>NC_133430.1:45080806-45392316 GCF_011762505.2 Arvicanthis niloticus
TGAGGGTAAGTCCTTGTTGCTAAAGACACCTTACACTTTGGACAGAGGACCCAGAGTTTCTAATCAGAAAGTCTTCTCCCTGAGAACTAGCTTTTGTGGTACTGAAAGGGTTAAAATGTTTCAAAAACTCCTAGCAGGCAGAGCAGAACCAAGAGTGCAGGTCATCTTGGTCGTGAGCTCTGTGTTTCAGGAACTTGACTGACCACAAGATAGATGGTTGATTATGAATAGGCTCTTGAGAATAGCCTATACAAAATGGTCCCCCTGACTGTTCCTTGTACCCTGTCACAAACAATAATGGGCTGGGACTTTCCACAGGTGCTCTCCAATAACCCCCTTCACTTCCCCTCTGGGTTGTGGTTTTTCCTTGTGGCTTTTGGCTTTAAATTCCCTCCACCTCCATAACTTGGGGTCAGACCCCACTGCCCCTGCGTGGGTTACAGGTCTTGACCTCAGCATGCTGATTGAAATATACGTCTTGCTGATTACATCAAGTTCGGTGTCTTGTAAGTTATTGGGTGGCCGAGAATTCCTGAGGCTTGGGTGAGGTCCTCCCTTGTATGGAAGGCTCCATACAAGCTTTCAAAAGAAGGGAAGCAACCAGTAGTCTTACCAACTATGATGCCCGTAAACGCGCGCGCACACACACACACACACACACACACACACACACACACACACACACACAGAGAGAGAGAGAGAGAGAGAGAGAGAGAGAGAGAGAGAGAGAGAGAAGAGATTAAAGAAATAGAAGCCATGAATTTGAGAGAGAGCAAGGGTATTGAATGGGAAGGGCTAGAGGGGGAGAGAAGAAAAGAGGTGAACAATGTATTGTTTCAATTTGAAAAATGAAAATAATAAAAGAACTGTTTTCTGAGGAATATCTCAAAAAAGAATATTAAAACAGCTAATAAACTATGCTTAAACCTGAAACAGGCTTAACCTCTGTGACCTTTGATCTTCATCTTTTCAGTCCTTTCTCACTGTGAACCTGTGAAATACTGCTTATGAAGTCACCTAATAATCTCATTACAAAGGAAATTCTTCAGAGAAGAGAAATAAGCAAGTTCATTTTCAATTAATTTTAAGACCATCATCTTAAAATTTATTTATAAATTATATCCTTAAGACAATCTAAGTTTAAAAGTCACAGAATCATGCATCTGTAGCCATGGTTAAGTGTTGGGGCCTAGGCTGCCCCACTTTGGGTGGCCTAAAATGTTGAGGCTCTCTCCACTCTGCGATTGGCGGCCACTGTATCCCGGCCCAAGCAGCCGCTCCGGTCCGCGGGTCGGGGTTCAGCAAGAGAGAGAGTGAGGATGGACTCGAAGAATGGAGACCAGACAGAGTGTGTTTCAATCCCGTTTATTCTTCAGTCTCTCTTCCTAGTTCAAGTCCCAAGTCTTGAGTTCCTAGTTCCTAGTTGTACTCCTCTTGTTCTCTTCCGAGTGTCTAATGTCTACTCCTACTCCTAGTGTCTGAATCTCTGTTACTCCAAACTGTTCTCTGCCTTTTATATGTCTCACTTCTAAACCATGCCTGTAAGTCTCGCCTTTAATCATGCCCTTAGGTCTTGTCTCTAAATCTGATCTCTAAGTCACACTCTTAAATTACACACCTTTAATCTCACACACCCAAGGAAAGTCCTGGGTATCTAAAGCAAGATATTATCAGAGTGTGCTCAGCTGTTGTAGGCTGTTGTAATCCAAGTCTCATGTCACGGTATATGGCTCAAGATGGCTGCAAAGCTGATAGCCGCTTTCTGTAAAAGTCGGCTCCCAACAGCTAAGGTTTTTACCTGGGTTATTTATTTATTGCTTTGCCATTTGTTTTTAGAGGTAAGATCTCTATAGCCCAGAGCTGGCCTGAAATTCACTCTATAGCCCAGGCTTCAGACTTGAGGTGTCTCTTCTGCCTTAGTGCCCTGGGTTATAGGAGTAAAGGAATGAACCGCTGTGCTCAGATCTCCTGGTTCTGGTTCTTTTCTTTTGTGGGTGGAGGTTGAGACGGGGTCTGTACATAGCCCTGGCTGTCCAGGAATTTCCTGTGTAGACCAGGCTGTCCTCAAACCTACAGAGATTTGCCTGCTTCTGCCTCTTGATTGCTAGGATTAAAGGTAGACACCACTGTCCTGCCTCATGTGTCTTCCTGGAGATCTTGTTGGGAGGTTCTGACTGGGAGTATAGCTACTGATGCAAGATTGACTGAATATCATTCCTCCTCTATAGAGGAAGGTGTTTGTTTGTTTTAACTAAGGGATATACTCATGTGGTGGTGAAGGAGTAAGGGGACACTGCCCAACCATCCAGGTCAATCAAATGAATCCTGGGAAACCAGTGAGTTGATAGATGTTGCATGAGATCACCTTCCTTGCTACCTGCCTCCATTCCATTCTGTCTCCTCCAGTGTTTCCTTGACTCCAGCTTTGCTTGACAACAACTCAAAATTCAAATTAAAAAAATCTTGGGAGCCAGTGAGATGCCTCAGTGGGTAAAGAAAGGCACTTACTGCTAAGCCTGGAAACGTGAATTCTATCCCAGAACCCACATAGAAAAGAGCACCAACTCCCGAACGTTGTCCTGTGTGTGTGCCCCGCTACCCCCCCCCCCCCAGTGCGGATGTACCTTTCCACCCTATAAATAAATGTTTAAGAAGTGGGGGGGGGGGGGGTGCATATATAGGTCAGGGGTAGAGTACCTGCCTGGAATGCATAAGCTCTTGGTTCAGTGCCCCACACAGCCAAAATGTAAATAAATACATAGGAACATAAACAAATACATGTCAAAGGGAGAGGAACAGTTTTAGAGAAATGTGCAAGCTGTCTCAGTGAATACACCATAAAAGCCCTTTCTGCCACACCAAACCTTCAGAAACAAATATCACATCTCAGTGCTAGCAGACCTACCAAATGTACCCCACAAGGAGTGAAGCAGGTTCACTGAGTGTCCTATACCATGCCAGGGGCTTGGAATCAGTTGGAAAAAAAATCACAGATTTTTGCTCCTGGAGGTGCCAACAGGGGGAGAAGGAGATGTGACAAATAAGCAACAACACTTAGACCAACCAGTCCAGTGCTGGGGGGGACAGAACCTTACTGTTGTTCACTTAGACCAGCCAGTCCAGCGCTGGGGGTTGGGGGGACAGAACTTTGCTGTTGTTCATTCAGACTGTGGAAAGGAAGACCATGTTATGGAGGTCAATTCAAGACTGAGTACTTTGACTATTTGAAGTAGAGTCTTTCATCTCTCCCAAATCCTCAACTTGAAAAATGACACCTTTTGGGTTTTTATTAGAATATATAAAATATCTATAAATATGAAGTGCCTCATAAAATAATTTATGAATTCAACCTTTAAGCACACAGTATCAGTTTTTAGTTTTGAAGTGGAAATAGGATTAACGTAGGGAATAATCATGTACAGTAGACAAATTACCTTAAAATGCTCCCCATATGAGAGAAAACATAATTTTTTTCTTTAATAGCAATGAGAGCAAAATCAGGTCATATAGAGCTGTTTTTTAAGCACTGTGTTAGATATAATCAGTAAATGAATTTTTTTGTTTTTTGTTTTTTGGTTTTTCGAGACAGGGGTTCTCTGTGTGTAGCCCTGGCTGTCCTGGAACTCATTCTGTAGACCAGGCTGGCCTGGGACTCAGAAATCTGCCTGCCTCTGCTTCCCAAGTGCTGGGATTAAAGGCGTGTGCCTGGCAAATTGATTTATTTTAAAAGATTTATTTTTCTTTTCATTTTGAGACACAGTATCACCATACAAAGCAAAACATACAAAAAAACCCCAACCAGAACCCCTCTCTCAACTCCAACTTTAACCTCAATAGTAACACCAAGCCCAACCACAAATCCAATCCTGAGATGAACCCTAAACCCAGCCCAGATCCCAAACCTAACTCAATAGCCAAATCTAACCCAACCCAACCAAACCCTAAACCGTAACCTCTACCTGAACTCCAACACCAAACCTAATCACAACCAAACCCCAAATCCAAATCCAATACCAAACCCAACTTCAACCACAGCCCAAATGTAACACAAAAACCTAACACTAATCTCATGAACAACCCTAACCCCATCCTCAACCCCAATCCAGAACCCAACACTATCAGTGACTCCATTGCCTATGTCAATCCTGCCCCAACCCCCGACTCCAACCCTAACCTTAAATGCAAGTCCGATCCTAACCATAAAACCAAATCAACCCCAACCCAACAATAACCCCAACATTTCTACCACTAACCTTAAAACCAAACCACAACTTTTAACACCAAGCTCACACTTAACAAAAAATAAACAAACCTAAACAAACCAACACCAACTGCAGCCTAAAAGCCAACCCCAACTCTACCTCAAACCCAACTTCATGTCCATCCCCACATCCAACCTGACCCTGACCTTGACCCTAACACTGATCCTAGCCCCAAATGCAATTGTAACCCAACCAACAACCATAAACACAATTCTACCTCTACCCACCACCCCAATCCTAACTATGTTGGTTTGAATGAAAATGGTCTCCATAGGCTTGAGGGAGGTGTGTCCTTGTTGGAATAGGTGTGGCTTTGTTGGAGGAAGTATGTCACTGGGGGCGGGCTTTGAGGTTTCAAATGCTCAAGCCAGGCCCAGTATCACTCTCTCTTTGTGCTGCCTGAGGATCTGGCTGTAGAACTCTCAGCTCCTTCTCTAGTACCAAGTCTGCCTGTACACTACCATGCTTCTAGCTATGATGATGACTAAACCTCTGAACAACAAACCAGCCCCATTTAAATGTTTTCCTTTATAAGAGTTGTGGTCAAAGTGTCTCTTCACAGCAATAGAAACCTAAAGACATTGTGATGGTTTGTATATGCTCCACCCAGGGAGTGGCACTATTAGAAGGTGTGGCCTTGTTGGAGCAGGTGTATCACTATGGGTGTGGGCTTTAAGACCCTAGCTGACTGGAAGTCAGAATTCTGCTAGCAGCCTTCAGATGAAGATGTAGAACTCTCAGCTCCTCCTGCACCTTGCCTGCCTGGATGTTGTTATGCTTCCTGCCCTGATAAGATAATGGACTGAGCCTCTGAACCTGTAAGCCAGTCCTTTAAGTCCTTTAAACCTGTACGCATTAAATGTTGTCCTTTATAAGAGTTGCCTTGGTCAGCCAGGCAGTGGTGGTGCATGCCTTTAATCCCAGCACTTGAGAGGCAGAGGCAGGTGGATTTCTGAGTTTGAGGCCAGACTGGTCTACAGAGTGAGTTCCAGGACAGCCAGGGCTACACAGAGAAACCCTGTCTTGAAAACCAAACCAAACCAAACCAAACCAAACCAAACCAAACCAAACCAAACCAAACCAAACCAAACCAAACCAGAAGAGTTGCCTTGGTCATGGTATCTGTTCACAGCAGTAAAGCCTTAACTAAGATAGACATTAACCTTTTTCCAAACAAGATCCCAACTATAACCCAACCCTATCCCCAAACCCATCCTCAAATCCAGTTCCAACTCCAGCACTGACATAAATGCGACCACAACCTGGACACCATCCCAGAACCTAACCCTGGGTCCAACACCAACCACAACCCTGAATCCAACTCAATATCAAACCATAACCTGAACCTCAGCTCCAACTACAGCACAACTAACTCCAGACCAACCTCTTTGCACTCTTCCCAACAGTGGATGCTCTCACACCCTTGCCAGCATGAGCTGTCAGCTGTTATGTTGACCTTGGCTATTCTGACTGCTGTAATAGGAGATCTCAAAACAGTTTTGATCTGCATTCTCCTGATAAGTAAGGATGTTACACATTTAAGTGTTTCTCAGCCATTTCTGTTTCATCTTTTGGCAACTCTGTTTTTATATAGCTTATTTTTAAATTGGGTTGTTTTCTTAATGTTCAGTTTTTGTTAGTTTTTCTAATATATTTTAGATATTAACCCTCCATCAGATGTGTGATTAGTAAAGATATTTTGACCTTCTGTAGCCTGCCATTTAGTTTCATGAAGTCCCACTTACTAGTTACTGTTCTCAGTGCCTGGACTATGGGTATCCTGTTCAGAAAGTCTTTGTCCATTCCAATGAGTTACAGACCATTGTCCTTCTTTTTCTTCTATCAGATTCAGGATATCTGTCTGTGCCAGCTAATCTTATGTCAACTTGACACAAGCTAGAGTCATCTGAAAGGGGGGAACTTCAATTTCAAAAATGCCTCTATAAGATCCAGCTATAAGGCATTTTAAAAAATTAGTTATTGATGGGGTAGGGCTTAGCCCATAATTTGTGATTCCATCCTTGGGTTGGTGGATCTGGGTTCTACAAGGAAGCAGGCTGAGTGAGCCATGGAGGCAAGCCAGCAAGCAGCACCCTCCGTGGCCTCTGCATCAGCTCCTGCCTCCAGGTTCCAGCCTGCTTGAGTTCCTTCCTGACTTCCTCTAATGAGGGATTATAATCTGGAAGTGTAATTCAAATAAATCCTTTCTTCTTCAATGTCTTTTTCTGATCATGGTGTTTCATCACAGCAATAGAAACCCTGACTAAGACACTTGCTTCGTCTTAGTCTTTGATCCATCTGGACTGAGTTTTGTGTAGGGTGATAAATATGGATCTATTTGTATTCTTCTACGTGCAGCCATCCAATTTAACTAGCATCATTTGTCAAAGATACTTTTTTTCCAGTGTGTTTTTGGGCATCTTTGTCAAAAATAGGTGTCTATGTTTGAGAGTCTCTGCAGCCAGCTCAGTAATGATGCACATGAGGCAAGAGGCAGCTCTGTTCTACATGACAAAGTGCTCAAAACGCCAACAGTCAGGAGTCTGACCCTGAAGGTGTGTTTTAAGCATATTTAAGCATAGTGCAAATCTGAGGAAAACTTTACTGGTGATAATTAATTCAATCCCATGTGCACTATGAAACACAAGGGAAGCTAAATAAAGGTTGGATATAATTACATCAAAACTCATTATAAAGTTCTTGTGACACCTTCCATAAAGATAGGTTCTATAGATGGGTTCTATAGGTTAACTGGAAAAAAAAACAAGTTCACAATGCGGGGCTGGGGAGGATCTATGTGGTCTTGGCCACACAGATTGTGCAAAGGTCACCAGGCTATTAACCATGTCTGCGCCCAGCCTTGTGGGCAGATAACAGGTTATGCATCCCTTCCTTTGAAGGAGCAAGCCTGTGTGGTTAACATTTCAGGTATCTCTAGTGCTCACCTGTGAGCACAAAGTCCTCCATGTCTTCTACATCCATAAGTGTGTGCACTTATGTCTGGATTTTTTATTTAGTTCTATTGATCAACATACCTCTGGTTTATGGCAGTACAAAGCTATTTTCTTTCTTTTTTTCTTTTTCTTTTTCTTTTTTTTTTTTTTTTGAGACAGGGTTTCTCTGTGTAGTCCTGGCTGTCCTGGAACTCACTTTGTAGACCAGGCTGGCCTCTGTGGAAAGCTTCTGCTGTGCCCTAAAGGTAGAGCCTACTGCCTTAACCCTCTTGGGGTAAACAAGTCCTTATTTGGTGAGGAGGCTGTGCTTGCCAGTAGCCTGATCTCTCGTCATGGGTGTCAGCCTATGGTGGAGCGGAACGTAGTATGGGCTGATGGGCAGTCCACTGGAGGATACTTAAGCTGCACTCGAGGGAGGCACGGGGGCATACTCTTGATGCTGTAACTGAAAGTCATTCCTGAGTAAAACTGTCGCTGGAAGGAACTGGTGTGCTAGTCTTTCTTCCCTGCTGGTCAGGGTGGTTGGCGCGGCACAGGCCTCGAACTCAGAAATCCGCCTGCCTCTGCCTCCCAAGTGCTGGGATTAAAGGCGTGCGCCACCACCGCCCGGCAGCTATTTTCATTACTATAGCACTGTAGTACAACTTGAAATCTGGATGGTAGTATCTCTAGAAGTATTATTATTGTTATTCAGAATTGTTTTAGCTAGTGTGTGTTCCGCGCCCCTCCGAGTCCCCTTCGCCCAAGAAAGAGACACGTGAGGCAGTGTTCGGGTGGTTACTACAGCGAGGCTTTATTCTTGTATCAGCAGAAGAGGAAGACACCAAGCCTGGAAAAGGCACTGCTTATTATACCCTAGAGTGGCGTGTTCACTTCTGATTGGCTGTTCACTCATCACTCCCTATTACGCCCCGGGATGGGCAGTGACTTTGGCGCGCTTTTGCCTTTTGCACCTGCCCAGTTAGTTGTTTACTTGTGGGAGCACAGGATGCCTGCACCATCTTGTAATGGCAAATGCTGTCACGCTCACCGTGGCTCCTAACATCTCCCCCTATCAATTTTATTAAGATGGAACAGCCTTTTGCCTATCACGCGTGGCACCAACTCAGTGAGGGAAAGCAGAGGCCTGATCCCCTGTGCAAAATGAGATATTGTAATGGGTTTCTTCTCTTGAATACTTCCCATACCCATCTCGATGCCTTTTGACGGGGAAAGGGAGCCTCCGCCCTGGGGCGCCACCAGGGGAGGAGGTTTCTTGGCATCAAACCTTTGTGCAATCAGGCACACTTTCGGGAAATCTATCCACACTCGTGGAACATTCCCTGTCGAGTACCCACTCGCAAACACCTCTAAATATTCAGGTACCACAGTTATTCAGGCAAGGGCTGGCTAGACTTAGACCTCTCATCGACCCAGTGCAATGGGCTGAACCCTTGGGGTGCATCGACTGAGGGTCTCAGTCATCAGTTACTTTCTTAGCAAAGATAGCCAAATTTCAGGGGAAGATCCTTGCTCCAGGCTACGAGTGCTTGGGCGATAGCGACCTTGTCACGTTTTTGTTGGGCTCTGAGCTTGCAGACCAACCATAACATGAACACTAATCCACAACATAGGGCTGCACCAAACAGGCCTATCCCCACCTTTTAAAAAAGAAAGAAAAGGCAGAGGTAAGCCAAGAAGTAAAATCGCCAGGGGTAACAGGGTCCACTCGTGTTCCATCAAGGCTCAAGATCCGGATCTGCAATTGCTGCTGCATCTGGTCCAGCTCCCTAGTCCAATTCCCTTGTAAATAAGCAGAAAGATTATGGCTTTGAATAAATGTATCATTCATAAATCTCAGAGGTATAATACATAGATGTGGGGTTGCTGACACGCAGCTCATTTGAACCACATCTGTGAGTTGTTCTACGTGGGCTTGGAGCAAATCAACTCTCTGATTGACCAACAGAATGTCTGATGCCAAGTGTGCATCCACTTTCTGTAGAGTGGTCAAAGCCTTAGAAGTCTTTTCTGAAATTTGATTAACAACAGTAGCTGCTGTAACTTGATTAGCCAAGGCTATGCCAGCTGTCACAGCTGCAGCTGCAAAGATGGTAATAGCAGTGATAATGGCTGCAGTAATGCCAAAGTCTCTTTTATGTCTTATTAATGATGTAATAGGGAAAGTTTCAGGATCAGCTTCTACTGGGATGGGCACAAAGGTAGGCACGTGCACAACCAAGGCTAGGTCTAGTGATCCATTCCAGCATTGTGCTAAAAAGCATGTAATATTCCTACAATCCAAGATATCATAATTATTTTGAAAGTTGGATAATATAAAGAAAAATGGGGGGTCCACACACACCGACACCAGTTGTGCAGATGCATTCCTAAACACCTTATTAATTTTAATGTTATTCAAATGGCTAGAGATATTAGATCGTGTAGCTGAAACATTTTGTACCTCATGAAATATACCATTCAACAAGGCAAAGGCAGATACACTGGCACTAGCTCCAGCCTCATTACTCAACACCCAATGATAAAAGGGCCAAATATTTTCTATGCCAGTGCTCTTACCTGTATTATTCATTATAGCCAAATCAAGAGGAGGGGATAAATTAAATCCTCTGGCAATTTGTTTCTTGGGTTTAATCTTAGACTGGCAAGGTGAAAACACCACTGGAAAGGACAAATCTGGATAGTACCACGGTATCATCTGTTGCAAAGTGGCATTATTGGTATGCCAACTGGACCTCTTAATTATAGTAACATTACTTCCAATCATGGTGGTTGTAATGTTTATAGGTGCTGATGAATTCAGACCGACATTTCCCGATCCTTCCATCTGTCCTGAACTAATCTGATTCAAGACAGCCCCTAGCATTCTTGTCTCTACCTTACTGTAAGTCACAGGATCCACCCAATTAGCAAGAGTAGCTTTCTTAAGAATCATATAAGGTGTATGCAGTTTACTTGTCTTATTATCCTTGCTTGCTGCCACAAAACAAAGTGTAAAATTTAATGGAAAACTTGTAGCATTATATAACTCAGGCTGCTGGTGGGTGCGCCGAGAGCACCGGGCATCCATGTAACACTCAGTAGCTGTAAACAACGGCAGCACTGCAGAATTTGAATGTACTGGCATGGGAACAGGCCAAGATCTAACTATGGCCCATAGTGGTATACTTATCCCCAAATCGAACATCAGCATCAGGAGAATCAGAGCCGTTATCTTGCAACTAGCTTTATTCTTCACGATCTACACCAGCCGAGTGGGGACCCAAATTGGATTGTCTTCACCCTGTGGGAAAACATAGACAGCTCCCCTCCCCGGCCATGGCGGGGGTCTATCACGTCCCTGACCTTGGAGAAGGACAGCAGCCATCTCTAAATTTGCTGCCGCAAGTCCTGCATTAGTGAGGGGACCTCCCAAGCCATGAGAGATTCTTAACCAGTCTTGTAGCCCCTTGGCTCTCCGAGGAGCAATGGCTGCATGGCATTCAGCTGTGGCATTTTCAAAGATCATCTGTTCAATTAATGGCATTGCTTGCTCTGGTTCCCCAAAGATTCTGCCAGCTGCCTCAGTCATGCGGGCCACAAAATCAGAGAAGGACTCACTGGTCCCCTGAGTTATTTTGGACAAATAAAGATTACTCCCTTCTCGTCTGGGGAAAGACTTCCAGGCCTTAACAGCAGCTGTCACTATTTGTGCGTATACCTGCCAAGGGTGAGCGGTCTGGTCATTGGCATGTGCACCAACTCCTGCCAGCATGTCAAAAGTCCATAATTGTTGTCCCTCAGTGTTTGCATTAATCCTGGCTTGTGCTTGCAGTGCCTCGTGCCACAAGGCCTTCCACTCTAGGTATTGGCCCATATTGTTAAGTACCGCCTTCACTGTGTCCTGCCAGTCTCCTGGCGTCATAGCAGCTGTACTTAATCTCTCCACTTGGGATATGGTAAAATTAGCCCCAATTCCATATGCACGTACTGCCTCAGCTAATTCTTTGACCTGCCTATACTCTACTGGGGCATGAACACGGGCGCCTTCTGCCCCTTCAAAGACCGGAAATGCCAGATGTAGCTGTCTCCGATCTCCTGGGCTGAGAAATGAATTAGAGACGCTGCCCGGGGCATAGGCCGGAGGTAAGGGTGGGGCTGAGGGACTCAAGGTCTTTCTTAGTCTTATCTCAGAACGGTTATTTTTTGCATAGGCGGCTGCCTCCTCCTCTAGGCTTTGTTCTTCGGAGCTGCTAAGGTCTATGGCGGCAAGCTCCTTAATGGGGTATAGGGGGGTCCTTTTGACCTCCACTCTCTCTTCACCAGCCGGTGAAGGGTCCTTAACCTTAATAGGCCCTGCAGTGGCCCCTGTTCCTTTTGAGTACTCTTTTCTTTGACCAGGCTCCTTGGCCTGTCTCTGTTGCCCAGGCTTTTTTGCCTGCTTCTCCTTTCTAGGCTCCTTGGCCTTGTCTTTTTCCCCAGGCTCCTTGGCCTGATGCTGGCTAACACACTCTGTTTCTGATATCCTGGAGTGGACCTCTCCTGAAACCTCTTGACTTGCCCTAATAGCTGTGCTGCAAGCTAGATCCCCACAACACAAATAAGCTAAAAGCAAAAGCAACACAAGCAAGAGGCCAACTAGTGCAGCATCGGCAATGAGTGAAAATCCGCTCACAACCAAGGCTTCCACCCCAAACATACCTCTCAGAGACGTACCTCGATCCTGTAGTCTTTTAACCCGCCCCCAGTCTCAGGGGTCTCTGGGGCTCCTTGAAGTTCCCAGGTTTTCGGCACCAGATTGTTCCGCGCCCCTCCAAGTCCCCTTCGCCCGCGAAAGAGACACGTGAGGCAGTGTTCGGGTGGTTACTACAACGGGGCTTTATTCTTGTATCAGCAGAAGCGGAAGACACCAAGCCTGGAAAAGGCACTGCTTATTATACCCTAGAGTGGCGTGTTCACTTCTGATTGGCTGTTCACTCATCACCCCCTATTACGCCCCGGGATGGGCAGTGACTTTGGCGCGCTTTTGCCTTTTGCACCTGCCCAGTTAGTTGTTTACTTGTGGGAGCACAGGATGCCTGCACCATCTTGTAATGGCAAATGCTGTCACGCTCACCGTGGCTCCTAACATCTGTGTGTGTCCATATGAAAGTGAAAATTTTCCTGTAGACGTACATTTTTTGCAACCTACTTTTAATAAGGGTTCAACCTCTCCTCTAGCCCACCACCCAGCAGAGGTAGTGAAATAGAAAAGTTATTAGGATGTGGGGGAACTGGACCTGTTCAGCAATAGTTCTTTGGGGGCGAGCTCCATCTTCTCTGGCAGCAGTTCAGTCCTGCAGCAAACACCAAATGTGACCAGTCCAGGCAGGCAGACATCAGACATGAACCAACAGCTTCATCCAGTCCTTTTAGCAAGCAGACACCAGGCAGCTGTAGTTCAAACCTGAAGAAACCGCCAGACTTGCCAACCAGCCTGAGGCGAGGCTGTGGAAGCAGTAAGCTGCCGCAGGAACCTCACAGCAGTTCTTGGTTGAGTTTCTTCTCTCAATGGCAGCATTACTACAAGTTGAGCTCAGCAATGCTATATAAGGTGAACCAATACATGTGTGTCTTTAGCGAAGAATAGTGAGGCAGAGCAAGCCAGTGCTCAGTGCTCGTCTCCCAGTGTCTGTGGGTCATATTTATACCCCTTCATCAAGTGTTCTTTCAAGTGTCTGCTGTATCCTTTCACCTGTGTCTGCTTCCTCCAAACAGCCTTTCATGTGTTTGCTATAGCAAGACATCTTTTTCACATGTATTCCTCAACAAAGCATCATTTGACATAATTTCCCAAAGAAACCAGAAGTTTCCACTTCATCTTCCTTTCAATTTCTGTGAAGAACTGTATTGGAATTTTGATGGGCATTGCACTGAATCTGTAGATGCTTTTGGTGGAATAGTCATTTTCACCATATCAATCCATGAGCAAGGGAGACCTTTCCATCCTCTGATATTTTCTTCAATGTCTTAAAGTTTTTATTATATAAATCTTTCATTTGCTTGATTAGAGTTTTTTTTTTTAGGCTACTGTAAAAGGTATTCCTTCCCTGATTTGTTTTTCGTCTGTCTCTTGTAACTAGGAGAGCTATTGATTTTTGTGTGTTTTGTATTTGCTACTTTGCTGAAAGAGTGAGTTTATTGGTTGTAGAAATTTGCTGGTGGAGTTTTTCGGATCTTTTATGTATAAAATCATATAATCTGCAAATAAAGAATTTTCTTCCTTTGTTAGTATTATTAGTAGTATTCTGTCTCCATGTACACCTACATGCCAGAAGATGGCATCAGATCCCTTTATAGATGGGCATAAGCAACCATAAGGTTGCTGGGAATTGAACTCAGGACCTCTGGAAGATCAGCCAGTGTTCTTAACCAATGAGCCATCTCTCCAGCCCTTTTTTTCTCTATTTGTATCTACTTGATATCCTTCAATTGTCGTTTTAAAAAAAGATTTATTTATTTTTATTCTTCAGACACAAACCAGAAGAGTACATCAGATCCCATTACAAATGGTTGGGGTTGCTGGGAATTGAACTCAGGACCTCTGGAAGAGCAGCCAGGTCTTCAGCCTTCTTTCAATTGTCTTATTGTGCTACTTAAGACTTCAAGCACTATATTGGGTAGGTTTGGAGAGAGTGAACATCCTTTGTCTTATTCCTGATTTTAGTGGAAGGGCTTTGAGTTTCTCTCCATTTAGGTAGATTTTGGATGGGCTTGCTGTATATTGCTTTTATTATGTTGAGGTATGTTTCTTGTATCCCTAGACTCTCCAAAACTGTTAGTAATGAAGGGATTTTTGTCAAAGACCTTTTCTAAATTTAATTAAGTGATCATATATTTTTGTCTTTCAGCCTGTTTATATGGTAGATTATGTTTACCTATTTATAGATGGTGTACCATCCCTGTATCTTTGGGATAAAACCTGTTTGATCATGGTGGATAAAGGTTTTGATGTATTCTTGGATTCAGTTTGTAAGTTAAAATTGAGAATTTTTACATCTATGTTTATAAGATAAATTGGTCTGTCATTTTCTTTCCTTGTTAATTTTGTGTGGTTTAGTTATCAGGGTAATTGTAGTCCCTTAAAAAGAACTAGGCAATGTTCAATAGGTTTCTATTTTGCAGAACAATTTGAGGTGTTCTGGTGTCAGTTCCTTTGGAAGGCTGGGAGACTTGTGTTAAATCCATCTGGCCCTGGGATTTGCTTGGTTAGGAGACTTAATTACTACTTCTATTTTACTAGAGGCTATGGGTCTGTTTAAGTTGCCTTTTTGATCTTGATTTAACTTATCACATTTATCTATTTCTTTTAGTTTTTTCCTCTTCCCTTCTCCCTCTTGCTCTGGCCCCACTTGCTCCACCCGGCTTGCTCCGCCCCCCCCACGCCCGCTTGCCCCCCCCCCCCGCCTGCTCGCCCCCCCACGCCCGCTTGCCCCCCCCGCCTGCTCGCCCCCCCACGCCCGCTTGCCCCCCCCCTCAAGCCCGCTCGCCCCCCCCCCCCCCCATGCCTACTCGCTCCTCCGGGGCCCAGCTTGTTCCAGCCCTTCTTTTAGGTTTTACAGCTTTTTTTTTTTTTTTTTTTTTTTTTTTTTTTTTTTAATAGAATCTCTCTACATAGTCCTGGTGGCTATAGTTCACTGTGTGGACCAAGCTGGTCTCAAACTCACAGAGATCTGCCTGCCTCTGCCTCTCAAGTGCTGGGACTGAAGGCGTGCATCACCAGGCCTGGCAGAGTCCATGCTTTTCGAGTATGCCTTTAAGATTCCCTGGATTTCCTCAATGTGTATTGAGATGTTACTCCTTTCCGTCTTTAATTTTATTAATTTGGATCTGTCTTTCAGTTAATTTGATTGGAGGTTTATTAATCTTGGTGATTTTTCTCAAAGAACCGACTCTTCGTTTCACTGAGTCTTTGCAGTATTCTATTGTCCTAGTTTCTGTTTTGTTGGTTTCAGCCAGCAAAACAGTTTGATGATTTCTTGCTGTCTGTTTCCTTTGAGGGTTTTATTTTTATTATTTGTTATAGAGCTCTCGGGTGTGCTGTTAACTTGCTAATACAATCTCTCCAAGCTTTGTGTTTTTTTAAATGTAGGCAATTAGCGCTATGAACTTACCTCTTAGAACTGCCTTCACTGTGTCCTGTAGGTTTGTGTATATTGTATTTTCCTTTTCATTCCATTCTAAAATGTTTTAATTAGTTCCTTCCTAATTTCTGGTGATTCAGTTTTCAGTAGTTAGTTATTCAACCTTCATGCCTTCCTTTGTACGCATTTTATTGTTTCTGCTGTTGTTTTGTATTTTTGAGACAGAGTTCCTCTGTGTAGCCCTGGCTGTCCTGAGTTCTCTTCGTAGACCAGGCTGGGCTTGAGCTCATGGAGATGCCTCCCCGCCCCCGCCCCCGCCCCCGCCCCCGCCCCCGCCCCTGCCTTTTCCCCAGCCTCTCCCTACCTCTCTCCCCACCTACCCCTCCCCCCTCTCGCCTCTCCCCTGCCTCTCCCCGCCCTTTCCCCTGCCTCTCCTCCCCACCTCCTCTCCTCCGCCTCTGTTGTCAGGGTGACCTATTTTTGATGACAGTGGGGTTTAAAGTCACACATTATCACTGTGTAAGGGTCCATATGTGATTTTAGCTGTAGTGGTGTATCTTTTATGAACCCGGGTACCCTTATGCTTGGTGCATAGATGTTTAGAATTGCAGTATCCTCTCGGTGGGCTTTTCTTTTGATGAGTATGTAGTGTCTTCTTGCTATCTCCTTTGCTTAATTTGAGTTGTAAGCCATTTTGTTAGATATTAAAGTGTTTATGTTTGCTTGCTTCTTGTGTCCATTTGCTTGGACTATTTTTTCTGTTCTTCACTGTAAGGCGGTGGCTACTGTTGATGGTAAGGTGTGTTCTTGCAACAGAATGATGAATTCTGTTCTCTAATCCAAACTGTTACACTCTTAGTACATGTCTTTTTAGTGAGGAATTGAGACCATTACTATTGAGAGTTATCAATGAGCACTGTTTATTGATTCCTGTTGTTTATTTTTTATGATATGGATTTCTCCACTTCTTTTGACGTACTGATCTGGGATTATTTGTTCCTTGTGTTTTTGTGAGTGTGATCAACCTCTTTTCTTTGTAGTACCTTCTGTATTGGTAGATAGATACTATATATATATATATATATATATATATATATATATATATATATATATTTTTTTTTTTTTTTTTTTTTTTTTTTTTTTTTTTTTTTGGTTTTTTGAGACAGGGTTTTTCTGTGTAGCCCTGGCTGTCCTGGAACTCACTCTGTAGACCAGGCTGGCCTCAAACTCAGAAATCCGCCTGCCTCTGCCTCCCAAGTGCTGGGATTAAAGGCGTGCACCACCACTGCCCGGCTTGATAGATATTTCTTGAGTTTAGTTTTATCTAGATTTTTTTCCCAATCTATTGTGATTGATAATTTTGCTGGGTATAGTAGTCTGGTCTGGTATCTGTGGCCTCTTAGAGTTTGTAGAACATCTGTGTGGATCTTTCTGGTTTTTAGAGTCTCCATTGAGAATTTGAATGTTATTCTAATGGGTTTATTTTTATACTTTTCTTCATCTTTTAACTTTGTAGCTTTTAATATTTTTTTATTCTGTACATTTAGTGTTTTGATTATGTGTTGTAGGGAATTTCTTTCTGGTCCTATTTGGTTGGTTTTCTGTATGCTTATTGTTTTTTGGTAGACACCTCCTTCTTTAGGTTAGAGAATTTTTCTTCTATAATTTTGTTAAAAATATTTTTCTTGACCCATATGTCTGTGTTTCTCATCAGCCAGGAAGTGACAAGGAAAGGAAGATAAAATCAGGATAAGAAAACAAGATGAAAGTATAGGAGGAAGGGTGGATGGAAGGGATAGGAAAAGTGTGCAGGGCCATTTTTTTTTTTTTTAACATTTTAAGGGGTTTAACAGCATGAGAGAGAAGGGCAGAAGCCCTGGGCACAGGTCTTTTCACTTATTAGGAAGCTTCTTCCTACTTTCGGCAAACTACAGGCTCTGGGTACTTATAATGGTGCCTCAGGGGTTAAAATGTCTGCAAAATCGAAAGAGCTAGTAAAAGTCACTGGTGTGGTGTGATCATTTTCTCATATGGAGATGTAGTGGTCTGACAAAATATGACAGCAGGAGGCTCTAATGAGTTAGGTCACACATTCAGTCTGCCTCATGTCTCCTCTGCTGGTCTGGCCTTTACCCTCTTATGTTGCTGGCTGACTCTAGCAACTGTTTCCAAACTGTGTAATTAAGTCATTTCTAAGAGAGCCGAGGCATCTGGGTCAGCCCTGTATATTCTAGTGATCATTGGCTACCAGGATGACATGGAAATTAATTTTTGGGTAGTTCCCAACACGAGGCTGCCCATCTTCACTGCAGTCAGCAACTCCGGCCTCTACTGCTACTGGAAGTCATGAGTTAGCTATCAAGTGGAGGAGGGCTAGTGCCAGAGTCAGCCAGGTGCCTCCAGCCGCGTCCTCACACTCACGGGTGTCAGTGAGAGCAATCACGTGATGAAGCTAGACCCAAACCTTGAAAATGGAACTGTTCACCTTACCTGCCCAGACTGGTTATTAAGAACTCTCCCTCCAGCACTCTAAGGGGTCTCTCTGCCATCAGATCTCATTTCCTTGCAGATATCACACACAGATTCCCTATGGTAAAAAAGCGTCAGTTTCTGGCATGTGTAAATTGGAATCGGTTGTTAATATGAACGTATCGAGTTGACTGCCTGGAGTAAAGGAGAGCAGTAAGGTAGTTTTCATTGCATCAGCTACGTCAGTATCAAGTGGATGGCCCTCAGTTAACTTTCCCAACAGGTTAGTTTCCCAGAAATACTACTGAAGTCAGGCTAAGTGTACAGAGCTTTCTGCACTGATGACCAGAGGTACACATTATCTCTAAGTCAGATGGATTCTCCAGTGGCTTTATAAGAAGCAGACATTCTTTTGATCCCACGAGGCTGCAGCTTTGTCCGAGAAAACAACTCAGCTCCAAGTTACAGCTTGCAATTCATCTCCCCCAGACTTGATCTCTAAGAGTCAAGTTGATTTTCCAGCCGGTCTGTAGAACCTTGTCTTATCAGGCTTGAGGACAGGAATTTAGACTCTTGAAGGAGCGATGGGGATGGTTTTAAAGGCGAGGCTGGACTGAGCGAGTTGTCCTCACACCAGAGGTCTTGCATGTTATTCTGCCTTTGTAGTCAAGATGGAGCAACAGGACCTGAAGTTAAAATTTCCTGCTGGAGGCTGGAGAGACAGCTCAGTGGCTAAGAGTGCTGGCTCAACAAACATCACCTCAATTCTGTTAATGAGCATCTTGTCCCTCAGTGAGACACGGGTCTCTCCACTGCTGCACTTTCTAGATCTCTTGTAGATCTCTGTGCTGGGTGGCCCTGGGGTTGGGTTATTAGTAGCCATTGAAATGAAGGCTATCAACCACAAGATGGCGCTCAATACTCTTTTTTTCAGAGGTGCAAAGTTGGTCAAGTAGGAAGCTAAAACAGAACAGGTTTCAAATGAGATAGATGATAAAGTACTTATTTTTCAAAAGTTGCCTCCCTCATTCCTGAAATAGAAATAATATGCCAGAGAGCAGCACCAGATCTCTGCTTGGGACGAGATCTGAAGGGTGGAGGAAGACGGGCATGGTAGAGTGTCTTGAAAGAGGCAGAGCCTGCCTGCTCATAGTCTACCTTGCTGTCTTGTCTTTGTTCCCACACAATCAGGTCTCCCAGCTCCAACATGAGCCATAGGGAGGCCCTCTTCCCTTGACCAGGGAATATCTGAGCCCTGGTGAAGTTTTAAAATTCACGAATTCCTTGCCAGATGTGATGGCTCATATCTGTAATTCCAGCATTTGGGAGGGTCGCCATGGATTTGGGTCACCATGGATTTGGGTCACCATGGATTTGAGGTTACCGTGGGCTACGGATTAAGAATACATCTCAACAAAACAAAAACACCAAACCCCTTCCCTGTCTGTCAAAAAGATTCAAACATATTCCTTATTCCTTTCCCAGCATAGAAGGCATTCATTTACATTTCTCTCCCTGTTGTCTGCTTCGGCATGTCTACACACATACACCATCTATCACCTGTGGCTGTGCCAGTACCAGCAGGATAGGAGTGGACTTTAATCTGCATCCTTTCTCAGACACACCCAAGTCTGCCGCTGCCAGTCCTCAGAGTCCTGGCTCCCTGCTGCCCTCTGCTGGTGGGGTGTTCATTTTCTTTCCAAGTTCTTTACTTGCATAAGGCAGATTAGGAAACCCAGAGGATCTGCAATGGGTGGCTGGTAAATCTCATTTTGCAAACAGGAGAACATTAGGATTGCATGAGGTAATCACAGGCCCAGTGCTTAAGTTAGGTGATATCATTTTTCCCAAGAAACTGCAAAATGTGGTATAGAAGCAGGCATACATGGTTGGAAATATACACCTGGAAATGGGGTAGTTAGAACCCATAACTCCAGATGAAACTGTACTAGTTAAGAGACCAAGGAAAACTCCTTTGGACCCTACCTCAGTGCCTTTAATGACCATCTTAGCCCCTGTAAGACATGGGTCTCTCCATTGCTGCGTTTTCTGCTCACCAAGCTGCTTGCAGGTCTGTGTTGCTCCTAAACGAATGGGTTGAAGAGTGGGGATAGGGTGAGACAAAATTGTCCTTAGAGAGGCATACTGATTAGAGCAGAGGGACTGCAAGTCACCTGCGGGAGCCACAGTGCTTCTGTGCTGCTGGAGAGCAGGCCACAGAGGGTGAAGGAGACGCCCACAGTTTAGAGATCTCAGGGTACCTGGCATAGCCCACCAAAGGGCTGGAGTGCCTGCTGGAAGTAGTGGAGAGCCCCTGGAGATTTCAGAGAAGTCAGCTCAAAAATGTAACAGAGGGAGATTTACACGGATATCCCTGTGCATGTTGAAACAGGTTAGGATGATATTTCAGTAGTTTAAGAACAAGACAGTGGTGACCAGAACCAGGTTACTGGTAAAATATGTACCTAGAAACATCTGGGATACCCATATAAGAGGGTCTTCTAAGTGGCTGACTGTCAAGTATCAAGAATGACTTCTGGGCAGGAGACAAAGCTCCGAGGGAGAGCAGTTGCCCAGCAGGCATGTGGCTCTGTCTTCATTTCCTAACACTGAAAAAAAAGTTATTTCCAAATTTCTGGCTTAATGGGGATGGGTTGGGGCAGACAGTAGTGGCCTCACCAGCTGATAGGGAGGCTTTCAGGAGGAGTTAGTTTAGAAGCGAATGCGTGATAACGATCTGAGGTGTTCTAAATACATGGAGGTAGAGGTGACTAGCAGATTTCCAAAGGCTGGAGACTGGAGTAGGATGGCTAAGCTCCCTTTGTTTTGGGGGACAGCACTGGATAGGTGCCGTTCAAACCAGGATGTGGATGAGATGGTTCTGTATGGACGTAAATAGATAAAAACCAGTGGATCACAAAGGGCAGTCTGGAAATAAAACTGGGAAGGGATCAGAGAAACCAGAAAGGAGACAGAGGGGGATGACCTTCGAGGTATAAAGAGCACAGAAGGGCATGTTGCCATAGCAATGAGTGACAAGAGGCCCCAGAGAGGACACATTCTCAACAGGCAGAGAGTTCCATCACAGGGTAGACTGGAAACTTCCTCAAGAGTTCAGTAATGAGGAGGGGGTAGCAGGTGAACAAGAAATGGAGTTGAGAAAGCAGAGACAGTTGGGATGGATGGATACCTTCAGGAACCGTATGCTAAAGGGAGGATGGACAGGTGGACAGAGGGCAAAGACTTTTTTATGTTTCTGTGTTTTAATTGTGTGTTGGCTTAAAAAGGAAAACTTTGTCATGGACTGAGAGGAGGGAGTGAGTTCAGGACATGGACTGAAGGGCTAAAACAAGGGTGGAGGGGTGTGGTCCTAAGTGGTTGGAAGAGACAGGGAGGCAATGAGTGAATTGTGACTGCAGATGTGCATGCAACATCATCCTAAGGCAGAGGAACGAGCATCAGGATGGGCCGTGAGTAGAGATAACATCTAAAGAGAGACGGGGAGGGACTGGGGAGATGACGGAGTGCTTAAGAGCACTGCGTACTCTTGCAAAAGACCCTGGTTCGATTCCCACATGGTGGTTCACAATTGTCTTCAGCTCCAGGGGATCTGCCATGCTTTTCTGGCCTCTATGGGCACTGAAGATATGTATTAAATTTGCACACATGCAAACAAAACATACCCATAACATAAAAACAAATAAGCCTTAAAGTGAGAGACAAGTGGACACAAAGTAACAAAACAGAGGCAAACAGATTGGAGGCAAAGGAGTCAGAGGGTTCTTTGACCACCAGAGGGCAGTGTGGACCGCAGTGTGAGCGCTGAAGAACGGCTGACTGGGGGACTCCGGGGCTAGGTGGTCTTGGGCAAACGGTCTGATCTTCCTTGAGACTCTTTCTCTTTTGGAAAATGAGTATCATAAAAAAACCTCCCTCAGCTGCGCAGTGCCCTTAACCCTAGCACTTGGGAGGCAGAGGCAGACAGGTCTCTGTGAGTTTGAGATCTACAGGGTGAGTTCCAGGATAGCCATGGAGAAACCTGGTCTCGAAAAGCCAAAACCAACCAACCAACCAAAAGAACTTCCCTCACAGAAGTGCTTCATGTGTTAAGTAATTTCTTCTGTATGACCGTGACCGGTAGTGGAGAGAATCCAGCAGGAAATCAGAGCACTAAGCCTACCAGAGAAGTTCAAGGAAAGCTTTTGGTTTTAATGTCTTTTCCCTGCTTCTCACAGTACCGAAGTTGACTCTGGGGGTCATCGACATATCTTGCTTTACTTTGTCCTTCGAGCATCTAGTCTAGTGCTGGCCTTACAGAAAGCCTTCAGCTGGGTGTTAGGTGATTGGCTACATGAACCACACACAGTCACCATCTATCTTTCCAGACTTCTGACTGGAAAGAGCTCAGTGCAAGGGCACCACACTTTCTTCACACTGCTTTCACAACCCAGGAGTCACTGGACCAAAGGATGGCCACTCCTTGAGATGGATTCAAGTCCAGCTTTGGGCATATACAGGCTCCGTGTGCTTCGGCATGAGGCACGAAGCCCAGCTGATCCAGGTGCGTCGATTAGGAAATCCTGAAGAGCCTCTCTCAAAGACATGGGCTTCTGATCCTTTTCATTCCAAGAGTGACTGCAGGTTAGAAATCTGAGCACGGTCTGGGTGGGAAGTGAGCTACATGGGGACCCACTGGGACTGAGAAGGAGTCAGCGTTAAAGGACCAGCTCTGTTCCTCCTCTGAAGTGGTTTGGAGTATTCCAGCCAGGTGATCGCCTGTGAGGAAAACTGCCTCAGTGTGAATAGCAAGCCACCAGCGTTCACTCCATCAGTTGCAGATTTGTCAGCCATGGCTACCTTCCCCTTTCAGAGGAGAAAAACACAAAATTGATGTACCATGGAAAGACCTCTAGTCCCCCTCTCCCCCCCTCCTCTGCTCTATTGGATGAAACACAGGGAGGTACTTCAGTGGTCAGATAGAGGTAAATCAGTGGACCAGGGAGTATATAAGCTGATACAACCTTCTCAGTTAGTCCCACTCTTGGCAAGGGCCTCTGTGACGTTCCCGGGGAGTTTCCAAGCCTGTCATTTACATAACGTTCCCTGGAGCTGCTCTTGTGCGTTATTCTCTTTGACCACAAGAGGTCAGGCTGCAGTCAGAATAAGCAGGGCCCAGCAAAGTCCAGCTCTGACTAAGGTCCTTCCGCACTCCAGAGGGCAGTTCATCCAGACTCACCCAGGCTTGCCTAACACCCAGTAGTGACAGCAGGATTCCTTTCCTCTTTGTAACCGACATGGGCAGATACAAGAGAAGCTGCCTGCGATCTTATGACAGCTCCAGAAAACCAGCCCCCTTCCCCACATACCATGCTTGGGAGTCACTCATCTGCCAATCAAAGGAGGGAGATGCTCTAAAAACCAATTCCTTGCCTTGCTCACCGTTGGGAAACACAGGATGGGACCAGGAATCTGTATGACATGACACCTCTGCCTCTGGATTTGTTCATCAGTCCTGAACCATTAGTGCTGTGAGCGACATCCACCTAGGCTGTCTTTAAGCTGAGCCTTTGGCTGGGGCCAGGCCCAAGAAAGAATCATGGCCCCTTCAGGCCTGTGAGCCACAGAATGTGGGGTTCCTGGAACATCACACAATTGCATTTGATCACACAAACACCTAGGTGGAATGAAAGAGAATTCTCATTGTCCTGTGCAGAATGAAGACCACTGGGAGCTAGTCCGCCCTCCCCAGGTACCCTTAGTGCTACTCTTCTTCTGATCACTTCTGAGAGCTGCTTTCCTATTTCATCCAGTCTGATGTGCTTCCATCTTCCCAAGAGCAGAGGCATCTTGTACTGTGATTCAGCTGTGCTGCAGATAATCCTGGCTTGTCTATTGGTGTTAAAATGACACCCACAGCACGAGCTCTCTGGAGCACCCATAGCTTCCGAGGATGGAGTTGGAGGAACGTTAACATCAAGTAGGCAAAATCCATCTTAAGATCAGTCCCACTCAGAAAAAAGATGTGTGTAATTTAGGATGAATACAAGTTTCTTCCTCCTCCTCTTCCTCCCCTTTCTTTTGTTCATCTACTTCTGAATTTTCTTCCATAACCAAATGTTACCAAACTGTCCCTAAATCCATCATATGTCTGCTGTTCTACATATCTGATCTAGAACTGGATGGGTGTGCATGTGGACCTGGTCCGGTAGGGTTCCCAGGAGGGGTCAGATGGGCATGTGTACCCCTGCTCTGACCTGCACTCCTGTGAGTGCCATGACAGCACTTCTATTGGCAAGCTTTCTCAGAGCCTACACTGTGATGTAAGAGGAGACCAACCATCAAAAAATAATAAATAGATGGGTTAGTGAGTCAGAATTGGAGGTTAGGACAGGTGCTATCGACAAGCCTCTATAGGGTAGAGACACAACAGAAGCCAGCTTTAGAACTGGAGGGCAGGCAAGAGCTGTCATATAAAGGCACGAGCTAAGACCGGAATGGACAGATGGATCACAGGAAGAGTGGAGGGCGAGACTTGTTTGTGATCTACCCTACTCACCTGGCTCCCTGGCATGTGGCTACAGAACTTCCACTTGTTACTAACCTCAGCATTAATTGGGCATCCTTCCTATGCCAGGCCCTGCACTGATTAGATCCTTGGGATGTCATTGCAGATGGGGAGGAGGGGAATGGTTTCTGAATCTATTCCAACAACTTACTGCAATTTTTAAAGAACAAAGAAAGCCCTGTTAATCTTTAGCATCTAATACATTCACCATTTCACCTTCCCTAACGATCTCTGCCCCTCTTTACACCATCACTCTCTAGAGATGACTGGAATAAAAGATGGCAATGACCTCTAGGAGAATCCCGCCCCTACCAGATAGCCCCGCCCCTACTGGGGAGCCCCGCCCCTACCTAAGAGCCTCGCCCCTGCCCTCCGTGGGCACCTGTGGCTCCTGTGGCACCAATTCATCACAGAGAGAGGCGGTCAGACCCTCCAGCTTAAAAGGCAGATTTTCAACATTTATCCTAGACCTAGGTGCAGAAAGTTCCCTTTGCATCCGAACTTAGGGACAGAAGAAGAGAAAGAACTCTTCTTTCTGGTAGAGAGGGCTGGCTGGGCTGTTGGATGGGATATGTGCATCAGAGAGGAGCTAAAGGATGGCTGGGTTTCATGGTCCTTGGCAGCACTCCTCAAGGCTCTGATAGGCTCTTACAAAAACTCCCATGTAGCTTCAGAGCCTCCTTTAGGTTTCCGAGCCCTTGATCTAGTTTTGGTCACAAACTTCTGGGGAGATCCTTTCCCTCAGCTCCAAGCAACCCACCCTCTGTGCCTACAACCCCTCCCTCTGAATAGGGAGTCTCAGGTTCCTCTTTTTGTCCTTAGCCCCCAAGAGGCCTGAAGCTGAAACTGGAGGCAGAGCCAGCCCCAGTGCCATGTGGAACAATTGACTTGGGTCCTTTCAACAGGGGCGTTGGGTTACCAGACACCCATCTGTTGGCTGTTCTCAGTAGGAAACTCAAGCCAGATCGCTCTCAGGGGAATCAGCTCCACGCTTCCCTTGCCTGCCCAGAAGAGGGGAGCCGCCTCACCTTCTGGCGCCTTTCTACTAACAACTCCCATGTGGTCCCTCAAGGCTTTTCATTAATATCCCAACACCTCGTAGAATAGTCTGACTTTACTGCCAGGAAGCGGCAGCAAGCGGGGCTACGCGCCCATCCTATCTTTTCTACCCAAACACAGCAACACTTGCCCCACAGAAGTCATGTCACCACTCCATCAATGCCACCACCTCTCTGTGGCTTCCAGGAAAGCAAGGTCACTAAGAGCAGTTCAGTGGTTAGTGAGTGAAATAAATTTGATCTTTTTAAGAAAGAAAAAAAACATTAAACATTGTATCCAAGTGGTACCTTTGCATAATTTAAAAGTCAAAGACACTACTAGGCACCATCTCCATCCAGCAATGATTACAACCCACAGAGCGGTTTCAGAGAAGGATTTATGTCCATATTTCTCAAGGCATTCTGCTTATTAACGCGTCTTCATTCACTTTAGGCTATTAGCAGCTTTCTAAAAGCAAAGGTGAGACTCTCTCCCACCGCATCTTTACACACATCTCCTCAGGCATGGTTTTCTGCTCCAGAAGGGAACAGACCGCGTGTCCTCAGTTACTGCTCTTTGGTTTGCTCACTGTGCATTTGTATTACCAGCTTTTTCTACATTCGTCACAGAACTATAAATCTCCCATTTCGTTCTTTAAAAAACAAACACATTTATGAGACTTTCTGGGTTCTTGAAAACTCCCTGATAATCTGCCTTGAACTGGTTTTTACTATTCATTTTTTTGGGCGTTCCCTGCATTTTTTTTTTTTTCTAGTTTGGACATGCCTGTCTTCACTCTGAGTCACGTCTTGCAAGCCTTCTTTCTATCTGGTCCATGAGCACCGGCTGGTTTTCCGTGTCTGCAGGTTGGATGTCAGCAGCCCCTCCGTTCTCTTCCTGTTGTCCTCTTGACTTTTTGCTACTGCTTTCTGGGGGGGGGGGGGGACTGCCCTTCTCTCCCAACTCTTCACCTGGAACTCTCTCCTCTGTGTGGCAACCTTCTCTAGTCTTCAGTATATTCTACCTCTGACAATATTAATGATAGGTTTTCTCTAAAAGGCATTTATACCCTGATTAACCTGTTTTTAACTTTTAAAATTCACATTTGTTTAATGAAGGTATGTATGTGGTTTGTGTGTGTATATGTGAAGGTCAGAAGACAATGTGAGGGAGAATACTATGTGGATTTTGGGGGTTCAAACTTGGGTATCACCCCTCCAGCCTATGATCTGCTTTTCTAAAAATACTAATTTTTCTGAGAAGAATGTGTGGTTTAGAAGAAAACAGCAAAGGTCTTTTTCTGTCTTTAGTTAGTCTCTTCAAATTTTCGCAGACCTTTTCTGAGTGTCCTTCATGGTCATTTGCAATGTTCCGAACACATAAGCTCACACTGATAACCATGTCACGTTCTCCGTACCATGCTGGTGTACAGGATTTGTGTTAGCTCCCTGTCTCAGAGGTGTCAGGGGTGGCAGCAGAGCAGCTCATGTTAGAGCAGCCAGGATGCACATAGACAGGGCCCGTCTTCACTTTTTTCTTTTTAAAGATTTATTTATTATATATATATATATATATATATATATATATATATACACTTCATATATATATATATATATATATATATATATATGAGCTGTCTTCAGACACATCAGAAGAAGGCATCAGATCCCATTACAGATGGTTGTGAGCCACCATGTGGTTTCTGGGAATTGAACTCAGGACCTCTGTAAGAGCAGTCTTAACTGTTGAGCCATCTCTCCAGCCCCTACTTTTTTCTTCTAATCTATTTGTGCCTCAGTCCATGGGATGGTGCACACCACATTCAGTCCAGTTCTTTGCCCACTAGTTAATCTTCTCTGAAATGTTCTTACAGATACATAGGGTGGGGCTGGGGGAGGGGACCTTACTATAATCTAGGCATTTTCTTTTTTGTTTTTGTTTTTGTTTTTCGAGACAGGGTTTCTCTGTGTAGCCCTGGCTGTCCTGGAACTCACCCTGTAGACCAGGCTGGCCTCGAACTCAGAAATCCACCTGCCTCTGCCTCCCAAGTGCTGGGATTAAAGGCATGTGCCACCACCGCCCGGCTATCTAGGCAATTTTTAATTCACTCAGGCTGACAATATTGTCCATAATTGATAGCCTGCTCTGTGTGTGTGTGTGTGTGTGTGTGTGTGTGTGTGACTATCTCTTTATTTGGAACGGATCCATGCTCCTTTGCTTTTATGTTGTCTAGGCTGCATTCATGCTATAATTGTGGAGGTACGTAGTTCTAATACACTTCACATGACTGAAAAAACCTAAACTGTTCATTTTTTTGCCTTTTATAAGAAACAAATTTCTACTTCTTTTGATAGTATATTTTTATCTCTTTTGGTCTTTATGCCTTATGGCCAGATGCCTCTTCTCTATATATGTTTAGAAACCACATAATACATTGCTTTTGCATTTGGTTTTTGCATAAGGCAAATCATAGTCAGCCTATGTGGACAATCTGAAGCAGCTCCATACTCCACACCTGAGATTAAAACAAAACCATATTCTTAAAATATTTCTGTGTATATTTTCCTTCCTTTTCCCTCTGTGGATCAGAAGGTTACATTTTTCTAGATCATTCTTCCATGATGGCAGAAGATCTTCAAGTGCTGCTCTGAACTGGGGCAGTGTGCTGGGGTAGGGATGAGGAAACAGAGACCATTGTTCAACCTTAGGAGCCACAGGGTTTGAAGCGCTTTGTTCAGTCTGCCTCACTGAACAAATGCTGTTTTCTGTGTGTTCTAGCTGAGGATGGAGGACCATGAGAAGTAAACTTGAGATTGCACTCTTTCCCTGTAGGGTCTGCTGCCATCTTTCTATCTGCCTGTGGGGTCACTCCACCTACCTTCTTTGACAGATGGTTTTACTAAGGCAAAAGGCAAAAGGAAAGAAACCAAAACTAACCCACCAACCAATCAACCAATCAACCAATCAACCAACCAATCAACCAACCAACCAAACAAACAAACAAAAAGATAAAACCAAAACCAACCATCTAAACAAAAACACTTTAATAATATCCTGGGATAAAACAGGCATTTTCAGGCTAGTCAAGAAAGTTTGGGATGTGTGTCTTAAATGTCAGTCAATCAATTTAGAAGCAAACTTGGAACACAATTCCTTTCCCAGTTGAAAGCTGTCTGGCAGTAATGAGAGCAACACATGGAGCCGACCTCAGCTGACTGCAGTTAATACAGGATGGGTAAGCACCCACCCTACGGAATGAGTTGATTAATTATAGTTTGGTCATGTTTATAGACTTCCGTTAATCTCTAAGTATTTACCTTTGTCACCTACAATGGCTCAGGGCATTTAAGCAGAACTTTTCAAAAGTCACGTTCCTCTGCTGACTCTACATACATGACTTAAGAGTGAGAGGCTGGGTGGAGTACTTTACTTTCATTATCCGCTGCTTGGGGATCGGCCTACACAAAGCATCTGAGAAACGATGAAGCAAATAAAACAGTAACAGGGGAATTAAAAATAGTTGACTGCACTCCCTAGTCCCCACCCTCAGCTAAACAGTAGCTAACACTCTCACCTAGGGAAGGTGGATGAATCCACATGTTCTGAACTATGGGTCCATTACCTCACTTGAACTTCAGTCCCCTTTAGCACTTATATTGATGAAAGAATGTCACTCTCACAAAACACAATATATTTGGATATTGGAGACCTAGCTCATCCCAAGTACAACTCATGGTGGTTTAGGGCAGTAGTCTGGCAGATTCAGCTATCGGACAACAGGCTCAACTCTTGTGCACGTGTTTTCCCTGCAGAACCACCCTGGATGAAGACTGGTCAAGATGCTCTGGGTTAGCCCTGGGGCCATCTGCTTCTGACTAGTTTCTGCTTTACAGGTCTTTGTGATGAGCAGTTGAGGCTGAAGACAGTGGAGAAATGATTGCCACTGTACCAATGTGGCAATTTGAATATGTTTGGCCCAGGTAGTGCTTCTAGGAGGTGTGGCCTTGTTGGAGGAAGTGTGTCACTGTGGGAGTGGGCTTGGAGACCCTCCCCCTAGCGGCCTGGAAACCAGTCTTCTCCTGTTTGCCTTCAGAACAAGGCGGTGGAACTCTCAGCTCCTTCGGAAGCACCATGTTTACCTGGATGCTGCCATGACTCTTGCCATAATGGACTGAACCTCGAAATTGGAAGCCAACCCCAATGAAATGTTTGCCTTTAAGAGAGCTGCTTGGTATCTCTTCACAGCAGTAAAACCCTAAGACAGTGCCTAATTTCAACAAGCAAAGTATTCACGCAGTATACATGTCACTAACAATACTGAGTAGTAAGTAGATGATTGTCATCTTTCCAGGGCCTTTGCCAAGTGCACAATTGCTGACCATCTAGTGTTTGGGGTGGGTGGGGTGGGGGAAAAGACAAGTGTGTGTGCAACAGCTCTTTGCTTCCGCTCCCTCACTGCCACACCCTGCTCAGAGCTTAGACGTCCTCTCTAGTCTTGCTTGCCTTCCCTAACCATCTGCAGGCACCACTCCTCTGTTGACCTCAAACCAACACACATTTCCTTCCTTCTATACCTTCCTCAGTGATTCCTTTTCATCCATGAAAAAACCAGACCAGACCAAACCAAATCAGACCAGACTAGACCAGACCAGACCAGACCAAGCCAAACCTTGTGTACTCTCTATGTACTTAAGACCTTTCATGGTCAGGACCAAGAATTACTCAAGCCAACAGGTTCTTAGAAGTCCTCACAGGGCCCCAGGAGATGACTGTTGTCTGTGTGGCTTCTAAGCCCCTTATCCAGTCTTTCCTAGTAAGACCTAGTAATACCTCTCCTTTTTCTGCTTCCATTCCTCATCCCTGGTCTTCCCTGCCTCTGTGCCAAGGACATGCTTGTGTAAGCCTCATATATGCCTGGCAAATTGGTTTCTAAAAAATAAAGTACTTAATTAGCAATTTCACTTTCACTCTAAAAATGCATTGTTCTCCAAGGACATTGGTTAGTTTGGTATATGTAATTGGAAAGGTTTTGTCCAGATTTGGGTTTGAAACTCCAATACATGGGGCTGGAGAAGTGGCTGAGCAGTTCAGAGCACCTACAGGGCAGGCAGCACCTTCTCATCTCTTCTCAGCTCCAGGGGACCTGGTATCTTCTTCTAGCCTTTGCTGGCTTCAGGTATGCACATGGTCTCATACATACATACAGAGGAAACTACTCAAACATTCAAATTAAGAAAAGAATTAAATGCTACTGTACCATTCACTAGCTACAGGATCTCGCGGGGAGGGTTGGTTAACTGTTTTCTCAGTGTGAAATTCCAGTAACCAATCCTCCAATGGTTAGAGGACTGGACAAGATGAATACAGCATTGGTTAAATACCAATGGACCTGGGATGTTTTTTTTCCCACTGGCTTCAAATTTGTTTCAATTTACCAGGTACTCTGCAATGTTCATGAGTAACACTCCACTAGAAAGTGAGATCTTGCCACACAAAAAAAAAAAAAAAAAAAAAAAAAAAAAAAAAGACAGCGAGATGGCTCAGGGGATAAAGCACTGGCCTTACAAACATGAGGAGTGGAGTCTGGATCCCCAGAATCCACAAAAAAGCTGGGTAGCTGTGGTGGCCACCTATAATCTGACTACTTGAGAGGCAGAGACAGGGATTGGGCAGTTTGGCTAATGGGACTAGCCCAGGCCAGTGAACTCCAGGTTTAGCACAAGGCCCTGCCTCAGTGACGTGAAGAGGGATTAAGGAAGACGGTCTGTTAACTTTGGGCTTTTCACACACATTTGTGTACACAGAAGTAAAAAGAACTTGGGTTATAGCTCACATAACCTTGCTAGCACGCTTGGGGTCCTAAGTCAATCCTCAGTGTTGCACATGAATACACACGCTCCCACTTCCCTGTCGTTTGGGACTCTAGGCTTCTAAATGGCTCCAGTTTCGTAGGAGCTAAATGTCTGTTTGAAGTTCTGAAAACCCTGTCTCTCTCCTTACTCATCAGAGGCATCTAATTTAATTTCTCAAACCATCCTTGGAACTGTTCCTGCCACTTTTTAGCCGAGAAAACTGGAGCAAAGAAATGTTTGGTCTTGTCTTTGGGGTGAGCTGGGCTTTGCAGAGATCCATCTAGACTCGGCTTGACTCCCTTTAAGCCTGGGGCTGTTAACCTTTCATCAGCCTGGTGAATACAACCACACAAAAACAATGGGAATCAACACCCAACAATGTCTACGGTTCAGTTATTGCTTTATTTATTTTTTTTAAAGTAGCCTCTTTAGAGTCAGAGAGATGGCTCAGTGAGCCAAGGTACCTGCTGCCAAGCCCGCCCGAGTTCCATCTCTGGAACCCACATGATGGAAGGATGCATCAGCTTCTGCAGCTGTCCTCTGACCTCTACATAGGTGTGGTGGCATATGCGTGCCCACACGTACACACAATAAATAAAAATGTAAATGTGCAACACACACATTAAACTAGTACAACAGTATGATGAGAAAGCAGAGTGTCTGTCTGGGAAAGCCCTTGAAACCTTGCTGGCCGTTCATGCAAGCTGGCAGTAATTACTGCCCCATAGACATAGAATTAACATGCACCAGTCTATGATGGGTAATGCAGGCCTGGCACGGCCAGGACTCAGCATCCCCATCATCAGCACAAGGTTGCTTTAAATATTAGTCATTGTGGGACAGAAGATCAGAAAGAAAGCATACAAGGAATCCTTTCTGGTTCTTGTTTAATTGAGAAGTATAATAAGAGACACCTTAAAGGCAAAAAAGTTAACTTTATTGACTCTCGATCTTACCATGGAACAAACACCTATAAGAAATAATTACAAAATAACGCGGTAGCTTTTTTTTTTAAAACATACTTTCAGTATCATCCCAACATGATGATCCTTTCACAGAAAGGACTGTTTACAGCTTACTTAGATATAAAGCTCACTGTTACAAATACAGATGCAGATGACACGGGTGACACGGTGACACACTGAACTGGTGCATTTACCAGCCATGGACACGCTAACAAGTGCAGCATAAGTAACAGCTTTGTACTTTCCTCCTTTCATTTTTGAAAATGGTTTCCCAATACAAAAATGTCAATTCTTCCAAGTGGATTTCCACATACATATCATGATTCTACCGTGGTCAGAACGAAAAACTGTTCCCTGGCTGGTTTTGTCTTTGAAAATACTTGAGACTATTCCCAAGTCCGCCTGGGGGAGGGCGAATAACGAGAAACAGGCTGGGCAGAACCTGAAGGCTGAATTCTGGAGCAGAGAGAGAAGGTGTGAAGCTCACCCTGCTCAGTGAGGCAGCCTTTTCATCTTTGTATCTGCAAGAGACGCCGAGGGCTGTGGGGTCCCACAGACGGCAATCTGGGCTCTGGAGAGCACGCACTTCACCAGGGTCCAGCCCCTAAGCATCTGTGAGCAGTGATGAGATTGTGTGATGACTCGGAAGCAAAAGAAGCCATCAGGTGACTGACTCCTTCGCCCTTCCGTGAGGACACTGAGACACATACATTCTGGCATCTGAACTTTGGTTCTTCTAAAAGCATTCAACAAAAGCAAAATGAAGTCATGACCACAGAACCTCTTTTTCCTTCTTTAAAGTGTCAGGTAAGAGTTACTGGATGAGCCCCTGCCGAGGCCGTGCCTGTACAGGAGGGCAGCATGGTGGGGCATGCCTGTGGCCACCATGGGCTCTGGAACACTGACCTAGCCAGGGGGAAACACTGCTATGTTCTGCCTGACCCTAAATCTATTTCTTCCTTACTTGGAAACATAATTTTGTATAAAAATATGAGTTTCTTTAGAAAATAATACATAGTCTTCTTTTTAATAAAACCTGGCAGATAGCAAAAATGGAGTATCAAAATATGGTAAACAAATGTTGTAAAATACTAAATCATTAAAAACATCTCCTAGAAAGACATTGTGCTATAAAGTTCTCTCCTGAAGGGCGAGCAACGTCTTCAATGTATAAGAAGCTGATAAACTCATTCTCCTGGCTTGGTTTCATTATACACTGTAACAGCAGCAGGCCAGTAACTGTCTTAAAAATGGCCCATTCTCCATCACTAATATCCTCTGTATACTGTTACTGCAAAGTGAATAGAAAGACACTTTTGGATTAGTGGTCTCCAATCCTACTGTGCATTACTGTCTCTACCTGGTACACTTTAAATCAATCTCCCACCCACAGGAGACTGGTTTAAACTAGCCTGGGGTAGGACCCAGGCATGTTTTAAAAGCTCTCTTGATAAGTCTATTAAACAATCAGGGCTGAGAATCTTGGCCAAAGGCACACAAGGAAAAGTCACTCTTAACTCTACATTTATCAACTGATTGTCTGTGGATAAGTATCCTCGACATCAAACAAGGAATTCTATGTGTGCAAGACATACACGGAAGTCCAAATGAAGAGGCACTAAGCTTCAAACACGTATAAACACACAGAGTCCCATGTATCTAGACATGTATAACATATACATACAGTTAGGGTATCTTGTTAGAGTAGAAACTAGCATCACCATCTACTTGCCACCATTAAAAACCAATAAAGTAAATACGACCAAGCAAACGGCTTCTGAGACATTTCCATTGGTAGAATACATCAGCTTTGTAAACTGCAAAATGCACCATGTCATGAGCACAGGTGACTCCCAGAGCTTCCTGGGAAGCTCCTGGAGGAACAAAACAGGGGACGTAGCACTGTCCATGCGTGAAGGAGTCCCAGCACACACCTTCTGGACTCTGAGTGGTGCTTCCATCCCGTATGCATCTTTGGCGAGAACCGAACAACTCCCACTAACTTCAGTGTTCATTCTGGCCAACCTCCGTGAGGCAGCAACGGCCAGGAACTAAGAATGGCTCTCCATAAAAGAGAGAACTTCCCTCTGTCCGCCCCTCAAATCTTAAGCGCATCATGAGGGAGTGGCTAAAAGACTCATAAGCAAACGGATAAGCCTACCATCTTTCACGAGATAAACATACACTTGAACTGGAAAACGTGATGAACAGACCACTGTAGTCTAACAGTCTGAGAGCTGGGTAAAGGTGGAAAGCACACTTCTTTCCAAAGGGGCACTAAACATCCGGGCACTTTTCTTCCGTTTACATTCTGTGTTTCTTCTACCTCTGCATAATACTTAAAGTGCAACTGTCCCAAGGCTTTTATTTCCATTTTGAATATTATAAAGAAAGAGCTAAGTTTGGGGTGAAAAAATTATGGCACAAATAATGTGTAAAAGACCCTCAGACTCCACAGCCTCCAGCAGACAGCAGCTGCCCGCAGGGCTGCCCGCGGGTGCAACTTAGACAACAAACTCTGGAACTTCGTCATGAGTGAGGTCCAGAGAAAAGTACTTGCTGGTTCTTTTCACTGGAAAAGCGTCTTGTATGTTGACGCACTGCTGAGCCAAGCAGCTGTTGCAGTAGAGACCGCTCTCATCCAGTTCATGGCCACACCCGAACGTGTAGCTCTGAGCAGTGTCCTGGCACAGGCCTGCAATGCGCAGGAAGTCTTTCTGGTACAATCTGATGTCGTCAAGGCTCAGGCTATGCCGGTCAGTGGAAGTCTTTGGTTTTCGACATATCGTCTGTAAGATAAAGGGTGAGAAAAATGTGAATATGGACCACGTGAGAAGGTAAGGCCTCTGCCCAGGAGAGAGAGCTGCAGCAAACTGTAAAGTGTCCAGTAGTCCTTTCATGTTAGAAATGGCTTTCCAACCCGCGCCCTTCAGGGGGAATGACTGTCTGAGTATATCAAAATGCCTGGCCTGCCAAACCACTCAGCTGGTGCGGCTGTGCAGTGGTTCCCCTGGTGTATACAGCCAGCACAGAGTCAGGTGGGCAGCTGTGCAGTGGTCCCCCCCCCCCCGGTGTATACAGCCAGCACAGAGTCAGGTGGGCAGCTGTGTAGTGGTCCCCCCCGTGTATACAGCACAGAGTCAGGTGGGCAGCTGTGCAGTGGTCCCCCCAGTGTATACAGCCAGCACAGAGTCAGGTGGGCAGCTGTGCAGTGGTCCCCCCAGTGTATACAGCCAGCACAGAGTCAGGTGGGCAGCTGTGCAGTGGTCCCCCCAGTGTATACAGCACAGAGTCAGGTGGGCAGCTACTCCTAGCATTTGTGAAATCGAGAGATTACTGCAAAGGCTATATGATAAAAATCCTGGTTTTCTTTCTTCCTGAATCAGGATAGGGCAGTTCAACTTGCTCATACCTCTCCTGCTTGGGTCTGTTAATATTTTAATAAGAATGGAAAGGCAGTTATCACTCAAGAAACACAGCTTGAAGAAGCAAGTTTTAAAGAGTCCAGGATATAAAGTGTTCTGGCTGCCAAAGGCTGGGAAGGACCTGGGGCTTCAGAGATGGCTTAGCCATTAAGAGCACTGGCTGCTCTTGAAGAAGAGCCGGGAGACCTCCAAGCACTCTAGCACTGGTTCCCAACCGCTTGTAACTCCAGCATCCGGGGAATGACACTCTTCTGGTCTCCACAGGTATCTGCATGCATGTGCACACACACACATACACACACACACAAATAATTTTTGAAATGCAGAATATAAAAAAAAAGCTGCAGTTCTTGGTCACTCAAATAGTTCCTGTCCTTACAAATGCCACCAGTGGGTGGCTGGCTTTTTGAATTCATGATCCCAAGTAGTCTTGGTGGGAAGTAGAGAAGTTAAAGCCGACTCAGCTAATACAACAAATGGAAGATGGTTACTGAGTAGTCAAGAAACCAGATGGTCTCAGTTTGTTGGTTAGTACCACAGAGGACATCTTGTTGGGAAAAGACACCAATTTGCTAGACAGAAAAGCTCCAGGAACACAATAGCTACAAAGTGTCACATTGAGTGACATCAGCTATACAGAATGGTCCCTGTAACTTGCTAATAGTATTTCCAGGTCTCAAAAGGACCTTAGACATGGAATTATTTGGTCATTGCCACAAACCCTCAAGGCGCACAAATGTCCCAGAGTTGTAGGTTTGGCATCTGCTGCTCAGCTGCAACCCCTGTGATGTCCAGGGAGGACCGTGTGCAGTGCAGCGCATATGGGCTGGTGGAGCTGGCCTCAGTTTCCATGCCACACCCACTGTTTAATATTGGGAATTTTAGAAAAATAGTTAGTAAATATCATTTTCACAGTATGGCTTCTTTTATGGAAGTACAAAAATGGGTAAAAAAAAAAAGTAGGGGTAAAAGGTAGAGGAGGAAGTAAGATGATAACAGAGAGAGAGAATGAAAGAGAGAAAGAAAGAAAGAAAGGAAGAAAGAAAGAAAGAGCGAGCGAGCAAAGGAAGAGGGGAGGATGTAATGATACACTTTTAGAGCTGAGTCACTCAGTGGTCACAGCCGGCAGATACTCCAGCAAAGCATACTTCAGAATTCAGTCTGAAAGGCAAAGTGGAGTAGAAACTGCTTTTCAATTAACATACTCAAGAGCAACCTTTCCACCTGCTAAGGTGACCAGTCAGCCCTGAGACATACCACACGGACACACAGACACCACAGACAGACAGACAGACACACAGACACATACACACACACCCTCCCAGGTGTACACACTCAGTTAACCAGAAGCCTGAAGGCCAGAGGCTCCCACACAGAGGGAACTAAAGAGAGTGTGCAATAAAGTATACAATTTATCCCAATAAAACCCAAATGTAAGTGGATCTAGCTAGTGAAATGAAAGAATTCAGCATACAGTGAGGATGTATGTCATGAATCATTTCCCTCTGGCTATCTTTTGCTCATTTGTATAAATCGCAGCCTGACTTAAGTTTGTCTGTTACTCTAGTTGCTGATATGAAGGTTTCAGTCCCCAGTACCTGTGGAAGAGAGTCGGTGCTCTGTCCACGCAGCTTGACAACTGTTTCCGAGGAGCTGGAGGTGGAGGAACTGATTTCTTTCACAATTAACCCTGGGGTCAAAGAGAAAACACAGTGACCTTCCTCACACCGATCTCTGCATTCTCTAACAAGTACCACCGCCAACTGTGAACACTGCTGAGGCCTCTCCAGTGACTCCTCAGTGGTGGTGGCCATGGCTAACAGCTGGTGGCACCCACTCTTTGGCAGGATGTAAGGGCTGTGAGGAAGGGGCGCCTGGGGTAGCCTGGGGTATCGAGGCTCAGGAGTGAGTCGTTTGTGTTAATGGAGGTCGTAGGTGTAAAGAGGCCTCTACGGCACCTGCACATCTCCCTTCTCTCCAAGCATCACCAAGTGGAACACCAATGTCATCTAGTTTTGTTATGTCCCACGTGGACACTAGATGTGGTGCTGGCCTCTGCAGTCAGATGGGCGTGGCTGTGTATCCAGGCCAGTTCTTAATCTTCCCCAAATCTATTAGCTTCCTTTTATACACAGGCTGCTACTCAACTAGTATTTTAGTGATGACTAAAGAGTTGTGGACAACAAGGGTCAGGAGCTCCTGCTGGTCAACAAATCACTGTGACCACACCCCACAGCAGATGGCAGCGAGAACTCAGCACTGGGTCTCAGTGGTCAGCACAGCCCTTAATCACCTCTGTGCTCTGAGGAAACCTCAATTTTCAGAACTAGAAATCTAAGGCTGACATTCTCCCTTCTGACTTTAACATGTAAGTGACATGTCCATCCAAAAAATATTTCAGAGGCTAAATTTACCAGTTCCAGCTGGGTATCAGACTGAACACCACTGGAGTTCTTCTTGTCACTTGATGAAACAAGTAAGGACTGGCAGGAGAGGCATAAGGACAATGGCTTCAGAGCGTTGGGGTCCCCCACCTTACAGGAGGCTTTTACTCAGTCACTGCTGGTGGCCAAAGCCTAGCATGCACCTTGTAAGTACACAGGATCCAGTAAGTGGCTCAACTGAAATGGGATTTGTGAAGTTGTTTCTGGCTCACACACAGCTGTTTAGAACGCTTGGGTGATGCTCTCGTTTGGGCGTGGTACACACTGCACTGCCAGAGGCCTTCTCCATAGACTCATGAGGAGCGTGGAACCCAGGTCCCTCAGGACTGAGGGGCTCATGTGCTGGCAGGGATGCAGTATGATTGTATGTGGGCTCTCTGGTGCCCTTGGCTCCTCTGCCTGTGAACAAAGTCCTCCAAGCCCATATGACCACTAGAGAAGTCAAGACTCAAGCATGGCTGCCTCAATCTGTATTCATTCCAAGGTCAGGGTCCAAAAGCAAGGCTTATGTGGCAGAAAAGCTGGAAACTGGGGTGAAGCAAGGAAGAGACTGGAAGCTCCCACGCCCCAAATCACATTTTATGTGTTCTATGTCTTAGTTACATCATTTTTACATAATTTGTGCTTTCCTTGCCCAGCTTTTGACTTCTGCATAGTATCCTTTGGCAAATCTCATGTAAAGGCTAATATTATGGTGTCCAGTGATCAGGCATTTCAACTATCCACTGTTTGTTTGTTTTTGTCTTTGACTATTAAAAAGATACACAAACATTTATTAAATATTATTAATGACCAACCTATTTAAATTGTATTCCTATTTAAAACTACAAAATTAATAATCTCATAAACTTGAATGCAGAAACGTAATATGAGGCACTTTCCAGGGGCCCATGGACTCCACTTTCCTAGACATTTTGGTATATACTGCTTTAAATTATTTTCTTTGAAAATACCGCCTGGAGACAGCTGGTCTCCTAGGAGTGCCAACACACCTATGAGCACAGGTTAACACCACTTCTGCTCAAATTCCTAGCCCAAGAGGGATCAGCCCAGAGTCATCAGGACACAGGAACCAAGGAACAGTCAGGGACAGGATCCTTCAGGTTTCTGAGCCCCAGAGCTGACCCTGTGCCACAGCTCTCCATATCCAAATTCATCCCGGAGAGAACTAGTCTCCCAGGAGTGCTGACACACAGGCTTGCAGGAGGGACAAGCCACAGTCAGAGACAGCAAGACCAGCTAACACCAGAGATAACCAGATGGTGAGAGGCAACGGCAAGAACGTAACCAACAGAAACCAAGGCTACTTGGCATCATCAGAACCCAGTTCTCCCACCACAGTGTGAGCCCTGGATACCTCAACACACCAGAAAACTAAGACTGATTTAAAGTCATATCTCATGATGATGATAGAGGACTTTAAGAAGGACATAAATAACTCCCTTAAAGAAATACAGGAGAACACAGGTAAACAGGTAGAAGCCCTTAAAGAGGAAACACAAAACTCCTTAAAGGATGATTTCCTGTCCTGACTACCATTCATAATATACTGTAAGATATAAGATGAAATAAACTCTTTCCTCTCAAAAAAATTTTTTTCTTTTTATAAACACAGATAATGGAGCATTTCCCATGCACTTATCATATGCACATAGTTGTGGGTTTACATTTAATATATAAAGAGAAAATTCAAAACAAAAAAGAGAATGGGTCGGAAAATCAGAGTCAGTCATCATGAGGATTCTCCATCTACAGGTCTGCCTGTCTACCATGGTTCAGGCTGAGCATCTATGAGTAGTGTGAGCTGAGTGAGCAAACGGAATCCCACAGAGAACTGTTCCCTGTACAGAAGAGTCAGGGTGACAGCAGCCATATGTCTGTCTAGTTCCCCTCTGACAGCTGGTGATCAAAGTTGACAGTGGCTGGGGAATAACCCCCCCGGGCCCTGTTTCAGTGTAGGCTCCCTAAGTCTGAAGCCCAAGGAACAGAGGAAAGACTGATTGGTGACATGTGATAAAAGGTTTAAACCAAACCCACACTGCTGGCTTCAGAGAAACATCCACTACAGAGTATTGTACAACCCTTGAGCTGATGTTACAGTGAGGGCATACTTCCTTGAAGAATTCATGCAAATACAAATTTAAGAATGTCTACCTAAAAGTCAAACTGGTTTGATACTTTTTCTTGCAGATTCTTCTATTTGTATAATACAGTATAGGATACAAAGCAGACCAAGCCTGGAAGCTGACTTCTGTTTCTAGCCATGGGCACTTGTCTAATTAATCTCTCTTTTTTTCTTGTACAAAGTGGGAAGAGGCTACACTGAAGGGTTCTCCAAGGTTCCTTCCAGGGCCATTATGTTCTCTAGTTCTCAAGTTTATAACAGCGAGGGAGCAAGGGGGTAGAAAGAAAGAAAACAAAGCCCAGCTATCCTACAACATACTGACTTGTGGTTCAGTCTGGGTAGAAGATGCTAATGTTCCTTCCTGGTGCCCTCCCCCATCTCCTTCACAGAAGGCACCTGGTCCTGTGATCAGGTGACCTGCAGTGGCTTTTTTCCCTGGTTGATTTAGAGTCCCCCACCACCCTCCTATTTTCAGAGGCATCTGCTTGGGGGCTTCTGGAGGCAACAGCATGCCCTAAAGAGCTCACCTGAGTGTCCATTCAGCTTCCGAGACAGGAGCATATCTTCTGTGATGTAGATACACATCTCGGGGCTGACTTCCAGCGACTCTTCAGTCATCGGCTCCAGGTCCCTGGGGTCATCGACCAGCATCTCTATTTCTGAGACATAGGCAGGGAAGAAGATATTTAAGACTTAAAGGAAAATGAAGACCATAACCCACAGCCACACCACACATGAAGGCAGCCGGGTAAGTACATCTGGAAACTCTAGGGACAAAGTCTCAGTATGACACGCTCCCTTTGAAGGACTGTTCTTACCAGCACAGATTCTCATGCCATGGTTTGATATCAATTACTCTCCTCTTTAAGAAAGAGGAGAAGCTGTGTGGTCTTGCTGCCATGACCCAAGGCTCACTAGCACCGGGCATGGAACTGCTGACCCATGTCCACCTGACCTCCCCACTTCCCACAGCAGCTGCCTCAGAGCTGTAGGACGTATGCAGGAGCCTGACATGCTGTGAAGTTTTTCATAGCAGAGTTAATAGGTTTCTTTCATCAACCCCAGATGTTACAGAGCTAATGTGAAATAGAAATGGGCTTAAAAAGAAGCACATGAATGCTAAATCTGCCTGGCACAGGCTGGGATCTGTTGCTTTATCTCAGCGGAGAGTAATTTCCTAGCAGTCAGGTTCTGTATTTCTTTTATATTCCCTGTAGTTTTGGTTAAAAGGTAGAGCACTTAAGAAACACTCTGGGAGTTAATACTATGTACTGGATGCAATTTCTTGTTTAGAGAAAGAGGACCTTGAGCTCTGTGGTCCTAACCACTGCCTCACTTCCTATGGAGATGAGAAACATAAGGCGTAAGGGCTTCAGGGGTTCTGCTCCCTCTACTTCACATCATCTGTCAACCCTATAGTTGCAAAGGTCCCTGACAGACACAGGCAACACAATCAGGTCAGTGGGGAGGCAACAAGACTTCTTCTCTCTCATCATTCCTATTCACTTCTCAGGCCAGTTCTACACGAATAGCCGAAGCACCAAGTTACCATCATCCTGCAAGTCCTCTTCCAGGCGGTCTTTGCCTCCACTCTCAACCCCTGAGGTGTGGGAGCTGCCGTGGCTCGTCATGGAGCTGCAGGTCTTCAGTTTTCGGTGCATGGCACTGCCTGAACAGCTGTCTTCCGGCCCTGGATCCCGGGGCTTAGTGTCTGCCTCAATGCCCGAGGTGTGGGAGCTGCTGTGGCTGGCGGTGGAGTGGCGGGACAGGCGCTTATGCTTCACGCTGCCAGCGCTGCTCCCACTGGCCCGGGATCGCTTTTCCAGCGGGTCCATGTCAAGGTCCAGGTTGTCGCTGATGTAGGATTCCTGATACTGCTTTTTCTCTGTGTGGGAGAACACAGCTCAGTGGTATACTCAACCCAGCCAGAACACGAGGAGTGTCATGAGACCAAGAGCAGCCTCTCTGAATCTAGTGATTGAGGAATTCTGGTACCTGGAGCTGGACCCAGAACACTATACAAGGACTAAACACCAGAGCAGCAGAGCAGGGGACGGGTGGAGGCAGACTTTAAAATGAAGCTTTCAATCTAGAGGAGTGGGTTCCTCAGAGTGTCATGGCAAGCCCCTTCCTGTCTGTTCACTGCTACCATCCACAGTGGTCCAAGTTCAAAACTAAGCACCTAACACCTTGAGGAATGATGTGCCATCACGCACAGCCACAACGGGCTTCTGCATTCTGCAAAGCGGTCAGAAAACAGCATGTTAAACATCACAATCTGGTCTTCCACAGATGATTCTAGAAGCAGTCCATGAACATTTCATAAGTATGCTGACTGCTGTCCATCTTACATGTCTGTTCAATTTGGCTTCTGCTGCCCTTAGTTGCTAAACCTAACAAGACAAAGTTGTTCAGGAAATTTCTTTGGAAGATTCTCAAACTCAGCTTTTCAAAAGTAATCCAAGACTAGCCTTCTCCAGTTTGGTCAAACAATGAGGCACGAGGCAGGATCTACCATGGTCATCATTACCATGGTCATAACTACTGGTTTGGTGACACACCAGGTGTCCTCTGATTGGTAAAAATCCTCAAATTTAATAGATCAGTGTTGTTGGTTGATCCGGACAAAGTCAGACCCTGTAAAGCCAGATATTAGGAAGCGTTCTTAGTAAACACTTAGTGTCACACTCAAAGTTAGAGTCTCAGCTGAAGGGGTGGTGGTGTACTGTGCTCAGAGCGGAATGCCTACATCTCAGGTAAGAGAAATTTCAGAGGAACAGTCCATCCTCCTTGTCTTAATACTGATGAGAAGAAACACAGTAGACCAATGCTAAGGACAGAGTACATCTGAGCAACATTAAATTGGTGTAGTTTTAGACTGGAATCTTGGAGACCTGTTAACGGACATATCTGCCCAGCTTCTTGGCTAAGTGGAATTATTTGCAGCCCTGATGTCTGCACACAGCCCTGAACCTGCACCTTCACCAGCTCTCCAGGGGAAAACAGGTAGCAGAAGAAAGAACAGAGGTCTGGGAGATGCAGCCCCTGCCTCCTTCTGATCACAAGAGCCCACGGCCAGATCATCAGAATACCCATCCCCTCCACAGAGTGTATTTTGGAATGTAATGTGGTAAGTGTGGCTTCTTGGTCTGGGACCCAAGGATGTCCAGTAACTGTAGCTGATGTTTTCAATGACTCAAGGCATGCTTCCTTCCCCTCTCACCGCCATGTCAGTATTCTTGTGACCATCTTCTATAAAAATGGTGAGACAGTATCTTAGAAAGGTATGTAGAAGTGAAATGTAAGAACACTCAGTCTTTTTATGCTCAACTAACACCATAAAAGGGCTTTTCTGGCTAAAATAGTCCACAGATAACATGTGGTTCCGTGGATCTTCATCAAAGATAGCTAACAGAAACTTGGTGTGAGACTTTCTTCAGATCTGAAGATCTCTCTAAGTGGAACAAACACACAAAAACAAACTTTTTTCTTTGTAAGAATCCTGCCCCTATCATTTATTTAAACTCAATCAAATAAAAGATGTAATATACACCTTCATCATTCCCACCCCCCACTGTGCTCGGAATGTCCCCTCAAACTCAGGTGGGAACCTCATTAGTGCTGTGACAGCGTGAGATGTGGGGCTGCTCAGTGGTGACTGGGCTGTGGGAGCTCTGCCCTTACTCATGGACAATGTTGCTGTGGGAGTGGCCTCCTACAACTCCCCTGTGCCTGCTCCTTGCCCTTCAGATGATGATGCATCAGGAAGTCCCTGTCAGACACTCTCTATGCATCAGCAGCCTGGGGTGTTCTGTTATGGCGGCAGAGTGAACAGACATTTGCTCACTTAAGCTCTGGACTTCAAGAGCTCAGCATCTTTTGCAACTTTACCTTCTATCTACAGGGAAGACCAGACTTTCAAGGGTTCCCCCAAGGTCATCTGCATTACTGAATGCTTTGGGTTGAGAGCTGATGGGACTGATGAATCTTTTAAGGTGTCACGGTGGCCATTTAGCAATGAGGCACATTTGGAAAACTCTGGGCTCAGTACCCAGTTGGCTCATCTAGTCACACAAGCTCTCTCGGCACATTTGTCCCCCAGTGGATTCCTCTTAGTATTCATGTCAGCCCAGAGGTGAGTCAACCTGGGAAAAATGAGCAGTCTGTGGCAGAAGCCAGTACACCTCATGCTGCTACCAGCTCTTGCCACAGAAGAGTCACAGTGGCAGACGGCAGGGGGTGATTCGCCTTCTCATCACTGTACAGTCATGCAATCTCCACACAAATTTGGCCACATCTGGCTTTAGAGAAGTCGATCAGATGCACGTCTTCTTTAGGGTTGCTTTGTTAGATAGAGGGAGGGCAGCCCTTGCTCTCCATGGGAGCACTGGTCAGTACTTGTTTCATACATAGACCTAAAGCAGGAGCCACTGTGTCCCAGGGCCCAGGCAGACATTCCATCTCTAATCTGATTACTGTGACAATGACCACAATAGGATTTTGTGGAACAAACTGAAAGCAATTCTAAGAAAGTATGTGACACACCCTTTAGGGATGAGAAGCCAGTGTTTACTAAGTGGAGGAGGCCCAGGGTGCGTAACTGATGACCAAGATAGAAACCGCTAAACTCAAGTCTGCAGCCAGAGGCCCTAACATGGACTCCTTCCTTGCACAGCTTGCCTCTTCTCAGGAACAGTGTTAGGACCTCAAACATAATGCTCAGATCCGGTGCATCTCCTCAAAGCCCTGATGGGGGCCTTGGGCAAAGTCCTTGGATGGAAAAGGCCTTCTCCATTGTTATTATGGGGTCAACTTGAGGGTCTCCCTGCTATCAATCAGAGAAGCTGTGATCTATCTTCACTCTCACTTGGGGCTAAGGAAAGCACCACATTGGAAGGGATTGCAGCTTCCTGTAGACAGCTGCAGACGGGAACACTCAGTACTCTGATACAGAACCCTTGCAAGGTTTTCAAGTCAGGGGCTACAAACTCTAAAGAGATGAGGTAGAGGAGCTGCTCAGTCAGTCCTACAGGACTGCAGACTGAATGGAACTTGGCTCTCAAGTTCTGGTCCATCTCTCTAAAAATCCCATTCTGGAGGTGCTTAAAATTTCCTGTTCTTGGCAGGTAAAGAGGCCAGCAGAGGCAGCTGGGCGTGGTACTTCACAGCTTTAATCCCAGCACTCAGGAGGGAGAGGCAGGTCTGGTTCTAGGACAGCCAGGGTTACACGGAGAAATTCTGTCTCAGAAAGAGAGGGCAGCAGAGGAAAGGCACCCTTTGCTTTCCCCATGTGGGACTGGGACTCACGCCGTCAGCACACCCGTCTCACCTTCATTTTCCTCCTGCTTGCGGAGGTGGCGCAGGACGGGCTGCAGGTTCATGTAGAGGCGGTGGCTGTTGCTCAGCAGCTGCAGGAGATGGCGGGAGCGCGTGGGACACCCTGTGTAGTAGACCAGCTTCCTGGCAGAGGGAAGGCCATCTGGCAAAATCTCAAACTTCTTGCCCTGTGGAGGAAAAGAGCAAATCAGATTATGGCAGAAAACTTTTCGAACTGCCAAAGTCCCCTTCGTTTTTAAAGTAAGATTCTTACAGATGTGTGAGGCTGAACTGACCAGCCTCTGAGGAACAAGTTTCCTCATCAGAGCTGTCAAAGGACAGAGGACACCAAACTCAGCGTGGGATCTACCCAAGGTCTCTGGGAAATACCGACAGTGGGATGGGTTGGCTGTGCTCATCTTTGTCTTAGCACAAGGGACCCCTCCAGATGTAATCCTAACACCTTAGTGTAGCAAATAAGAAATGGAGCTGAGACAAATCACAGGGGACTGTAGTTCACATACAGATGGCGTATTCTTTTAAACCACTGAGTCTTCAATTTATTGGACCCCAATGCTGGGATGGCAATATCTGCTATTTAACCAGCACTAAGCAAGCATCAATTCATTTAATCCTCACAAGACGTCTACAGTGAAAAGCTATAACCATCCAGGAATGAATGAGAGAAACTGAGTCACTAGCTCAAGGTCACATATGTAGACTTCATTGGGAAACTTGTAAAAATGGATTCCTGTCTCCAGGCTAGAACATCAGGACCAAAAATCCCTTGAGGAATGGAATGAAGCTGAGAGTTCTGTCATCTTCAACAAAATCTTAACTAAGAGTAACATGGTGTGAGTTTCAGGAGTTGCTGATCACATTACCCCAGAGAGTCTTAATGTCACTACTGACTCTGGGACATGAAGGGGGCAGATGGGGTTACGCTTTTTGTTTGAGACAGGGTTTCTCTGTGTAGCCCTGGCTGTCCTGGAACTCACTCTGTAGACCAGGCTGGCCTCAAACTCAGAGAGCTGCTTCTGCCTCTCAAGTGTTAGGATTAAAGGTGTGTGTCACCACAGCCTGGCTATGATTTTCAAACAGTTCTGGAAAAGGTCTAGATCACGGCAGCACCAGTGCAGAGTGGACAGAACATGCTCCAGTTAACATGTGAGTGAGGCCAGAGCAGACAGCACCCAAGGAATTAGGTAAGAGTTGCGCCTTCTGAATGACAGGTTGTGAGGAACCAGTGGGATGCCAACAAGACAAGGTGGCCCTTTCTCTGCATGAGCCCTCTTGTCTACAGGGATGTGTGTCTACATATCCTCGGCTACAGCTTTTCCTGGTCTACTTTTCTCAACTGCTTCAGAGCTCAGCAGAATTTTAAATTTCAGTGAGCTCCAAACAGACACACATGATAGTGACTGCAATTCTTTGAATGCTACCACAGAGAACATGACTGTCATAGAACCTGTTTTATCCTCAAGATCCTGAAGATGAAACGCTTCCCCATTGCTTATGCAGACTACTGAAGATGCCAGCGGGGCAGATGTTAATAACCAGCATTAATGGAAATCTTTTTATTTCACATCCATTCTTCACTCGAACTAAGAAACATCTGAGGCCGCCAGCCAGTCTGCACACTGACTCATTTACCCCTTGTGCCAACAGGCCATCTGCAGAGGTCTTTCAAATGGTTCTCTTTGATTGATTTACCTTGTATTTCCCTTGCACTGTCTTCCCCTGTGATCCCAGTTACTTAGGAAAGCATGGCAGACACTGGACACACAGATTATAGCCTTTAATTTTAATTTGTTACTGATATAAATAACTCTGGTTATGAGGATATTTAAGGAAGCACATTGTCAGGTTTTTTTTTTTGTAAAAAGCTTTTTAACATTTATTTATTTTGTGTATGTTGGGGTATGTGTGTGTAAGTCACTTTGTGTACTGGGGGCAGGTCAGAGACAGCCTTATATGTCCAAAGGATTGAACCCAGGTTGTCAAGTTTGGCTGCAAGCCCACCATGGCGAGTCATTTCACCTGCCCCAGCTTCTACTTAAAAACCAAACCAAACCAAACACCACCTCAACTCCTTTCAAATAAACAGAATTTTTGCTCTTGGATACAGTATTTTTCAAAGTGAAAACCCGCCAAATTCTCAAAAATCAACCTATGAGACTTCTTTCTCTGCTCCCTCCACAGCTCTCTCCTCTAAGTTACTTTATACTCACCACAAACACCAATTTCCCAACATTTGTCCAGGGGAAATCATACAGCAATTGTTTCTCTTCTTCTAGATTCTGTGGGAAGAATTTCGGTACATGAAGAGTTAAGGGGAAATAGAAATATCCTAAAACTGTCTTGACTTATAACAAACTAAAATTAAGTAATTAAAATCCAAGAGTCCTCAGCCCTTTTTTGGAGAAGGGCCGACAGTAATTAAGGTTAGCAATAACAGTCTGCAGCTCCTATGGACTGCATGCACTGGCCTTCTGAGGGCAACTTTCCCCCAGTTCTATCCCTAAGTTTAAATATGAAGTCCGAATGTCTCAGACACTATTCAGCAATCGGGAAGGAACTGAGATTTCTAGAATTGGGTATTTTTCCCACATTGAAGATAAGACAACTTTATAGCTTCCTTCAGGGGGCTACCTCCCCCAATCCCTGACATAAGGCTAAAGGATAACACTGTCCTATCTACGGAAGGGAGACAGTCCCCACCCACTTTCGGGACAACATGTCTATCAGACAACCGTAATGGACACTGAAGCACCTGGGTGGGCGCTTTTTAAGGTAGGAGAGAAGAACACTATAATTCAGAAGACCCAAGGAGCAATGTTTAGATAGTGACATTCTGTGAGTGTCAAGCCTGGGCTGATCTTCTGCCCTGCACTTTCTGCTAAGGGCACTACTGTCAAGGCAGGTAGAGCCGCTCCATCCACAGACTTATGTCACCCACCTTTGTGCTGACAAAAGGGAAATGAGGACGGAGCCTTGGCGGGGTCACCCAGGCTTCTCTGTAGTAAGACCCGCCCATCACCATTCGATACAAACCTGAAAAATCTGTATTCCTCGCATGGTCAGTCCCAGGGTCAGCGAGCCTTCAACCTCCCTCTTATCCTGACAGAATAAAGTTTCATGAAAAAGTCATTTTTCCCTTCTATAATAAACAATTGAACAAGAAGAAACAAAAAGGCACATTTCAGAACTGAAGGTTCTTTTTTTACTTAAAATAACTGCTCACAGCCTTTGTTTCCTGCAAGACTTAAGAAAATCTCAAGTATTTACTAAGCTGACTGTGTACTCTTCTCATCCGACTCCTTAGACCTCAGGTTTGTTTTGAGTTCAGCGCTGTATGCACACTTCTGAGACTACTCTAGGTTCTCATGTCTCTGAGAACTCCAGCACACAGGCACTGTGCACTGCCTTCTGCCACTGGATCGTTCTCACCTCCTACTTCGTGCTTAATTAATGTGTGGATGTTAGAATATCGGGGCAATGGCCCAGTCACGGTCAGCTGCATCTGACTTTACAGCTTTCAAATCCTGTAGCTTTCCCAGCTCCCTATCTGAGATTCAAAAAGGAGAGACAAATGACCAAACACTTAAGGCTCTCCCTTAGAAGCTTTATATTGCTAATTTGCTAATTGCTGATGTGACATACATTCTACTGTTGTATATGTATGTATGTATATAAGCTATAAAACTTAAGCAATTTTAACTGTAAGCAAAAAACATGCTACAATTTAAAGCATGCTCAGATTTGGCTAATCTTTAAGGACTTATGTGTAATGAGTAAGGCACTAAGCTTTAAAAGTTACTAATAAGTATTTGTTTTACCAGATTTATCATAAGACAGTAAGTGAATATTATCAAATCTTTATTAAGTTCAAAAGATCTTTAGGTTTATCTTATATGCCTGGGTAATTTGCCTGGGTGTGTGTATGTGCACCACACATGCACTTAGGGCTGGCAGAAGCTGGAAGAGGGTGTTGGGTGCCCTGGAACTGGAGTAATGGATGGCTGTGGGCCACTATGTGGGTGGCAGGCATATAACCCACGGAAGTGCAACAAGTACCCCAGAGCACCGAGCTACCTCTCCATTTATTAAGTTTTTTTTTTTTTTCCAGGATCACAGGAAGAAGTATTAGAAAACGTGGTCTTGCCTGGAATATAGAGAAGAAACTGGCCTATTTCTTTCTTTGTCTTCCCACCTAACCTATTTTTAAGTCAAGAAAGGCATATGCAGTGCTGGGCTCAACGGGACCTGCTTCGTCAGCACACAAGCTCAGGTCAGGCTCCCTCTGCAGGCTGTGCCCAGGCTGTGCCCAGGCTGTGCCCATGCCTTCTGAAATAAGATTGGGCCAAGGCAGTGCTGCAGGTCATGTCTGAGGCATGTATGGGCAAAACAGGCACGAAGGTGTCTCCTTCACAATGTTCTGCCTTTCCCCTTTATAAGCTGCCCCCTTATGAGGCAGATGTAATGGCTTGAATTCTTCAAGTGGGCGGCATCTGTCAGGTGGCAGTAATTCATCTCCAGATTTCAGTTACAGCTTTTTGTCAAATGTCTTTTTAAAGCAGACAAGACATTTTCTATGCAATGCAGAATCACATACTAAGCAAATTTTCTTTTTTCAAAAAGAATAAGTTGTACTATCAACTTTGTTGAAAGATAAATTTCTAATCAGGTTTCTTTAAACTCGCAACTTTCCCCAGCAAATAAAAGCAGTGACTGAACACTTCCTAAAGTCACAGGTGTCCTGCCTTGCCGTTTCAGGATGGTTACTGCATGGACCCCTCTAGCCTTCACAGTGAAGTGTCTCCCCTACTCAAGAGATGGCCCATGACAGTACAGCTGCCCAGATCCGCAGGGCCTCTAACTGACATCCCATCCCAGGGCCAAACTCTGTCCAGTGTGCCATTTATATTTCTAATACACTTCAGAATGGGAGCCGATTGTCCTAGATGCCACTTACTGGAATTTTCCCATGTAAAGTGAGATGTCACAATGAAATCGCTCAGAAAAAGCAAGGCAGCCCTTTAGGAATTAGACAGAGATCTACAGGAACTCCATATGCCTTCCTAGGATGGAGAGGCAGTAACTGTGAGGGAGTCAGAGCGAGGAAGCCAGAGTGCGTTGTTGAACTTTGGAAGCAGCCAGGAAGATTACATTTAGTAACATGATTACCCACCCAGCAATATGAGCACACATCCCCTCCCCATACAATGGTCCATTTATACTAACTCACCATAAGGGGGTATGGTGGGGACAACCACCATATCAACAAAATTCTGTGCTGAACATCATGCCTGTCATGTGACAGGTACCATTTTAAGTATGGTTCACTAATCAATTCCTTTAGACTGCAGTGCTAAGGGGTAGGTAGGTCCCAGTGTCCTTTAAGCTATGAGAAATCTGAAGCACAGAGACATTAAATGCTTTCCTAGGGTCACACAGTAAAGAGAAAACCGGGATTCATCTCACAGTTAGACCCACTGACCATGTTTTAACAACTTCATCCCACAGTTTGCAAATACACCTTGAGTACTTACACGAACCCAGTTCTAGTCAGGCATGACCCTTGTAAGGACAGGGAAGACACAGGAGAGGAGCAGGAGAGAAAAGGCCAGAGCGAGCATGCTGCAGCACAGCATGAATGTTTGCAGAGCATCCCCGAGATGCTCTACGGAAAATGAGGCCTGGGATACATAGGATGCAAAGAGAATACGGAGTTCCTAAGTCTGTGCAGTGCTTAACTGGTACACACGAACTTGTTACCCAGGAGCCTGGGCTGCATCTGCGTCTCTGCCACTTGGTTTTGCAATCTTAGTGAATTATTTAATGTTCTTAAGCCTCCTCAAGTTTCCTGGCCTATAAAAATGATTGCTTCTTACACAGTAGTGGGTGGGGGTCTGAAGAAAAAAAGGAGGCATACAGTGTGGTCTGCACTGGGGGCTGTGGGGACATTCCCATAATTAGGAACACAATGAGGGCGGGGCTTTATGGGGGAATACTACCATATTACTCACCAAACAGGTTGCAAAGGTTACTCTCCCAGGCAGACAAAGGACTACAGCGTAAGCTCTGAGGAGCCAGACTGAATGCTACCTTCATTAGCACACATTACAAACATTTTAGAGATCCTACATACTGCTTCCAGGCTAGATCATGATGGCCTGACACCTGAAACCAAGAGCAGGCCAAAAGAAGAACTTTCCACAACTAGTTAGACAGGGAAAGAACAGTTCTCAGGTGAGCTGAACTCTCACTCAGGAAAGAGAACACCCCGGAGGCTGGGCCAAGGACTTTCCTACCTTGTACAGTCGGTAGTAATGGATGGCGACGTCATCCAGTCGGACGGCCTCTTTGATATACTTCAGATATGCCTCGGAGGCTGTCAGTGCAAACTGGTCTTTGTGCATGTTTGGAATGTGCTTCAGGATGTAGTCCTTCCCCCTCTTGGAAACAACCTGTTGGAACACCACGTGCCCCAAACGACAAGAGGATGAGAAGCTAAAATAGGCCACATAAAGTCTAATTTTATCCTATTCTCACTATCTTCTTAGGCTACAGGGTGGGACAGCTAATATTATAAGATACAATGTCCACTTTGTAAAACACAAAAACCCTAATTGGGCAAAACAGATTCTTTTGGTTTAAAAAGTCACCAACATGGACAAAAGTCCCACGTAAACTGGAGTGATTTCACACACTTCGTGGATTATACTCTTAAATGATGGTACTGTGAAAAACACCTGTGTCAGAGAACATCTGCCGGACTGGGGTCCCACTGACTCCCACAATCCACACAGAGAACATGAGACTATAAGCATTCATCTGGAGAAGGTAGATAAAGGATCAGGCAGGATTCTTTGGAACACGTGTTCTCACACGAGCGGTCAGGACCTCGAGGCAACAGTTTCAACTCAACACGCCTTGTGACTTGCTGAGGCTTAGAATCAGGTGGTGTCCACTGAGCTTTCAAATGTCAAAGATACACAGCACCTAGCAGCTGCAGGCTGAGGGTACTGAGAAAGGCCATGCTGATTTCAGAAGGGTCTGAAAACATGAAAAGCCTTGGCAAAAGGAGCAGAAGCAAGTGCTTCAGACGGTGGCAGTCGGGGGACACTGGTGAGTTTTTAGCTCTAACATGACTTTTCGGATTCTGGTGTTTGTTTCTTACTTTGACTACTTCACAATGAATTATATACATGGAAGCCACTTGGTGGTGCACGCCTTTAATCCCAGCACTCAGGAGCAGAGGCAGGAGCATTTCTATGAGTGCTACATCACAGAGAAACCCTGCTTGGGGCTGGGGTGGGTTCAGAAGTTTGAAATATCCAAGTAGCTGTGCAGCCACACCTATAAAGTCACTAGCTGGAGGGTGCCAGAGAATCCAACCAGAAACCAACCAGATCCTGGAGTTTCACACTTAGAAGTCAGGACTTCACACCATAGGCACCTGGGGAGTTCCTGCAGGTCTTGTGTAAGAGGCTGGCTCCTCTCAGATGCAAGCTGGGGACACTGACGCTGGAATGTGCTACAACACGGTGCTGAGGTCTGAGACCCAGGGAGGGAACGCCGAAGGCAGGGATGCAGTGGACATGGAAGGAAACCAATAGTGACAAAATGGGGACTAAGCAGTGGTCAGGTCAGAGTATGTGGGTAGGGATGTGGAGGAGGCACAGTGCCAAGCCTACGGCAGCCTCCAGCTCTCTGCTATCAGGGATAGAGAGGTAGGGCTACCTTTGTGGGGGTAGGGGAGAAGAGTATGATTTGGGGTGTTGCACGTTGAGTAGCCATTGGGGAATGAGTACTCACTGCACAGTGTAGACATATTTAGGCGTCACCTGCAAATTGTGAAGGTAGGCATGAGAAACGGTGATTGGGGTGAGATCTCCCTGGTGTAAATGGCTAAGTGCCAAGTGCGGCAGAAAAATTCAGTAGCAGGAGAGAAAAGTATCTACTGAACCAGGTAATATAAGGGCCATTAGTGACCTTAGAGACAGCATGTGCATGGCTGAGGGGAAGCAGACAGGAGGAAGAGGACTGAGGAACGCACACAGGAAGGAAGCTGCTGGAAAGTCAAATACACTTGGCCTCTCTTTTGGGCAGCCAGCCAGGTGGTTCTGCTTTGTGGATGCAAGTGACCTGTTGTTCTGTGAACATCAACTGGAGGAGAGCGAGACTGAGCCAGAGCTGAGGACACATAAGAGAGGGGCACTGCGGCCTGCAGGAAGACTGGCAACCCACCAGGCCAGGGAGTATGTGTGTGAGACCATTCCTGCCGGAATGACCCACATCTACTCACGACAGAAGGGGATGGCTCCTCGCCTGGCAGGGAAGGACACAGAGGTCAGAGCCAAAAGTTGATTTAGATTTGTTTTCTCAGCCCATTAAAACTGTGAATGATCTCATCTCCTGAGAAGTAATCATTTTTCCTTAAAGGGGAAAAATGCATTTCATCAGGAGGATTGAGAGTGTCACTGCCTAGTCAGGCGTGGTGACACACACCATCAGTCCCAGTACCTAGGAGGGGGAAACAGGTGATTTCTGTGAGTTCAAGGCCAGTCTGGTCTACAAAGTGAGTTCTAGGACACAGAAAAAACCTGTCTCAAAAAACCCAAAGAGTGTCACTGCTATGCACGTTCCAACATGGGGCTGGGAGAGCTTAAGTTCTTCCACATCTAAAATGGCCAGTGAGCCTCCTGAGTGATGAGCAGACTAGTAGACTCCCTGCCTCTGGTCGGTACTTGCCATCACAGCAGTTTCACTGTGCCCAGAACGTGCAGGCGCATCCCTGATGTTGAATCCAGACACTACCTACCCATGCCGGGAAGTAAGCCTCTGGCTGGAAGTAGTCTCCGTGGTGCACTTTCCTTTTGAAGTTCCCGAGGTCAGCTTGCAGAGCAAAGGCTGCCAGCAGGAAGTAGGCCTCCTCTCTGAGCACACACTGAGAGTGCAGCACCTGCTTCCTTAGGTGCCAGTAATAATAGTATCTTGCAATTCGGTCACTAGAAAACACAGGAAAACAGCAGTCACGTTTTGGTGGAATGGTACAAGCACATGTCAACAGAACCCAAATTCCATCTGCATGTGTTGGCAGTGGCCCTTGGCTTCTGCTCCCTGGGTCCACCTCACTGAGGGGGGTTGGCCCAAACTGGAACCAGGTCACCACCTCAGGAGGCTGCAGGGCAGAAGGTTCAGATGCCAAAAACATCCTAAAGTTCATAGCCTTTGGCTCGTCCAAAGACAAGGCAGCTCTAAGGGATTCCACTCCAATAACGTGCATGTGTCACAGAACACAGATGGGACATGCCAGAAGCTGGGTGCTCACAGTCTGCATAGCGATGTGCTTATCACTCAGTGGGAACACCCGAGGGGTGAGCCTGGCCTTCCTGTTTGACAGTCCTTGGACTGATCTCCGCCTTAGCACATTACAAGTGCTCTAGAGTCTTTAAAACACTTGTAGAACATCTGAGCAGCAGTGGCTCGTTACTTCCCTGCTGTCCCGAGGCTGGGAGAACCAAAGCTTTCCTTAAACATGCCTTGTTCTTTCTACAGGACGAGGATGCTGCTTTACAGACTGTTTTCACGGGCACGTGCCATGACAACCGTGCTGCTCCCCACATACGGAAACGCTAATAGTGCACGCTCTAATCCACTGGAGTCAGAAATAAACTCAGTCCAGTGCGGAGGTGAAGAGGCAGTGCTGGCAGGGGTGGGTGGGTCACAGGACATCTAGTCAAGTCAAAAGAGATGTTCATGGGCAGATAGGATCCGCTTTATAATGAAGGAAAACATCTGTGGGCCTGCATGCTTTCAGTGAGGTCCCTGGCCCCACTCTCGGGCTGTTTACCTGAGGTCACAGCTCACCAGCAGATGATAATGTGGGCCTATTTTAACTAAGAATGAAGAGCTTAAAGATAAAGCATTTGTGTTAATTCCTTCCCCACGAATAGGGCACTATTCAATGGTTGCCTTTTATAACACTCACTACATGCTGCTAGATGGTTTGTGGTGGTGTTGGTGTTGCTGTGTGTGTGTGTGTGTGTGTGTGTGTGTGATGCAGAGATAAAGGGTTAACATTCATTAGCCCTGTGGGGTTTATTAGTGGCCACGTCATATCTTTTCCTTCTTTACAGGGCATTCCATCTCTACCATGTAAAGTGGGTGTGCACTTCATACAAGCTGAGGCTAACTAATGACGTTTTTAGGCTTTAGAAATACTCTGTATGTACTAATATTTCTTACTCTTACTTTGCATCTGCTAATGACAGAAAATATCAAATGCTAGTTTTTCATGGAACATTAGCCCAACATATCTTTTCTTTCATATGAAGGTTTCTCAAAGTTTAAAAGGAAAAAGGAAAACAAGCTCATGTTTTTAGTTTCTGTCAGCTGAAAATGTCATCTCTAGCATTGAATCCCACACCAAAGAAAGAGGTTCAAAACTTGCTAATTCCAATGTATACTATGACACTGACCAATGCATCTGTTTCCAAAAAATCTCTGTTCCCCGCCCCTCAGCTTGCACTCTTGATTCCACAGGAAGCCCCACCTCCAGGATCACTCTTAGTTTCTCTTTTGTTGTTGTTGTTGTTTTCAAGAAAGGGTTTCTCTGTGTAGCCCTGGCTATCCTGGAACTCACTCTGTAGATCAGGCTGGCCTCAGAAATCTGCCTGCCTCTGTCTTCTGAATGCTGGGATTAAAGACATGTGCTTACTCTTAATTTTTAATCTAGTGACTAAGACTGCAAAAGCAAAACCAAGCAAAACCAGGCTAATGGAAAACCAAGGAGCTTTAACGAGGTTGTGGCCCTGTCCCACTTGGAAAAGAATATAATTGTATTTAATAAATCTCTTTCCAAAAACAATGACAGTTCCTTTAGGCTGAGAGTGAAAATGTGAGCCGGTGACATTAACATTTTCACCCTCAGTCTACTATTTATTTAGCCACACTCAGTAACCAATGAGCCTCTGGCGTGCTAGGCATCAAGAATACAAGAATGTGGAAAAACCAAGCAAAACCCCAACTGCTGCTGCTGTAGTTTACGTTCCAACAGGCAGAAGAAAGCAACAGCACCAGGATGTATTTGGTGTGTCCGTCAAAAGAAGCAGACACAGAAGACACGGAGGCCTAGGCTGTCTTCATACCTGATCAGCTTTCCATTCTCCACATAGTACTGCACCCGGAAATGGATGATCATGGGCGGCCCAAACTGGTCGATGCCCTAAGACAGAGACACACGAAGCGAGGGGTGTTTAGTGATCTCCAACACAGGCTTCAAAGACAACTGCACTACCATCACTTGCAAGGCACATTTCCAAACACAGACAGGCTCATCTACTTGTGACTCGGGGCTGGGAGTAAGTGGAAAGTTATCCCACATGGGCACCAGGTCTACACCCAAATAAGAAGTTACAAGGTAAAGCAGGACACCCTCCCTCCCAGGATTCTCATTCTCCACACTGCCAATGGCAACATAAGGGAAGATAAAAATAAATGTCATGGAAATTTCTAGCTGAGAGCCGGCTCCTGGCCCAGCTCTGTCCCCTGTGGTGACCATTTGCTCCCTATTACAAATGCTTTCTTGTTCCCTCAGCATTCCACAGGCACATTCGAATACACTGCTTGTTTACTTAAATGTTGGAGGCCTTACTCTGCAGTTGGCTTTGAAGTCGCCTTCCAGCTTAGCACAAGAACCCTGCACTGGTATGGAGGACCCCTGCACTGGTATCCGAGGATCTGGGATTAGATGTAGTTTCATTCCTGACTCACTAGGTGATGGCAGAAACTACAGGGCCCACCCTGTGCTTCCCCCCCCAACCCCCAAATGGAACTGATATTAACTACATAAAGATGCCACAGTGCACAGTAAAACAACATAAGCTTGGATGCAAGAACCATAAAAAAGCAAATTTAAAAATTACTAAAACTTCCTACAGGGTTTGACAACACTGTCACAGAGAAAAGCAGATCCTCTCCCCTGCTTTTCACTTTAAAGCCCTCCCCACACCGAAACATTGTAACCTGTCAGCTTATGCTGTCAGGTATTCACATCTGATCCACAAGGCATCTCAGTGCTTATAATTAATTAATTTCCCTTTTTCAGTTTCTACTGGATAAATTAGTGCCTATGAATTTTCATTCTAACGTGACAGCTAAAATAAACATTCTTACAGAATAAAAGGAATTTTGTGTATAAATGTAATCTCACCCAAGTGACTTCGTATTGCCGTACCTTGCTGGCCTCCTTTTTCCATTCTTTTGGACAATACTTATAAAGCTTCTGTGACAATTCCATATATACGTGCTCATTATCTGTACATTAAAAAAGAGAGAGAAAGACAAGATGCTAAGGAGAAAAGTTTCAAAGAAAAAAACTATATAAAACTACAATTCCAAAAACCAGCCTCCTGATCTGAGAATGTGGCGCAAGGACACAACAAGACCCCAGGGCACGAGATGGACATTACCGAGCTGATGGGTTCTTTTGCTTCTACAACACAACACTCAAGATTCTAGAGGATGCAATGCTTAGAAGAAATGTGGTTTTTAACAAACACGTGTGCTTAGCTTCCAGGATCCTTAGAAACCACCGAGCGTCCATTTCTGTGGAAGCACAGCTTACACTAAACACTTTGGTTTAGTGGAGAGAAGACTCTTCTCATAGGTGCAAAATGCTGACACAGCAGCACTGTGTTCTGGTTGCTCTAAACACTTGGGCATTGACGGTAGCTCATTTCCAAGTGTGGGCCAACACCTGCTTTCTGAAGAGTTGGCTTTTAAAACATCCATTCTTTGTTCCCCACACCAGAGCATGAGCTTGCCAGAAGGACAAACCATCCCTGGGTCTGCCTTTGGGATCTATCCTATCAGAAGAGAAAAGCCTTGCAGAAAAACAAGATTTGACACCAAACAATCCCTCAAGCAGGGGTGGGTGGTGATGAGCTTTTAAAGCAAACAGATGATCTGTCCACTGGAACTAACATAAAGGGAGTAGAGCATAAGAAAACAGGCCGGCCCAAACACAATTCTTTTTTTTTCAGTTTTCTTCCAGATAATTTTTTGCGAAAAATCTATTTCACAAGAGAAATCCTTGGAGTTCTGATCTTGTACAAGGTTTTAATTAAAACTCTCTCTACTCCCCCACCCTCCCTTACAGGTATCCTCCATCATAAAAGGCATCCTTTTCTGGACGTTCCCTAACAACCTACACAATGAAGGGATGGATGTGCACTCACTCATTCCAGGAAGATGTGAGCTGACTCCACAGTGAAACCCTGGATGAATACTGGGTTTGACTGGAAGATGCCATTGAAAAAGTAATGCTACTCTGTCTGTAAGTAGGTTGTTCCGGCCTCTTAACACAGAGGAAGGGGCAAGACATCCCAAAGATGAGAAAAGGAATATTCCACTTAAGCCAGCACCCATGTCAGTGGAAGCTGGCTCCTAGCCTCTCGTCGGCACTGACTGAACATGACTCTGATTTGAGCTCCTGTTGGAAGCAGCAAAACGATGACCAGAAGTGAGATTGCTCAGAGTGGCACATGTGTATTTACATTTTATTTTTTATTGATTTTTTTTTTTTTTTTCCCGAGACAGGGTTTCTCTGTATAGCCCTGGCTGTCCTGGAACTCACTCTGTAGACCAGGCTGGCCTCGAACTCAGAAATCCACCTGCCTCTGCCTCTCAAGTGCTGGGATTAAAGGCGTGCACCACCACCGCCCGGCTTTATTTTTTATTGAAAATAAATTTTTCATAGAATATATTCTGATTGTGGTTTCCCCTCCTCAATCCCTTCTATAATCTCCCCGACTTCCCTCTCACCCAATTCCATGCTTCCTCTTGTTCTTTAGAAAAAAAAAAATGCTGATAAAAATCCGAATATAAAAAAACAAAACAAAGAAAATGCACAAGAAACACAGACACACAGACATACACACACACACACACAAATAAAACCCATAAAGTTGCAAAATCAGAAACAAAAATATACAAGCAAAAGACCAGTTAAGATAAAAAATGCCCAAACAAAGCATTACGAGACAAAATGTCTACAAGAACACCATTGAGTTTGCTGTTGTTGGCCATCTCCTGCTGGTTGTGGGCCTGCCCTTAAGTGTGGTGTGAAGATCCAGTGAGACTCCACTAGAGAAAACTAAGTTTTCCTTTGCTGAGTGGCTGTTGATTAGAGATAGCTTCCCCCTCTCAGCCCGAGACTCTGGTCTAGCTGAGACCTGTGCAGCCCTTGTGTGTGCTGCCAGAGTCTCTGGGAGTTTATGAGCACATTGCACACTTTAAATTACCTTTATGTGTCTATCACTTGACAGTGTGACCAGAGGTTTTTAGCTTAGGAACTCTGGTAACCAAACACGTGTAGACTGGCGGACCCAAATTGAGCAGAAAAGCTGTGTTCCCCTTCCCAAACTTTTGTCCTAGAATTTGCACCTGTGTGATATCCTTTGTAATACACTCCTGAATGGGTATGTGGAGAAACTTTTGCCAAAAGCTAACATCATAAGGACATAAGTAATTATTGTGTGTCTCATGATAGTGTACACTGAGAAGGGCACATTATCATTTGTCTGAACTCCTCACCCAAATCATGCATAACCTGAGTTAATCATGAGTTAACATAAACTAAACCCAAATGAAAGGACAAAGTAACTTGACTATTCTCTTGGAAAAAAAAAAAAAAAAAAAAAAAAAAAAGCCAAGCGAAGGTCACAAGGAAGGGTGACGGGATGGCTGAGGAACACAGACTTGACCCAGGCCATCTATGACTATGATGGATAGTCCTAGAATCCCTGGAGGAAACTAAAGACTACTTAGCATCAGAGCATGGACTTTGTGATTGTAATGTTGCCACCATGATTATGTAGAGAAGATGCTACTGTCTCAAGTACAGAGAGACAGGTAGACCACAGATGGAGAAAGAAATGCTGGCGTTAACACCTAAGGAGACTCTTAATAGTCTTCTTGAACTTTGAAATTATTTCAATACAAAACTGAAAGAATTGGGAAGATACTATGATTCTTGGGATTTAGATGGATTTTTAAAAAGAGTGTTAGACTAGCTGAATCTTAAAATGCCAATGTTCAAAGTACTGAAGAATTACATTCTTTCCAACTATTGAACAGTGACAATTTCAGTCACCAATTTAAAATGGTGTGAGTGGCTTCAGGGCAGTAAAGCCATCCTTCATACCCCGATGGTGGATACGTGCTGTGCATTTGTCTAAAGCTGTGGGACACAAACACCAGGAGGGAAGCCAAGTGCAAAGGATGGATTCTGGGCGAGGCAGAATCAATGTAGGCTCTGCAGGCTGGGGCTGACAGTGGGGAAGCAGGTGCACGGGCGTTCTAGAACCCTCTATACTTCCTGCTCACCTGCCTGGGAATCTAAAACCACACCAAGAAAACAAAACCTGTGAGACAAATTCTCAAGTGCACGTCCATCCGGCAAAGCTGGCGTGACAGCAGCTTCGGTCTGTCACACTGTATTGACAGTGAAGGAAGTCTGGTGGCATGTCTGAAGGGGACTGCTAGCCAGCAGTAGAACCAGAACCTGAACCAGGTCACCTGACTGCTGTTCCAATGTTCTTTCACCACACCACAAACTCTGCTTTTTTTTTTTTTTTTTTGGTTTTTTTGAAACAGGGTTTCTCTTTGTAGCCCTGGTTGTCCTGGAACTCACTCTGTAGACCAGACTGGCCTCGAACTCAGAAATCCACCTGCCTCTGCCTCCCAAGTCCTGGGATTAAAGGCATGCGCCACCACCGCCCGGCCAAACTCTGCTTTAAAGAGCATCTTAAAAGCTCTTGTTTGGAAACTGAAGTAAGCTATGACCTGGTTTTCTTGGACTGACTTGTTGAACCAGAGATCAACAGTCTGGCTGCAGGTGCAGAAAGGAGGCCATTGAGAGCACAGCAAGAGTCGCCTGGATTCTGGGAGGCAGCTTCCTGCTTCTAGACCCAAACACGGAGGTTAGCCTTCCTGTTTTCATTGCACTGACTATACAGGAGTGAGGCGAAGGGCAAAGGGCTTGCAGGGTTGTCTGCATGCCTCGTTCCATGTTCCAAGACAGGCAACCAAACACAGTTCCGAACCATTTTGGAGGAAAAGAAGCCCACTTTCTCTGTTGAAAATATCTTTTTTAACTTGGCAGATATAAACACTCACGGCACTGACCAGATCCTCTAGCTATCACAATCCTTCAGATTTAAAACAATCCAAGAAAAAGACTATCCGTATAAATGTAGAGAGTATAATTAAACACAGGGAAATCTCCTCGAAAAGGATGAGCAGACACGTTAAAAGATTGAGATTTTAAAAGTAAAGCAGAGGGGCTGGAGAGATGGCTCAGCGGTTAAGAGCACTGACTGCTCTCCCAGAGGTCCTGAGTTCAATTCCCAGCAACCACATGGTGGCTCACAACCATCTGTAATGGAGATCTGATGCCCTCTTCTGGTGTGTCTGAAGGCAACAACAGTGTACTCACATGAAATAAATAAATAAATCTTTAAAAAAAAAAGTGAAGCAGAGAAATTTCTAGATACACTTTGCCATAAGATAGCTTTTAACAAATGGCTGTAAGTCCCAAGGGTCTAGTGCTAAGTAAGGGACATAAGACAGAGAGTGTCTATAAAATCCTTTCCTGCAAATTTCTAATATAATGGTGGAAGAAAATGACTGCATTTCAGTCATACTGCCTGACTAGAAAAAAAGAAAAGTGCACAAAACAAAAAATTTTTCAATTAATCCATCACTGTCATACTTTTAAAATCTGAACAAGAAAATCTGAACAGAAGGAGGTTTTACTATGTTCAAAATTTCTGTAATGTCACAAGTCATTATCATTTATAGTCTTAGAGAGGCTAATGACAAATGACAAAAACCATCTACTTTCCTCTGGGATGAAGCTGGTTTCCACAGACAAAGAAACAGCAGCAACAATAACAAATCAAACCTGGTTCATTAAGACAAAATGAAACAAAAGAAACTGACATATAACTATCTACATTCATAAACATAATCAATATAAAAGAAACTGACATATAACTATCTACACTCATAAACATAATCAATATAAAAGAAACTGTCAATATAACTATCTACACTCATAAACATAATCAACATAAAAGAAACTGACATATAACTATCTACACTCATAAACATAATCAATATAAAAGAAAGTGACATATAACTATCTACACTCATAAACATAATCAATATAAAAGAAACTGTCATATAACTATCTACATTCATAAACATAATCAACATTAAGTCTAAAATGTAATAACAATAATAAAGATCCTGAATCACGTAAGAAGCACATCAGTTGACAATGACAAGTAGTTGATAGGTATTTTGACTATTAGCTCACATAGCATGATGGCTTTAGACTTTAAAATGTTATTTCTTTGGCTAAAAATACCAGAGAATAGACTGAGACTTACTTTGTATAACACTGAGACCAAAGAGGTGACTATCCTTTAACCTGAGCAGGTCACACACCTGGACCAGCAACTGGTGACACAGAATTTTAACCTGTGAGAGGGAGGAAAAAAAAAAAAAGACACTTTAATTAAATTAAATTCAGCCATACAGCCAGAATCAGGTACTTTTTAAACTTTGAAAATATACACCTTCACAGGACACGCTGACATCAGCAAAACCACCCATGGCTTATGGAAATCACTACAACCTGTGGCTGTGTCTCAATGGCTATCAGTTTGTACAGCATGGTACCAATGCAATCTTACACAAGACTCATAAATCTCATGACAGGTTCTTATATCCTGCATGGAAAATAGGCCTTTCAGAAGAGCTTGCTCCATTAAAGGTATTTATTTGGCAAGTATGTTCTGTCTTTTAACATTTTTCTTACTTTAATGGATCTATTTTTATACAATATTCCATGTTTTGATGTAGGTATACCCTACAGCAGTGGTTCCCAAACGCCCTAATGCTGTGACCCTTTACAGGTTCTCATATTGTGGTGAGCCGCATTCATGAGGTTATTTTTGTTGCTAGTTCATAACTGCAACTTTGCCACTGTTAAGAATCATAGTGCAAATATCTGTGTTTTTTCATGGTCTTTGGCGACCACTGTGAAAGGTCGGTTACCAATCCCAGGGGTCATGACCCCCAGGTTGAGAACTGCTGCCTGCAGAATGGGTTAACCAATGCACTGCCTCGCATCAGTTTTGCATGTGGTAAGAATACTTAAGGTCTACTCTCAGCCGGCAAGGTTTAGGTATCCAGCACATTATTAGTTATGGTTGCCACTCTGCATAGTTTTCTTGAACTTATTCACCTTGTCAGCTGAAACTTCAGATCCTTTGGCCAGCATCTTCCTGCCCTGACCACTTCAGGCCCTGGTAACTACCTTGCACTCTGCTTCTATAGGTAGCCCTTTTATGGTTGCACACAAATGAGACCGACCGTGCGGTCTGTGTCTAGCTTATGACGTTTAGTACAATGCTCTGCAGATTTACCCATATTGCTGCAAATGCCAAGTCTCCCTCCTGATGTGGCTTATTACTCCATCACGTGTGGATATCCCACACTGTCTCTTTACTCACCAGTGGGCACTACCAACTGCTACAAACGAGGCTGTGGCAATGTGAAATGCAGGTGCACATCCACCACAGTGATGACTGAAGTGGAAATTTTTCTTTTCTTTTCTTTTTTTTTTTTTTTAACAACTCAGTTGTGTCGCATAATGTTTTTCTGGAAGCTGTCTTGTGAGAGGGCATGTGAAGTTTTGATGAAAACCGACCCGTGAGAGGGTGTCTGATGTTTAGAAAGAATATAAATGGAACCCCACAAACAGTGAGAGGATACTCTTGCATTGTTACGCCACGCAACATTTCACTGGTCTTCACCTCTTAGGGAGAGAAGCACCAAAGAACTTCTTGTGGTTTTCCAGCTGATTCTGAAGGCTTCTGCTGATTTAGGTGGAGCCTTGCTCTTTCTGCTGGATCGTGCCACTGCTACTGATTTGTGTTTGGTGTTTACTATTGAATTGGACTGGGTATCCTGACAAGGAAGAATGGAATCTCTCCAAGGAACTACTTCCAAACAGGTCCACAACACTGTTTTCCTATTAACTTTCTCTCCTGCTACTTCTGGTAGGTGGGCTGAAGCCTTTAAGAACCCTAAATAAAGTTTTGAAAAACTAAGCATACAGATGTCATTTCCTCTGAATACCCAGGAGAGGAGCTGTGAGATTGTACATATTTAATGTATGGTCTATACTTAATGCTTTGAGGAAGCCTGTTTGCCACAGGACCACACTGCTTTACATTCTGACCAGCAGATGACAAGTGCCTCCCCCCCCCCCAACCCCCCAAGTCCTCAGCAACTTTTGCCAATTTTTCTGTTTGGTGACAGCCATTTTAACACCAGTATGAAGGCAGTACCTTGCTGGTGTTTTAATTTACAGTTTCTTGATGCTTACTGAGGCTAAGTACTCTTTAGATACCCATCAGTCACCTTCCCATGAGAAATGTCTGCTTAGGGCATCTATTTTAATGCAAAGTTTTCTTCTTAAAGGTGTAAGCAAAACACTCATCTACCGCCCAGTGACAGACCGCCCAGATTTTATTTGTTTTAATCAATCCCGGTTACTGCTTAAGTAATTTTTCCCTTCCTGAGTCTCAGTATAATTCAATCATACTGACATTAATAAAATATCTACTAATATGAGATTCTGGAGATGAGCTCTTCCGAATTGAGAAGACATTACATATTTTTGTTTTGTATGTGTGTGTGTATACATGCATGCATTTGTATGTGTGAAGGGTGTGTGTATGAATGGTGGGGGGTCAGAGGACAACCTTGTTTAAGAGTCTGCTGTTGGTCCTCTGATTCCAAATACAGTAACATGCCTGTGCTGCTGTAACATGCTTTTAACTGGGTTCTGGGGACTTGAACTCAGGTCCTGGGTTTGCACAACAAGCACTTTTACCCTGAGGCAAATCTCCAGGCCCCAGATACAGTTCTGATGCTTTCTCAACTGAGTGAAATACCAGGGGCGAGTTAAGTGAGCCCTCCAAGTCTGCCTCACTCTGACCAGAGTCACCCAAGAAAGCACCCAGCTCAATTTCTTTAGTTTATAGAAGTAGAAAATAAAACTGCTCCAAGTCATGTGGGTGAGCAGCAACAAAGGTTGACCTTCAAAAGCTATATGTACTAAAAGTTACATACATGTTAAAACACGGGCAACACAATCTTTGTGATTTTGTCTGTACATGTTACATGTCCACTTCCTCTCTGAGGCATTATCAGCTTTCTCGACTTTTTTTCTGATGATAACTGAAGTATAATTTCATAATTTATAATTTTAGTGACTATGATTTACTTAACTAAATTACTTAACTTTGAGTTAGTGACTTTATCATGTTTTCATACAGAACTAAAACTAAGAAATTGAAAACACACAAAATCCCAGAAGAAAGAGCAGAAGACACTGAGGGCCAGAGCACCTGCTGAGTTCTTCAGGCACCAGCGGAGGAAGCTGCAGCAGAGGCTATGGAGGCTATTGGTTACTTGTTGCTCTGACAAACACCTGACAGGAAGCAGGTTAAGGAGGAGGGGCTCACTCTAGTGTGTGGTACGAGGAGATAAGTCCATTGCTGTAGGAAGATGTGGGGGTGGGGAGGTTACATGGCAGAGATGAATGCCCACTGCTTAGTCCACTTTCTCAATTTTATTCAGTTTGGGATCCCAGTCTACCAGGTGGTTGCCCACACTTAGGAGTGTGTCTTCTGTGTCAATTAACCTAATCTAGAGAATCCCTCATAGACATGTTGAGTTGGTTACCTGAGTGGTTCTAGATCCTGTCACAATGGCAATAAAGGTGGGCCATCTCAGGCAGAGTCAGTCTATCAAGGACCTGCATGCAGCAGGTACTGTCGCAGTTACTGAAGAGTGAGCAGGATCCCGTTCCCAGTGAGCTCCTGAGGACCTCCACTGTGCTCCACCAGACACGTCTCCCTGTTACCCTGATGGACACTCTAGTGTATAAACGTGCCATCCAGCAATATTTTAAAATATTATTTTATGTGTATGGGTGTTTAGCCTGAATGTATGTTTATGTTTCACAAGCATGGAGTACCCTCAGAAACCAGAAAGGAGCATTAGCTTCCCTGGTGCTGACTGTGAGCATGTGTGGGTTCTCTGGGAGAGTAGCCAGTGCATTTGGCTTCTGAGCCATCTCTCCAGCACTGTCATCCAGCAGTTTAACAATGTATTGATACAAGCTCACCTTACCACTGGGAAGACCCATTGGCTCCTGGGAAATCATTACCCCTGGCCCCTTGCACTAGCTTCATCCAGCACCTTGGGTATTTACTTTGTGTCCTAGTGAAGTCCTCTTTTTTTCCCCAACATTCACTGTATTCCATCTCGTAACTATACTTTTACAAGTAAGTCTAAACAACAGGCTGATAGTGAAGAGGAGAAAGGACCACATTTACAGACAACTCTTGCATTGAACTCAACTCCATAAACTTGAGACTTAAAATGGTGCACTGTTCTGGGGGCCCTTTTAACCCTTAGCTTGTCTGTGCTTAAACTGTAGTTGGAAATGGAGCAGCCAGATGAAATGTAACAAGCTGCTAAATTCCAAGTTCCAAACTGAACATTTATAAAATAAAATATGTTGTGACTCTTGACTAAACAAGGCTGTGCCTTTCTTCCAGGCATCCAATCTAATTATTACTGTTCCGCTACTTTACATCAAGTATCTGGAGCCTTCTGCTAACGCTCTTTAACAATCAAGTAAGTATAGTGTTCTTGTTTAAAAACTGTAATTAAATAAGGATGTGGCTTGAAAGTGTTACCTGCTGTGAAAACAGGACCCAGCATTGGGTATTTGCAGACTAGAATCTCCAAAGCCACATGGCTGATTGTGAAATTTCTTAATCCCTTTCATCTTCAGGGGCAAGGGGACTTTAGAAAGCACTGCGTTCTCAACAGCGCAGGCTTTATCTAAAAATACCCTCTGTGTGGAACTCTGAACTGGAATGGGGTTTGACCCTTGCTGTGCCAATTGTTACCAGGCAAGGATGTTTGAAACAGTCTATGGTAAGAAAGAACTGCTCTCCTAACTGCAGGAACTAGAGGTGCAAGCTCTTGGCTTGTGATTTTTTTTTGCCACTCTAAAACCTCTCTGTCTCTTATATTTACCAGGGTTTTATTTTTTTTTTAACTTCCATTTTTTTTGTATTTGTTTGATGATTAAGATTAATTTAAAATAAATCCTATTAGTATAATTCATGGAGATTCAAAATGACTAAAACATTACACTTATTCCAGATGCAGAAAGCAACTAGGAAGTCAACTATATCTGCCAGGGAAAACTTTATTTTAAAAAGCATGTGTGAGTGCACTTGACTGCTGGGGGCGGGCTGGGAAAGCCACTGATAAACAGTTTTGTTACAATTAATTCCTTATGCCCAACACCGCAAACAGCAAAGTCACCACTCTCTGCTGTGGGGAAAGGGAGTCTTGGAAGATGTGGATTGTTTTTCTAGCAGTGGACAAGTCTCCTTGCTGCTTAACCTCATCCTTCCAGGGGTCCCAAGGCTTGCTGGAGGGGAGCCACAGCATGGCAGAGGATCTACAGTCCCTGGAGCAGGAAATCTGGGCCTGCATGGCAGGGGCAGAGCGCCCTGACAAAATGAACAAAGAGCACAGGAACGAGACATGCAAGGCACTACTCCATCAAGACTGACTTATTGAACAACTCTGTGGACAGACATGATACAAAGTTCTTTACACACAGAGTGTCTTTAAAATCCTTGACACGTTCCCACATGAGGCATAGAACAGCCCCACTTCATATATAAGGAAACCAGACTGAAGTAATGAACGACAGACTTAAGAAGCATGCCCAAAGCTGCAAACGAAGGCATGGAGCAGACGGCTCAGTCCAGGTCCCCAATATCAATATCCTCAGTCACTGACACAGGCTCCACGGTACAGGAAGAAGCACACAGCCTTTCCTGTCTGCCTTAGGATTTTATCGAATCTCCCGTCCCTACTGAGGAATTTTGCTAAATGAAGATTCCTGTGTCCTGCCCTAGACCTACATCAGCGTCTCCACGGGTGAAGTCCAAAGAGCCCCTCCCCCAGTAATTCTAGTACATGGTCAAGTTTTAAAGCCACTCATCTGCACAGCAGCATGTGTGGGAAAACTACTCCACAGTACCACTTTAAGGTAAGTTTTGCTTAATTTTACCAGAGTGAAGTTAGGTTAAAAAAAAATTTAACAAAGGTTGACAGTAGAAAGAACGTTTTAAAAATGCTAGGTATGACACCATAAAGCATGCCATGAATCTGCCTGGGGTCTTTCAGTCTGTTCTCTAAAGCTATTTCCCTCAGCTAAGACTCCAGTGCCAATGAATTCCTTTAGAAATTGTAGCCACCTCTCAGTGTTCCTCATGAAGGCACATCTGTCAGGACTCCTCCGCGTCCTGTACATGCTGCACACTCACGGACACCTCACTGGGTAACAGACAGAACAAAGGTGGAAGAAGTTTCCTCAGTGCTTATGCTGTATGTCCTAGATTGCATGTGCTTAAAAATTTAAAGGATACATGATATATATATATATATATATGACTTTAAACAACAGATCTACAAATATAAGAGAATTTTACTTTCATTTTAATTTATGATTCTGGTACCCACACTGAAATGTTTCCAATTTTCATTATCTTTTAAAAATTAAGTCCTGCAAAGATAATAACAGTCTATCACCTCACACACCTAAAACCAATTTCAAGTGTTCTAGTCATGACCCTAGCTTATTACTAGAAACTCTGCCCAGAAGACAGTAAAAATCCATCTATGAAGCAGGGTTAGATGCTCCCAAAATACAGATGAGCAGAATTGAGGTGACGAGTAAATCAAACTGTTGGTTGCTCGAATAAAACCAAGATGCCTATGGTTACAAGCAGAACCTTGCTGCAATCTAAACTTTCAATGAAGTTATTTAAAAGTCATATATGTTCTATATAACTACTCCATTATATAAAACATATTAAAACTATACCAGCATACAAATAGAAAACCAAGGTAAGCTTTCCTTAGTTCCATCAGGGTAAAAGGTCTTGGCATGGCGGTTCACACCTTTAGTCCCAGCATTTGGGAGGTAGGTAGATGTCAGATGTCTATGAGTTTGAGGCTAGCCTGGTCTACATAGCAATTTCCAGGCCAGCCTGGCCTACACAGTGAAGACTTATCTCAAAACTAAACAAAACAAAACAAAAACAACAAACAACAACAAAAACTCCCAAAGTTGATAGGTATAAAACCGATTTCATGCACCTGCTGGCAGTTTCTAGCATCTGTTCTCACTGGGAGTTCTGTGATTTACATATTTACTCTGATAAAAACATAGTGACCTCTGTGTCTGTGGCTGTGTCTGTAGAACTACGCCCCAGACAGGATCACAGCAGTTTTACTAATATTAGTCAGGAATTTCAAATGGCACAATATCCATCAACAACAGCAAACAGGTAGCAAAACCGGGCCATGGCCATACTGCTGGGATATTATCTTATAAGGAAGACAAAACAACTGCTGCTGTGTCAATCTCATGGGCCAGATGTTGAGTGAAAGGGCTTTACGATAAGAATCACGTCATTCTGGTGGCAGGAAGGTGGCAACTGAACTGGACTACCTCCTGATCAAAGCAGTTGTTATCACTGAGGACAATGGATTGTTGAGGAGAAAGAGTCCCAAAGGGTCTTTCTGAGGAGATGGGAAATTTCTCTCTGAAACCGGGCAATGGCTACATAGTAGCATATACTAACAGAGATACACTGGGCTGCACACTACATGATTTTTATGCTTTGCAATGTGTAAATTATAATTTAACTGTTAAAAGTACAAAGGGGAAAACCTAAAACAGTATCTCAGTTCTCAATATCCAGGTTAGCAAGTATCTGATTCTGCTTTAAGAGCCAGAGGAACATCTTAGCTCATCCTTAGCATCAGCTCACCTGGACTCTGCTTAGACTCTGACTACTGATAAACCACAGTCAAGATGGAAACGAGAAACTTAGCAACTGCTACCACTTTATGTGCGTGGCTGACAACTCTGAGCATTTAAAACACAGACAGACACAAATAGAAATTTTATTCAGGAAGCCAAGCAATTTGAGAGGCAAAAGCTTAAAAAAACATTTACTGCCATTTTCAGATTCTTTCCTTCCTCCAGCTATAGTCTCCAGTTCCTGTTGTGTTATATTATTTGTTAGCTAGAAAGAGGCTTCCACACAGTAGAAATAACGGAAACTAAGAGTGGAGGAAATTCAAAGACACAGAGTTTGGTGGTGGAATCTGTGACTGAACAGCGTGAATTAGAAGCATTCCCTAGACCCGAATGGAAATTATGGAAGATACTCCAAGTAATTCCAAATGTACATTAAGGCTGAACACACAGAAAGATAAGGAAACGGAGAAGCCCAATAAATTAATTCAACTGAAAACTTTTCAATAAGGTTTAAAAACAGATTTTTTTTCCCTTTGTTTTAGTGTAGTACCCAAAGTCCTAATTTTACCCCAAGCATGACGCCGCTGAAGGCGCCTGTGTTGAAGCCATCATGCTCTTCACAGCCGTGTAGATGCCTAAGCACATGTCCGGCTCATTCTGTAATGATCTCGCCCTGAACCACCTATCTTGGGTGTGGTCTTGTAGGGGAAGAGCAGGCTGAAATAGTCCTAGATGGATCTACTCACATTTATGATGATGCTCACAGACTTGTCATTGGGAAGGAAAATGCACACTCTGCGACGGTCCTGCATGGCTTTGTTGTTATGGAAGGTCAGCTTGTTCATTGTGTTGTGGGCTGGCCAATGGGCAGGCTGGGTGCGCTGGGTGCTCAGCAACTTCTCAGGCTCCCAGCACTCCAAAGCCAACTTCTCCTCCTCATCATATGGCCAACAGAAGCATCGTGGTGCCCCACAATGTAGGTTTCATAGCTGTAGACAGTCCACTGGGAGACCTGTGAATAACGGGGAGAGTCTGTTAAGAGGAGAGAGGCCAGTGGCATGCAACTATTCACGTAGGCACAGGAAAACAGGGAAAGAGCGTTTCAAGCTGAGATGGCCATACTTGTGCAGATACATTCTGTCTATGAACTGTCTTCACGATTTACTCTTAGACACGAGTTAACAGACACAGCTGAGAGCCTGGACATTCACAGGTGAACCAATACCATAACCTCAAGGCAATGGACCCTGACTGAGGGGTTTCTGGTTCACCAGGGAGGTGACAGGGTTCTGGAGTGAACTACAAAAACAGCATCAACAAAAGCCTCTCTTCCAGGACTACAGAACTCGGATGAGTCTTTGGTTCCCGTCTCATTCATGCTTGATCGCTGGTGACTTTCATTTCAGCAGCTAGCTCTGCAAAGGAATCCCTGGCTGCTGGACCACCCATGGGAGCTGCAGTAGCCACTGTAACTGATTTCTCCAGGACATACTCCATGGTTATTAAATCCTCCTTAGTTTTTATGTCCTGCACTCTCCTGGTTCTCTATCTGGATGGTGAAAATTTAATTCATTAGTTCATCAATCAAATAGCACTGCAATGCTAAGACTGTATTATCAAACCATATCTACATGTAAAAGAACTATGGGCTTAGAAACCTCTTTAGTTTTGTCAGTTTAGTAACATTAAGTCTTTTTTGTTTGTTTTTGTTTTTGATTTTTAACGTTCTGAAGTATGGAACTTTGCTTGCAAGTAAGGAAACTTTTATCTCTGGTCTTCAGTATTCCGTCCTTCATTTCTGTTTTCTGTCTCCAGGCATTGGTGAGACCCTCTGGAATAATTTTAAAGCCCTGCTGGGTTTTTCCTTCTCGAGGAGTGCTTCATGTGTTGCTAGCAGGGCATTATTCAACTGCAGTGTGTTAAGACTAGCTGTCTCTTGTGTCACTGGTATTTACATTATTCTTCTGCAGCTGTATCTGCAGGATTTGGGAAAATAAGTCCAGGGATATGAAACTGATCTCCAAGGCAGAAGCCTGATCTATCAGCTCCGTAAAGTTCATTTGTTTTCAGCCAGAAAGAATCTATTCATAGATGGTACCAGAAGTCAACAGGATCTAGTGATTTTTAAAATCATAAATAAAATACAATCCTCAAGAGAATTACTCAAAACTGAAATTAGGCAGGAATCTCGTATGTGGTAGTTCCTTCTTAGGAAGGGGACCATCCATCACTTGATCTGTCTTCCTTAAAGGAAAAGGGTGATTGCTTCCCCCTTGGTTTCTAGCACACCTTTGGAGGCCAGGTCATCTTCTTTGGCATGGACGCTCAGTCCCTGAGTTCTAGGAACTGCTCTCCAAAGGCAGCCATGAATCTAGAAAGTGTACTCTTCTTAGTCAACAGTGTCCAAGCACTAGCTGGAAGGATGATGTTGGCTACCCGTGAATCACACATAGGGTTAGGGATTAATGGAGAGTCCAAGCCACAGAGACACATCTACTCATGTCAGCTACAGGTACGTGTGGAGACCTCCACTTCAACTAGAGAAGGAACCTACACAGTGCTGGGTTCCACTATACTCTCAGGGAAAATGCTGGAAGAACATCCTACGAGCTGGCCAACATCAGAGTATGACCCCTCATTGCTACTGCTGAAAATGTTCTCAGTACTTCCAAAGGTATACGCCCCTAAAGCAAGCCAGGTCCATGCTGAAGCAGGAGAATTTCAAGTTCAAGGCCATCCTGGGCTCTTGTACATTCCAATCCAGTTCTAGATACAGCAAGATCCTATCTCATGGAAACAAACACAGCCAGGTGTGGTGGCACACACTTCCAATCCTAGCCCTCAGAAGGGGAGGATGGCTGCAAGTTGGGGCCAATACAGCCAGGGTTACAGAGGGAGACCCTGTCTCAAAAACCCTGAATCTAATAACATTCCTAATATGGGTTAAATTTGGAGACCAAGAGCCCCCACCCTACTTATAACCTTTCTTAAAAATTCAGAAAGTAAGTGGGGCAGTGGTGATACACATCTTTAATCCCAGCACTCAGGAAGCAAAAGCAGGACCATCTCTGAGATTGAGGTCTACCTGGTCCACAGGGTAAGTTCCGGGACAGCCAGGGATACACAGAGAAACCCTGTCTTGAAAACAAACAAACAAACAAAATTGCAAACAAACAAAAATTCACAAAGTATTAAAATTTCTAAGGAGTTGTGGAGGCAAATTGCTTAAGTCTGACAACATTTCACAGACTCACTAAGCACAGAACGCTTTCCTCCCCAAAGCCTGCTATCAAGGTCCAGGTAAACAATATTCTTAGGCATATCACTTGGGAAAGTGAGTTCTGGAGTAATTCTTTATCATGCTAATAAATTTCATGGCAAAGGTTTTCCCTATCTATTGGAATATTCCAACATTTAGGCCTGTCTTTACTACATAAATTATAAGCTATGATTGAATATATCTTATTTTAAATCATACCCTTAAGTGATATTAATCCCATTATAATTCTTCCTATTTAAATCTGCATTTCATATTGAGATAGTCCTATGCTTTCCCATTTTTAATTGAACCAATTAAAGCAGGACATTTCTACTGACCTACTTTGTGGAATTTAAAGGTTAAACTATGGGGGAAATCTTCTGAGGTTTAGGATGTTTTCAGGGCTTCATTAAAATACATGAAAATTTTCATTTAGGTACAACTTTTTTTAAAGATGTATGTATGTATGTATGTATGTATGTATGTATGTATGCATGCATGAGTGCACTGTAGCTGTCTTCAGACATACCAGAAGACAGCATCAGACCCCATTGCAGATGGTTATGAGCCACCATGTGGTTGCTGGGAATTGAACTCAGGACCTCTGGAAGAGCAGCCAATGCTCTTAACCACTGAGCCATCTCTCCAGCTCCATAGTTACAACTTTTTATTTTATGGTTTGGACATAGTACAAAAGTCAGGACAAAGACTACTGCAGCAGATTTACTGGAGCCCAGGTCAGAAGCAGTGGTATTGTTCCACGGCTGCACTTAACACTTTGAGGGTGGCAAACAGTACTCCCCCGAATGGGGACGGGATTAAGACTTCACTGTGTCAAGATAGCATTAAAGCTGGTTTAAAAGTTCCAGTAAAAACCATAACCTATCTCTAATTCACACCAGCATAAAGTTTAGTCTTAAACTAGACTGTCCTGGGAAACATTAACTAAACAGAATTTATACCAATCTGGATTGCAAAATCTGAGTAGAGGACTACTGTACTTGATCTGTATTCTACACTGAGCCCCAACTCAGACCCAGGAAGACACATTCCTACTCCAAAGCAATGCCTGTTTGTCCCATAGTTTTTGGATAAACCAGATAGTGACAAAAGACTGTGCTGGCAGTGATCAGACCCACAACACTTTCTCCAAAGAGACTTACAAAGCCATATACATAGAATCTCCAGTCTTGATTTTTTTTTACCCACATAATACAGCTTCAGTTAGAATGGAGGCAAAAAAGGATTCTTTTTTCTGGGACTATCCCCCTAAAGTGTACGACGATGATTCTTGTCAAGATATGAAAAGCAGATATGAGTAGCAAAGAACCCATCAGCAGCCACTATGGCCACTCTATTACCTAACAAAAACAAAGGAAATTATTTTGGAAAGTGGACTATGAGAATCCTACCTTCTAACTTAACTGTTTCCCATTTACAGAGCTTAGGGCACACAGAACACTTAGACTATGTGCTCACTACTCACTGAAAAACAGAACACAGAAGCTAAGGCTTCTCCTCCAATGTGGGTAACAACTCTCCAGTCAGGGTCACTGCCAAAGAAACTTGAATACTGTTTCTGATTCCCCAAAGCACATACATGGGTGGGCAATAACATATCAGTCAACTCAAGGGACGATACAACTGAATGACAACTTTAAGTTCAGAAATATAGTCTATACTGTAAGCTAGACTCTGCAATTAAAAAAGAAAAATCAGTCTAGAGCAGTGGTTCTCAACCTGTGTGTGGAAATCCCTTTAGGGGGTTGAATGACCCTTTCACAGGGGTCAAATATTAAATATTTATATTATAATTCATAACAGTAGCAAAATTACAGTTATAAAGTGGCAACAAAAAATAATTTTATGGTTGGGGTCACCATAACATGAGGAACTGTATTAAAGGGTTACAGGACTAGGAAGGCTGAGAACCATGGCTTTAGTATGCTGTCCTAAAATGCTACTACATGTCTCTCATAGAACAAGTTCCACAGTTTTGCTCATTTATTTTATTAATACACAATATGTGTTTGAAACACCTACTGTGTGATAAACAGGCAGTGGTGCTGATGCTGTGGCCGTGCCGTGTAGACATGCTATCGTATCAGGTGCTGGGACCTCTTTCGATGGGCTGATGTGTGAGCAAACACCTGAGTAAAGGGCAGGGTGTCATGTCTTCCATCCTCCTACCCACCCATCTGTCTCTGGAAATCTCCAGGCAGACAATGGTAAATGCAAAGGCTCACTCACTGCTCAGCACGGGTGAAGTAACGGTGCTGACGATGGGCTAACATTTGCTACACGCCTGCTGCATGCTGGGCACTGCTGCTAAGCACTCGTGGAACAGGGAAGAAAATGGTGACCCCTTTGTCATGGTCCCCCCCCCCCCCCCCCCCCCCGGTAAGGAACCAGTTGTCTTTCTCCCTGGAACTTAGGCAGGCTGTGTGAGCAAGTCGTGCTAGGAGCTTGCATCACAGAAAAGCAACGTATGCAGACAGTCTGATGCTTGTATCAGAGCACCTCTACATGAACACTTAGCTCAACCACTTCAAATTCTGCCTTTTCTTGTCTGTCTGCTCTATTCAGATCTTAGAGCGGAGCTGCTAGGTATCACCAAGGTCAGACATGTGGAATAACACTCATTAACTGCTGGCTGTTTGCTTACAACACACATCCTTGACCTCATTTTGTAGCCTTGGCACTTGAATGTGCAATGAATCCTCCAGGTGCACTTGGCTCCTGGTGGCACCATTTGGGGACATTATGGAACTTTTGAGATGTTAAGACATAGTTTGAAGAGATGAGTACTTGAGAAAAGAGAGGCTTGTGGAGGTGGCATCCACCCCTAGTTGTCTCTGTTTTCCCTGCTGCACCATTGTGTAGGACACTGCCACACGCTCCTGTTACCACAGAGCCTTGCCACCGATCTCATCCCTGCAGAATGGCCTGTGCCTTCTATACCTGTAGAAGCAGAATAATTCTTCCCTCCTCCAAGGTTCTTTGATCAGGCACTTTGTCACAACAATGAGAAAAATAAACTAACTCAGTAACGCTGTTACTCAAAGCCAAACAGTATTTGCGTGGGGTTCATCCTGAATCCCATGTACACTAGCTGCTTCATGCTTCTGCCCACTAAGTGCCAGAAGCCCTTCTTTTTACCAGTTGTGACAACTCACAATGCTAATAGGCACTGCCAAAATTTACCCTGGGCAAAATTATCCATTGTCGCTTTTATTAAATACCTATAAGATTTGTTTTTATTAAGTGTGTGTGAGCATGTGTAAGCACCCATGAATGCAGTGCCCACTAAGGGCAGAAGAGGGAGTCGGATGCCTTGGAGCTAGAGCTACAGAGTTGTAGGTCACCTGACATGGGGGCTGCGAATTGAACATGGTCCAAATGGGTATTTTTTTTTTCTTTTAAATTAAAAACCAGCAATTTAATTCCAAAGGAAAAAAATCCGTCCTGAACTCTTAAAAGTCAAGTTTTTCTAACTTTGTAGATTAACATAGCCTGCAATCATTGAATAGGTTTGGAATTCAGCTTTCTTGAAACAAGACTCTGGTTGTGCTTTATCAGGCTGCTTGGACAGGCACATGCACTCCTGTTACTGGGCACATGGTCCAAGGAGCTCTCTACTCAAGACCTGAAAATATGAACAATGACTTGGAAAGATGGCGTTTGACCTGTGATCCTCCTGGACATTCTAGCTAATAAAGGATCTTAAAAGGATCATTGCTTCTATGAGATATTTGAGACCAATAAAACTTATTTTTATCGCCGGGCAGTGGTGGCGCACACCTTTGATCCCAGCACTTGGGAGGCAGAGGCAGGCGGATTTCTGAGTTCGAGGCCAGCCTTGTCTACAGAGTGAGTTCTAGGACAGCCAGGGCTACACAGAGAAACCCTGTCTTGAAAAAACCAAACCAAACCAAACCAAACCAAACCAAACCAAACCACCTTATTTTTATCAGTTAGAGGAATAACTAACTAGCTGGGATAGTGTCTGTTTATGGCCAGTTTTTATGTGTGAGTGCTCACCCAGGCGTATGTATGTGTACCACATGTGTGCCCTGTGCTCAGAGGCCAGAAAAGGTAATTGGGTCTCCTGGAATTGAAATTCAAGAGTGTTACAAGCTGCCATATAGGTTCTGTTCATAGACATGTTTAGAAGATATGGGTCTTCTAAAAGAGCAGTAGGTGCTCTTAACTACTGAGCCATCTCTCCAGTTCTATGGCTAGTTTTTGTAGTGACAACTGCACCTAAGAAGAAAGTGCCCAGTGGCCACTAAGCACCTGCAGCCAAACACTCTGGGCAGAACATCCGTCTCCTGTTGCTCTTTTTCTACACTTTTCAACCTTGTTCTAGTGGAGAAATGAGGCACTGGGGGAAAGAGTTAGGACACCCCCCCCCCCCCCAGCTGGTCCTCGGGAGTTTTACAGCATGCACAGGAAAGAGTATCAGTTAACCCTAGATCCTAATATACCAGCTGGCTGACCATGTATACATTTCCTAATCCGAGACCAATTCTTCAGTTGTATAATCCATACCAGTGGCTTCCTAAAATGCTGGATAAATGAAATGGTATAATGAATATAAAACATTCAGTATCAAGTTGTTTTTTTTTTTTTTTTTTTTTTAAGATAAGAAGGTTGTTTGCTAGTAGCTACGAATTTCCAGGTAGGGAGAAGAACAGCCACAACTGAGCCATGCAGTAAGTCATTTCAGAGACAGCTCTTGATTTCACAGCCAGATGCAGCAGCTGAGCTGTTACTGCAGGTTTATCCTGGGAAGGGGAAAGCATCTTGCTGGTTGTACATGGTGTAGTGACAGTGTATTAGGTCATCATACCTTTGAAATTCTGTAAAAAAGAGCTGGTGAGTATGGGTGGGTGTGTTCAGATGTGTGCTGGCTGACAGAAAGATGCTCAGAGATAGGGTAGGGTATGGTATGGCCCAGTACCGGCCAAATAGGGCATTCTCCAGACACAATGCTTCACCTATGTATGGAGTAAACATATAACCCCTTAGGCAAAACAGGGCTCCTCCAAGACCTTTGTTATATAAATGCTAGGATGGAGTAGCCATCTTTCTCTTTGGGTTGCTTCCTATAAGCCTGCTGGCAATCCTGTGTGATATGGACTATTCCTGAGAAGGATACCATCACTGTGGGGCCATTCAGAAAGAACCGGGCAGTATCGCATCATTTCAACGGTTACAGGTATCTGTCCCAGAGGCCAGAAAGCACCAGGAATTCCCATAAGAAGCCCAGTTATCCCTCTGGTTTCCTTCACTGGCATTTGCTGAGTCTATCCTCTTTAATTCGGTGCGTCCACAAAGAAGTTAACTGGTTACCCAATCTATTTACTCACCAAAACCTACTACTACCTCTTGCTGTGTAGCAACACTCATATTTATTTTACTTAAAGAACAATGCTGTGTTTTAAAACTTCTCCCCACTTGAAAGAGACAACGGGGAATGAGTTCTGTGGTGAACATCACCATGAGCAGAGCAGACCTAGAAGGGAAGGGGAGAACCAACTTTGGAAACTGTAGGCATCCGCACTTTGCAGACAATACTTTCTAAGAGTGCCATAACCAATAAACTCATTTAAGAGAAACAAACATATCAGGCAGTTAACTCATATGAGTGCTTTCCGCAACAAGGGCCATCCCGTCTTGAGTATTAATGTGTGGGTGAAGAATCCTGTCCCAGTATGACTTTCTGCAGAGCCATGATGCTGCATGTACTTTTACTGTACTGTCCATTTGTAATGAATTACAGTAGCTGGGGGTGGGGGTGGGGGAGTCTCTGCAAATAAATAACCAAAAAAGCAGTTGCCACCTTATTATATTATATTATATTATATTATATTAACTGAGCTATTAGCAATATAAACACACTTTTGATAAAAACAAACAAACAAACAAAATTAGAGCCTATTTCATATAGCTGGTAAGAGGCAAGCCAAGCCATTAAACTAATCATTAAAAGCAACCTCACAGGCTGCTATGTTAGTACATGAGAAATGGCTTTGTCTGTCTCTAGAATGCCAGCTAGCTGTGGAAGCAACAGAAAGGTTAAGTCTAGGAACATGATGGTTACAGAGCAATTGCTTACTCAAGAACATAGTCTGCCAGACCGTCTGTCCGTCTGTCCGTCCGTCTGCCTGTGACACTTTAAGCACTGGGCAAACCTCTTCAGTATGTCACTGTTTTTCTCACCTTTGACAAGAGATTGTTGTAAGGATTATTACACAGGTCGCTTATCTAAGTGAAATACGTAGTATACATACTGTATACTATTTATGCTAAGTAATATAACGGGCCTTGCAGAATATAAGGAAAGTGGGCACACCACTTTTTTGGTCATATGTGGATCTCTTATTCTGAAATCTAAAAGAAATTTCTTCTAACCTCTTTCTCCTCTCCGGTCATTTCATGATTATATTTAACCAGTGAGATTTGCTACACCTCAGAGTTAGGAATGGAAAAGAACCGTATAGCAGATTGCTCTGGTCTCAAAGTTAAACGAGGCAGTTGCTTCTTAACTTGAGAAGAGCATGTGAAGGATCAATCAAGTGTGTCATGGTTGTGATAAAACAGCTGACACACTCTTCTACATCGTGGTTGGCGTGGGCAGTCACTACAACTTATACTGCGTTATCTACAGTAATAGTCATCAAGATTCACATCTTTGGGTTTAATAACCGTACTTCTGGAGCGATAATCTTGCTGAAGCATATTATACTTCTGAACAAACATACCTGGTGAAGTAGTATGCATCTAAGCAAGGGTGGGAGAAACAGATGTCTGTACACGGCAAGGTGCTTGTAAAGCATAGTGCATCAGAGATGCTGTCAGGAAGAGGCGTTTGCCACACATCCTTTAATCACAAACACCCACACCAGCCACAGCCACTATAACCTTTACAGTACAACTACAGGAGCAACGTAGGGATCCAAACCAGTAAGTAACCACAGTTGGCACCTGAGCACCCTGGTGTTTGGTAAAATATTACTAGTTGAACTCTTGGGACCAGAGTATTTCTAGAGGTTTTCCAGTTTTGGAACACCTGCACGAACACAGCAGCAAAAGTTCCTAATGTGGAACTCAGACATGGAAACTTCTGGAGCGTCACAACGACAGGTGCTCATAAAGCTTCCAGTGTCACGGCATTCCAGCTGATGATGTCATATGAAGAGACAACTAGCCTGAGTGTGTGCTTGTCATCCCTCAGACCACTGCTAAATTCTGGCCATCAGAGCTCATGAGGACTTCTCTGTGAGGAGTCAAAGTTGATGCAGTAGAAACAACAGAGAGTAATACTATTCTATCCTAGTTAAACACTAAACACTGCCATCAAATGAGCAGCACTGGTCAGGATGGCAGCCACTCAACCCATCACCTGCTCTAGCTATCCTGACTCTAGCTCTAGCTATCCAGGTCTACTGCTGCTATTCTGACTCCTGCTCCCAACTTCTGCCTCTCCCATTGTTATTTCCCCAACATCCAAACTCTACTTGCTTGAGTGAGAAGATTAAGCAAGGGGCAAGGCAGCAGTGGTACTCAGGGAAGCCATGTGACTTTTCTTGCCCTTTTCCTTCAAATCAGACTTGGATGCCTGTTTTCTAGACTGCAGGGACAAGCATCAGTCTATTGCTTGGTGATTGGAAGGGCTTTGTTCCTGGAGTCCATAAAAAGACTCAGAGCCATCTGTCACTCTTTCTAAAACCCTGACACAACTGTCCTATTTGCCCCAGTCATACCCCAGAGAAAATGAAGTCAAATCAGTTAAATAGCACTCCTACATTTTAATACTTAGTTGAAGAACACAGTTTCACATGGCATAGTGATAAAATGAAAACAGACAACCTGGTTTGTTTTGATAGCTAATCTTTCAAAACACAAAGACTGGGGTTGGAGAGAAGGGGTGAATAACAGAGTGGTCTTCACTGCATGAAAGATCTGAGTGCTCTATAAACATTTAAAAATCATCTTAGAAGAGAAAAATAACATCCCTCTTCCTGTGCTCCACCCTTTGGATGACCCGCTCCACGATTACTGTTTTTCTCACCAGGATTTTCACATTTTCGGAGTAGCATGATGTCTTAACCACATCCTCACATGCTACTGTGTTATGAAAGTGCACCTCTGACCACGGATAACGTGTGTGCTTGTATTCTTTAGTGATTCTCGGGAACATATGACAGTCCAGGCACTGTGGTCCTCTGTCACTTGTGTTCTGGGTCACCGTGACTTACTTCACTGTTTTTCTTCTGCTTTTACCACACTGTTCCCTCTGCCCAGAACATCCTCCCTCGCATCCTGTCCCATCTGCCAACTTCTTCGAGAAAACAAACAGCATCCTTCCTGCTCTCTAGACAGTGCAGGTGCAGGTCTAGAAAGCCTGTCTCCCAGTCCCTGGCTGGTCATCAGCTGCTGCCTCTGCTTCTGGTCAGCAGGGGATCTCATCCTTTTCCTGGGACAGGTTTTTATTAGCTTGTTAATGCTTGGAACAGCTCCACATCTACACTGGGAAGCCAGTGAGACTTGCTGAATTTATTTTAGACTTGCTTGCCAAAAAAAGCAAAGAAAATTCCTTAGTAATTAAGATTAATTATAATGCTCCTTAAACAGCCTTTGGCTTGTAACTGTAATCTTAACACTCAGTAGGCTGAGACAGGAGGACTGCTGAGTGTTTCAGTCCATCCTGAGCTACACAGTGAATTACAGGACAGCCTGGCCACAGAGTGGGACCTTGTCTCAAACACTAATGAACAAACAAGCAAGCAAACACATCCGTTCTTTCCCCACAGGTATTAAGGATTGACTACAGCTTTCTGAACATCTACAAGAGTTACGGACAAAATGGTCACATCTTGCCTTTTCCTCTAATCACATTCCCCAACACTCTCAACAAAATATCGCTTAAAAAAGTCTTCATACTTCTGTTACATCAATTTTTATTAAGGCATACACAATGAAAAGGCACTGTTGGATTCTCCAAATGGCCAGGGCCAAAAGAACCACCCCATGGAAACCTGGACTCTAGAGCCAGCTGCTTGGTTCCGACTCTGTTTACTGATTACTGACTAACCAGTTATTCACTAGCTGTGTGACTTTGAGTATGTCCTATCCCCTTCCTGTATAGCACATGTTTTATAGGGTGCTGTAAGGCATATGGTAAGTACGACACAAATCTTTTTTTGGGGGGAGGGTGCGGGTTTAGACACAGGGTTTCTCTGTGTAGCCCTGTCTGTCTTGGAACTCACTCTGTACACCAGGCTGGCCTCGAACTCAGAAATCCACCTGCCTCTGCTCCTAAGTGCTGGGATTAAAGATGTGCACCACCACCGCCCAGCTGGACCCAAATCTTGACTATTGTCATGTAACTCATTAAATAATTTAAGGAGAATGCATAAAGCTAATGACTTATGTGGATTGGATGGAGAAGCACACAATGTCATCTAGGACCCAATTTCTTCCGGACACCTTGACATCTGAAGGCTGGTGTCTCTCAGAGGGGCTTCGTTAACTAAAATGCGGTAACAAACAAGGGTACTCAGCTAAGCGTCGTGGGTCACGATGCCCCACCAAAAAGCAGGAACAAGTCCGTTCCTAGATCTGGAGGTAGAATCAACTTCCCCTGAGGAAATGCATTTTTAAAACTAAAATTGAGTACCACAGGGAAGCCAAGATGGTGAGGCTGGGTAGGCAATTAGCAGGGAGGCCAAAAGCAATGCTTAAAATTCACGAATTTTAAACCACGGAAACGTTTATTTCCTCAGCGTTCTGCATTCAAAAGTCATATCAGGCTTAGCACTGAGGCACAAAAATTCCTTTCAGCCAAGATGAACTTCCAGCCTGACACAGCCAACAAAAAGTGCTGTTCTCAGGGAAAACACTGGACTGAGAAGCATCTGCTTCTAACTTCTACAATGAAATCTTTGATTCCTTTATTCACAGGACTTGCACCCAATCCCATCTGACACAAGAATTATGGTTTTGTAAATGATAACTTTGTTGTGAAATTCTCATTATATATGTATATATATATGTATGTATGTATTTTAAAAAGCATTAACTTTTTTGATGTTTTTCCTGAAATACTTTTGTCCAAAGAGAACACAATTACAATGCCTTCAAAAAAGACTGAATAAAACATTTGAGAAGTTGCTGTTTTCCATATCATTAAATAGCTCCTCATAGTAATACACATACGAGTTGGAAAGAGAGGCATGCCCTGCCAAGAGTAAAGCATTCAGCATTCAAAGCACTCACAGGGAAAAAGGAGTGAAATACAGCTAAAAATGAACAAATATAAATCTCAAAAATGATGCAAAAAAAATCAAATCAACAGAAAGATATGACTCAAGCTCTATCACTAACAAGTTCAAAAACAGGCAAAAAACAAAGAATGATTCGTTTAGGAAGACAAGACACACATGGCAAGATTACCAATGGAAGCAAAGGAACGAATGATTAATCTCAAAACTGTATTAAGAATTCCGCTGGGCGGTGGTGGCGCACACCTTTGATCCCAGCACTTGAGAGGCAGAGGCAGGCGGATTTCTGAGTTCGAGGCCAGCCTGGTCTACAGAGTGAGTTCCAGGACAGCCAGGGCTACACAGAGAAACCCTGTCTCGAAAAACAAAACAACAACAACAACAGAATTTTATACAACATTTAAGCTCTTTTCTATGTGTGAGCTTCTAATTTAGAAGGTGAAATCCATCCGTGAGCACTGCTGGCAACAACAGCCACACACTGGAAGCCTGCCATGCTTCACAATGTGACCCACTGAGAACTGTGTGCAGTTTACCACATTCTAAATTATTATAAAAGATTTCACCTACCACATAATTGTTATCACGGCTTTGAAACTGAAAAACAGCCTCCAGGGCATCCAGTGTTAATGAAAGCTTAGGAGACAATTTAGTGACAACATGTGTGTTCCTGTCTTGAGTTTCTAAATACACTAGATAGAAACAGTGTAACAAAGTACAACCAGGGGAATCTTCACCTCTGTGGAACTTGGGAACTGGACAGGCTAAAAAAAAAAAAAAAAATCACTTGAGCAAATGACCCTGTCAATGTGGGTTGGGCTTTTCCTTATAGGATTTTTCCTTCCCTGCTTTAAAACAGCAATGGATATGAGATAATTTAAATCTCTCCAGAAAGTATAATAGTTATAAATTTAACAGAAAGTTAAAAAAACATTTGGAAGCATTTAACTATGTCAAACATACTCAAGTGCTAATAAAATGACTTTTAAAAAAAAAATCTGACAGCTATAGAATTATATTGGAAAACTTCTGAAGCTAGAGAGAGACTTTGACATGCCAGAAATTCAACTTTTATACCTATATATGTTAACTATGAGACTGAGATTACACTGTTACACAGACACACTCAAACATGTGGTAGTTCCACAAGGTATGGTTGTGTACCTGCATATACACACATGACCTGTGCACATGTAGTCCGGGGACAGACACCCTCTTCAGTAAAAGATCAAAAGCACAGTCTACAGGCTTCAAAGGAAAACATTCTAACAAAAGCTTTATATTGCTATGAAGTCTTGTTTTACACCCCCTTGGGGGGTTTTGCCTTGAATACATGAGTTGGAGACTGTCATATATACAGGCAGAACTGTGATTTATGGCTTAAAAAGCACTTAAGAAAAATGATAAAAGCATTTGCTCTATGCATGACCTACTTTTTACAGCTTCACAAAATATTCACCATAGCTACTTTCACACAGGGAGTCTCTATCAGACACATTAAAAACATCTGCCCCAGTCCAGCCTGAGTTAAATGTTCCTAAAGTGTCATCAAATTCATGAGCTGGTTTGCTCTGTGGAAGTCAAGGTGGTTTGTGTTGCTATTAAGTGTCTGTTGGGACATGGTGGGAAGACAGACTACCGCCCTTATATTGTTCCCCAGGGAAGCTTCACCTTGAAGCTGTCTCTCTTACCAATAGCCAGTATGTAGTTCCTCCAGCTTCTGGAAGGTAACTACCAAAATCTAGCAGGTCTACCAGCTGGAATGTTATTTTTTACTGGAACGGCGCTTACCTGTGGGGCAGCATTCTGCATGGCTCCCCCCAATGCCTACTCACAGGTCTTATTTCTCTAACTCTTTTCACTGGTTTCGAAATAAGATGCAAATCGAGGGCAATGTAATTATGCATTTCTTCTAAGGGGATGGAGACAACCATGTGCTGAGCCTCTGTGCCCTATGGTATGTGAGTCAGGAACCGCCTAGTCCAGTTACCTCGCTCTCACCCACCCGTCACTGCAGTCCTGGATGTGTGGTGTGCATCCCCCTCTGCACAGCACATTCCTTCTTACGGTAATCACCCACTGATGCTGTGAGAGACTTACAGTCTAGTTCTTACAGGGTGTGGAGGAAGGAAATCAGAATCACACCTCACCCTACACTAACATGGTTAATCTTCCATGAAAAATGGAACCATATGCCTCAACCTTGAAGGTTACAGTTTTTAAAAGTCCCAAGCCAAACAAAACCAGAAACTACTCCACCTTAGCTCTGTACTTTTTTCATAAGACTGTGACCACACCGGAAAGGCAACTATTCCTGAGATGAGCAAGGGACTTTCAGCCTGGGTGAACTGGAAGGGTGGCTCATCTGTGGCCATCTGTCACTCACAGTAGGACCAATGCCCATCAGCAGCGATACAGTGCCACCCTAACAACTCCATCAATCCTAACCGGGACAAGCCTAGCTCTTGCTTGTAGCCTCAGAACCATTTCATCTGAGTCAGAAGCAAAGCCATTCAAATGCTTTAAGTAAAAGCATGCATCTTGCCAGCACAGTGGCACACACCTTTAGTCCCAGCACTTGAGAACCAAAGGCAGGCAGATCTTTGTAAGTTTGAAGCCAGCCTGATCTACATAATTAGTTCTATGACGGCCAGATCTACATTGAGAGACCCTGTCTCAAAAGAGTAAAAAATTAATAAAGTACTCAATCGAGTGACATGGCTCAGTGGATAAAAGACCTTCATGCACAAACCTGAGTTCAATCCTAGCATCCCAGAGTGGAAGGAGAGAACCCATTCCTGAAGCCCACTCTGACCACTATACAAGAATCATGGACACACACACACACACACACACACACACACAGAGCACAAATAATTAAAAAAATAAAAAGAAAATAAGGCCAGGCAATGGTGTCATACTCCTTTAGTCTCAGTACTTGGGAGGCAGAGACAGGTAGATCTCTGAGTTCCAGGCCAGCCAGAGCTACATGGAGAAACACTGTCTCGAATGAATGAATGAATGAATGAATGTCTAGACTAGGGATATGGCTTAGAGGCAGAACTCCTGCTTAGGGTTTATGTTAGAACCCAGATTCAAAGTCCAGCACCTGGGGTTGGGGGATGAGTTAAGAAATCATATTACCTGTAATGATGAGCTTTCTACTATGGAGGGCTGGGTGAGAATTCTTTCTCACATATAACATTTTGAAAATGTTATCTGGTATCATTTCACCTTCAATATAGGTCTCAATTATCAGACGATTCCCTAGACATTCTCTCAAAAGCCATCTTCCAATTGAACACAATCCACTTAAGGGTTTGGGAATGATTTCCTCTGAGGGTAAAGAGTGGCAGTTTCCCAAGCTACCAATGCACCCAGAAACTAGAAAGGATACCTGAGCTCCAGGTTATCAACATTAGTGATAAACCATGGGCAGCAGCTCCTCAGTCTTTCGTGGCGACTGTGTGATACACTCTAGGTGGTCTATAAACAGATTTCCATTAGCAGATGAGTATTTGCTGGAATCATGCCTCAAAATCAGCCCAAGGGAAAAGGATGCATGAAACACCTCTGAACACTCTGTCTCCACATTTCATGAGTATTTCTTCTAGTCAGAGGAGTTTTAAAGATTTAAAACAAAAAACCACCATATCTAGGAAATTCTAGTTCTTGCCTATTTCTGTCTCACTGAGACGAGATTGGAGATCTTAGTAGAAGTGGTAGAGGCAGCTGGGGCTTGGGGCAGCACAGCACATCAAACAGGATGTAGAGGCACAAACTGAGGGCCAAAAATTTGGGGTGGGAGACATGCTGGAAATCACTGGCTAAGTATTGATTGGTGCCTGGGTGAAAACCAACCAACCAACAAACCAACCAACCCTCCAGCAAAACCAGAGACAGAATCCTCAGAGAGCAATAGGCAAAATAATCCTGAGTTCCTGGGTCCTAGGAATAGCCAGGGAGAACAGCCCTCTAGCACGTGTGGCAACAGAGGGCTTACTCTGAAGGCCCTTTCCATAGCAAGTATCTGCAATAGCTGTGGTCTGAAGGCAACTTCAAAATACCTTAGAAGCTTCCAAACCAATCTTCAGAGGACCAAATGGTAGTTCACAGGCTAAAATAGAGTCTGAACTCAAAATCTGGTAACCGGGCAGTTACACGGACAATTGAAGTTGACAGATTCAGCAACATAGCTGAAATGTTCAGATGTCTCAGAAGACACAAACCCCGAGAGCTCACTGGAGAAACAGGCTACCTGAATACACCACTATCTATCACACAGATCAAAGTTCTAGGAAAATCTGACAAAGAAAATGCCAAGTTCAGATGCTGTCCCTAAAACTATCATCAATGTCTAAAGAAAAAAAAAATGCCAATTCCATACAAAGTTTCCAGGAAATTAAAGACAATCTTTTCCCAATTATTTTTATGAGGCCATCATTTCCCAAAACCTTGTCATTATAAGAAAAAAAAAAAAAAAACCAAAATGACCAATATCTTTCATGGACATACTTAACAAAAACCCGTAACAAAAACTTGGTGTATTGAATCCAGCAGGACATAAAGGACAAAGATGCAGCTGGACATGGTGGTGCACACCTCTAATCCCAGCTGAGGCTGAGGCAAGCAGATCTCTGAGTTTGAGCCTAGCCTGGTTACAGAGCAAGTTCCAGGACAGCCAGAGCTATACAGAGAAACCCTGTTTCAAAACATCAAAACAAAACCCAAACAATCCCCCCAAAACCCAGGACAAAATATAGCTACTGTAAGCCTATATCACAGCAAATAGTCTAAACCTATATCATAACAATAGTCTAAGCCTATAGCACAGTGAATAGTCTTATGCTAATGTCAAGTTCCCAGTTTTGAAAGCATATATAGTTTATATAGTTATGAGATTTTTCTTTCTCCAAGTGGAGAGGCTATAAAGGGTTCCACAAAAGAACTACTATTTTTAGAATTTATTGTGGTTCTCAAATTATTTAAAAATAAAAGTTTTAAAACTCTGCAGTGTTTTTTATCGCTACAAAAATTAACAAATGGATCCAAAATTAGCTAAAATAATTTTGAAAACAACAAAGCAGGCCTTACTATCTCATTCACAGAATTCTTATGAAAGATATGATAGCCAAAGTAGTATAATATAGGCCTTCACAGAACTTTTGCCCTTTGAAAGTCACCTTAAAGATGAAGAAATCTTCAAACTGGAAAAAAAAAAAAATAAACATCTGCTTCAAAACAAGCCTAAAAAACATAACACAGATAGCTCTTCTAAGTAAACAAAACTGACAGCTTTTAAAAAATATGGCCAATAAATCTGAATAGTTATTGCAGTGGAGAATATGTGAGAAGGATAAATACATGCTTGAGACAATGGCCAGCATTATCAGTCACTAGGAAGACAAAAGCCATGGTGAGTCACCCTATACACACACAGAACCGAGAAGACCAACAGTTACCCTATACACACAGAACCGAGAAGACCAACAGTCACCCTATACACACACAGAACCGAGAAGACCAACAGTCACCCTATACACACAGAACCGAGAAGACCAACAGTCACCCTATACACACACAGAACCGAGAAGACCAACAGTCACCCTATACACACAGAACCGAGAAGACCAACAGTCACCCTATATACACATAGAACCGAGAAGACCAACAGTCACCCTACACACACACAGAACCGAGAAGACCAACAGTCACCCTATACACAGAACTGAGAAGACCAACAGTCACCCTATACACACACAGAACCGAGAAGACCAACAGTCACCCTATACACACAGAACCGAGAAGATCAACAGTTTCAAGAATCGGTGAGAATTCGGAGCAAGGAGTCTTGGTCATAGCTGACAGGACCTGAAATAGTAAAAGCACTTTACAAAAACAGCTAGACAGTTTCTATTAAGGTTACATATTTGTATACCATGCAACTAAGACAGGAAAATAATGTGGCTATTGGTAGCTTTATATCATGGCTCCAAAAAGAAACAATGCAAATATCCTTCATCAGCAGGGGAGTGAATGAGTCAACAGTGACAGCTCAGTGCTGCCAAGAAGGCAAAGGAGCTACTGTATGGGCAACAGATTCAAAACATTAAGGACTTTGTCTTATCCCAGCACTTGGGAGGCAGAGGCAGGCAGATTTCTGAGTTTGAGGCCAGCCTGGTCTACAGAGTGAGTTCCAAGATAGTCAGGGCTACACAGAGAAACCCTGCCTCAAAAAAAACAAAACAAAACAAAACAAAACTCTAGAGAGTGAGTTCCAGGACATCAAGGGATACTCAGAGAAACTCTGTCTCAAAAAAAACAAAAACAAAAACCAAACAAACTTTGCCTTAACAACAACAACAACAACAAAAATCACTCATGAACATGTTCACCAAAACCCCTAATAAAGCTTAATATCCCTCAAATACACTATATACTAAATGACAGAAGAAACCATATGTATAAACAGAATGTATAAATTTTATACAGAATGTATAAAGCAAGGTGAAAGAAGGAATGGGGTGTGGGAGGCTTAGTTAAAATAGGGACACAGTAAACATTTGGTCCTGACAAAGATATATATTTTAGTTGTTTTGTTGGTTATATGAGTAAATTGAGCCAAAGCTCAATTATCCACTTAAAATTTGTAAGCACTATTTTTCATTCATGCAATTTGTCATAGGAAACTTAAAATGTTTAAAAATGAATCTATATATCCACTAGTGTTTATATGTTAAGCAGCAGTTATTAACTCAAACCTCTTGTTTTATGTGAAATGTATGAATGAATACAGTGTAAAATTGCCTCAATTGGTAAACCCAGGGCTTTATCTTAAATCCTGTGCTTTAAATTCAACCTTAGAACTAAAATGCAGGAAGTTATGGTGATATTATGAGGGGAAAAAAAGTCAAGGCCACTTTGTGTCAGGAACCATCTAGGAAAGACCAAGGCTAAGAGGTGACTTTCCTGGAGATAGCCCATCATCTTTTCATGGTCTGTGATGAGTGAGCTTTGAGAGGCAAGGACCTAAGAGACTTCATCTCAGGATTGCTTTTTATAACTAATAATACCTTTCCTGTCACTATTACATACCCTAAGGATTCCTGGGCATTAGTCCACCCACTGAGCAGACTTCCTGGAAATCAACATAAAGATTAACTTTCATGAATTAATACTGTTTAGATGAATTAATGATTTTACAGAAACTCCTGCTTTAATTCAAACGATCTTAGGAAGTTTTGAGAGATGGTTTTAGCTGTTTTGCTAGAAAGATGTAATAAAGTTAAATCAAGAATAGAATATGACCACTCATTATAATAGTAAGTAAAGGTTGCATAATAAGAAACATAGTGAGCTTTCATAATCACACTAAAAAGAGAAATAGGCTTGAGACAAATTTGTGTTTAAGGAAAAACATTTAGGTTCAAGGATGAAGCCACAAGTGTGCACTATAAGGCAAGGCCATGTAAAAATTGTTGCTTTGAACTTATAATGAGCTTACAGAAAGAAACACTGCTTTGAACTTGTTATTGTTTCCTTTCTATAACTCTCCTTTTATGGAACATTTTATCTATGAGGTAATTCTTACACAGAAAACTTGTCTAAAAGCTATAAAAAGGCTGAAATCGATAAAGAAAGGTGGTGTAGCCATTTTTCACTTCACCCAGTGTGTGTGTGCACGCGCATGCGTGTTCTCTGTGTGAGTGACTTCTTTCCTTTCTTTTCTCTCTGGTTCAAAAAGAGTTAACAAGCTCTAAGCCTCTCTCCTGTCCAGCAAGAGGCTTCTGGCTGACTCTCCAGAGAAGGGAGCATTAGCAATAAATCCTTTTTGTAATTCTCCAGTGTTATTTAAGTATTAAGAGTCAAATTTTTTAGTGCTTATTGAAGCACAGAACAGTAACAAAGAAATTATCTTTTATCTGTTCAGAATTCTTGCAGGGTTAAGTTTCCCCAGCACTTATTTAAGCACAAAGAGTTAAAGAAGCCAGTGGTTTTCAGCCACAGAATAAGCAAGAGAGTGTTAAGTTTCCAGAAGCCATAAGCTTCTAGGCCCCAGTATAGTTAGAGAAAGTTACAAGGCTGGAGAGCATCAGTCTTTTGGCTTTTGTCCAACACTGGGTTCCAGTTCAGCTCAGAACCCCAAAGGCAGGACACCAGCAACTTCATAAAACAAAGACTCAAAGTTACCACTGAGCAAGAATTCTGAACAGATAAAAGATAATTTTTTTGTCATACAAAAACAGTAGAGCAGTTGTTTGAGGCATTGTGTTCCTTTGCTTTCTGGTTGATCTGTGCTGGGCTCATCTCTGAATTTCAGCAAAATCTCTGGCACATAAACAAATGTTGAGAAGAGTCATCCCTGTTTTCATTCTCAAAGGGATCTGTGAGTGAATGTCCCATAGAATGTATGTGGTAGAAATATTTCTACAGAACAGTAGTTAAATTATCTCAAGGCTTCATAGCCTTCTGCATTCCAGTTTTTATGAACTTGTAAAGAGTAGATCAAGTTCCTGAACTTAATGTCTAATCCTTAAATGTATAATCATTTCAAAACACTTTTCATTTTAGATTCCTTTTTTAGTCAGTTCAGTAAAGTAGCAAGGTAACAGCTGCATTTAACAAAGGATCCACAGTGTAAAATTTTACACAGGACTTTGCTTTTGTGGTTAAAGGTCAATGATCTGGAATTCTGTGTGGACTCGAAGCCGTTGTGAAAAGCAAAAAATGTGTGAAAAGGAGGACCTCAGTTAGACGGAAATAAAACTCTCGCAAAATCAACATGAGCTAAAGAAAATAAGTTGTTAGTATCTAGCAGAAACTAAAATTGACTTTTTTAAGGTACCAAAAGGACTTAGGAGTTGAGGCAGGATTGTGGCACGTTCGAGGTTAGCTCTGAGTAGAGTAGTGCTTTCAGGCCAGCCAAGGCTATGTAGTGAGAACCTACTTCAAAAATAAAATAAAATAAAATAAAATAAAATAAAATAAAATAAAATAGAGTGTATGTATAGGAATAAAAATGTGCCCCGTTTTTCAGATACTGTAATTATTCTATCGAACGCGGTGATTAGCGGCAGGAAGCGCAGTCCTTAGAGTACTGAGGTTTGCTGTTTGTTGATGCTGACTACACAAAAAAAGGGTCCAGTTATTTAACCCCTAGAAGGTTTTGTTTTACAGATTTTTTTCTTTTTTAAACTAGAAGTCTTCAGATTCAGTTCTCAGATTCTTTAGAAAATTTAAGCATTGAATATACACCTTGCTCCCAAGGTCTTTGCTTCCAGGTCAGTTTCCAGGTCCCCAGCTTTGTGAGCTGTCACCCATGCTGGGTGGGCTTTGGGGATGCAGCTGCTTTCAAGTCATTTCTGCGTCTGTAAGTAACCCCTATAAAACTCACTGGTTCACCAAGTCGAGCTTTGGTGGTGTCAGTGCTTTGGTCTGTCGTAGGTTCGGTATCTGGGGTGAGGAGACATGCTGCATCTCCCTAGGAAAAGTTTTGTCACACAATGACCCCAATCTCAGACATTTCAAGACACCTGATCTTACTTTGAGGAATCACAGATAATTTTTCTTGTAAGCCTCTACTGGCAGTCATAAATGCTCAGCATTTACTTAGGGTCTTTTGAATATTTAAGAAACAAATTTTCTATTTTTTCAATGCAAATATTAAGAGCTGAATATGTATCCCTGTTACAAGACCACAGATTTTACACATATGTCAGACTTAGAATAGAACACACTCCCTGTAGCTGTTTGTTCCACTTATGGGTCAGTAGGTCACATGGTGATTTGATAAAGGTGTCAACCCAAATGCCAGTTGAACAACCTTACACTGCTCAGAATGAATAATGTCGCAGTGACACTGCTGGTCACAGGTCAAGACCCAGCTGGCTGGCCCCAGGGCAGCGCCCCCAAGCCCTGAAACAAAATTTCACAGCCTTTCCAATCTCTTAGGCAATTTAAAATGTTATTTTAATGTCTGTTCAACAACAACAACAAATAGATTATACATTGTAATGGTCTGTATATGCTTGGCTTGGGGAGTGGCACTGTTAGTAGGTATGGCCTTGTTGGAGTAGGTGTGTCACTGAGGGACATCCTAGCTACCTTCGGAACAAGAGGTGGAACTCTCAGCTCTTCCAATCCCATGTCTGTCTGCCTAAACGCTGCCATGCTCCTGTCTTGATGATACTGGACTAAATCTCTGAACCTGTAAGGCAGCCCCAATTAAATGTTGTCCTTTATAAGAGTTGCTTTTGTCATGGTGTCTGCTCACAGCAGTAACACCCTAACTAAGCATTACATTAAAATATTTAATTTAGCTCTCTGTACCATTCTGATGTCCAAGCTCCTCCCACCATACTTCTCAGGAAGCGGCCTAGTTAAGAACACACAGGCTATGAATAAAGGAGATTTTCTACTCAATCTTGGGTCACTCCCATTAGCTTTCTGGACCAGGTTTTACTCTGTGACTTCATGGAAATTTCTCTTTTAATGTTTCTTTAGGCACCTGTAAAAGCAAATAATTCAGTGAGTTATAAACCATCTAAATGTCCTTTTTCTAATGTCTAAAATGAAAGTAGGCTCAGAAAATGAACTCTTGTGACTAGAAAGGCTTTATTTTCAATGTATTTAATTAGAATTTACTGTAAATTTTAGGCCCTATTTGTGGGGGAAAAAACTGTTCCTTAATTTGATTTTTGAAAAAAAATATTTTTAATGTTACATTTGAAAATCTTGGGTTTGTATGAGTAGCACTCCTTAAAACGTCATAAAAAAAAATCTTTTTTGAGTAACTTGAATCCCTTAACAAATATGTCAAACTGGCCCCCCGTAGCTGACTTTAACTTACTATGAAAAAATTAACTTTAGCACTGCATTCACATAGATTTGGTTAAGCGAAGAATTCTCTTTCCTTTGGAAGAAAACCATGAGCCATTTCTGATTGTGAAGGAATATACACAGACACAGAGATGGTTGTGCACCCTCCCTCCCCACACATCAGACTTCACAGCTGATTCCTCTCCATGGGTCTCATCATTCCCCAAAGACATCAGATGGGAAAACCGGCACTCTTCAGTGACAAGCGTGGGCTCATTAAACAGAGGCGCCGCCCGCGTCTCACGGGGAGGGGTGCTCACTCGTCGTTTCGGCTCTCATCCGTCAAGAATAGTCCTTACTGTCAATGTCTTTGAAATAATAGATTCATAAAAATAAGTTAATTTGCAAATTAGCTGTCTTACATTTCCAGCCTAATTTTCTTTTTGTCTTTCATTCGATTTTCAAAACAGAATCACTAAACAAATTGGAGTCATAAAGTATTATTAACACTGCTTCAATGACAACAGCCAAAGCAGTCTCTTTGGAAACTTGCTTTTCCTTTTTTAAACATTCAAACCCTACCCTCTGGTCTTGACAGTTACAGAAATTACATCTTCATTAATTTTCTCCCAAAGTCTGTGTTTTTATATTCTGGTTATGTTAAAGTCTGCTGTTGGAGAACAGGAAGGAGGGAGGAGGTGGAGAGGTTCACAGACTGGTCACTGTGTCGTCCTTACTTCTGCCCTCATAGACACTCAGAGAAAACCCTCTAAGATCTCACTGCATACTTTTTTCTTCTTTTACTGTTTTGTTTTTGAAGAAAATGGGGTTTCTCTGTGTAGCTCTAGCTGCTCTGAGACTCGCTATATAGACCAGGCTGGCCTGGAACTCAGATATCCTCCTGCCTCTGCCTCTCTGCCTCTCTGCCTCTCTGCCTCTCTGCCTCTAGGTGCTGGGATTAAAGGTGTTCACCAGTAGTTACAGACTATGACTTGTGAGTTCAAGGTTAACCTGGCACACATAATGAATTCTAGGCCAGCCAGGAAAACACAGTGAGACCCTGTCTTTAAAAAAAACAAAAACCAAAAAAACCTTGGGAGGCAGAGGCACATGGATCTTTGAGTTTGAGATCGACCGAGTCTACAGAGAGAGTTCTAGGACAGCTAGAGCTACACAGAGAAACTCTGTCTTGAAAATAAACAAACAAACTTACTTATCTTTCTTGCTAAAATGTAAGATTTTAGGAGTGGGCATCATAATGATGGTGCCCACTATTTGTCAAACGGATGAAAAACTCAGGCTTGTGATGGTGTTCATTATTAAGATGAGGCATAGCCCTGCCCCACCCCCCAAACTTTAAGCAGTGTGACTCGTCTGGAAAGACCATACACTGATATAGTAGGACAGACCATCGAGGGTAACTGAAGGATCGGTGAGTGGATTCCCAGCAGATTATGCAGACGCTATGACACAGGACAGCGAAATAGATCTAGAAAGTACAATTTGAGGAAGCACAGAAGACTGTTTTCTTTTTTTAAATTTATTTATTTATTTTATGTATATGAGTACACTGCGGCCGTCTTCAGACACACCAGAAGAGGGCATCAGATCCCATTACAGATGGTTGTGAGCTACCATGTGGTTGCTGGGAACTGAACTCAGGACCTCTGGAAGAGCAGCCAGTGCTCTTAACTGCTGAGCCGTCTCTCCAGCCCGAAGACTGTTTCCTCGTTCTATGCTATCACTGTAATTATAGAGTACTACACACCAGAAACTAACTCAAAACAGCTAATCTAGTAAATCTAAAGTAAACCTTCTTGGTACTAGTAAATCATATGGTCTTTGCTTTCAAGAAATGAATGGGGGCTGGGGTGAGTGGAGTTTCACATGTGAAGACGACTGGACTAAGTGGCAGGTGGCAGGTTTCAGCTGTGAAGAGCAACCACACAGAGCCCAGATTCTGGAGAGAGCACCCAGAAGAGGAAGCAGCATGGTGTTAATGTGTCAGACAGGATGATGGGGAAGACCATTTAACTAGACCTCTGATACTCTGAAATGACACTGGGAAGAAATAACTAGTTAAAAGGATGCCCAGCAAATGTGGATGGAACGGGCTACATTGGAAAGCAGAGCAAGTCCAGCTGGTGTGGACGCTGGCTCTCTGCTGGGCCTGTGGGGCTTGCCACACAAAGACGGAAACTCTTACGCTCTACTAACAGGTCACTGCCAGGATTTCTGACTTTTCAAGGGAAGGCATAAAATACAATTTTTAAAAAAATGTCAAATTTCCCAAAATTTAAATGTTGGCAAATAAAAGTGTTAAAAGCTAAATGACGTACGTCTACAGCCGATCTTGCTGGTGGGCCTCAGGCATGAAGCTTTGGTCTGGCATGAAAAATCCCATGCTAGGAAATCTGGAGAGCATCCACAGTCCCTGACAGGAGACCTGACACTGGTTTCGAAATCTGCTTAAAGTTCTGCAGACTGGAGCACCCACCATGGAAAATACTACACTGCAGAATCATTTCACACTGGCCTTGTGTGTTCCTCTGTTACAAGTCAATTATAACCATTTCACTAACTGCAGAGTGACTTGTAAGCTTCAACTGAAAAAACATGCAAAACTGTAATGAAAAAAAAAGTGTTGACCGAGCAGAAGCTAAGAGAATGTTGACATTAGATGCCTACCCCACAGTCCACTAGAAATAGGCTATAATCAGTGGTGCTCCACTGTTCAAAAACCCATGTGCTGTCACCCACTGCCAATGCAAGGTTGTTGCCCTTTCCAGCATTTCTCCACAATAGTGACTTTCTAAAGAATCTTTTATTACCAAACAATATTCAAATCCGTGTGACCAAGTCTTAATTCTCCCAATCACTTGTAAGCTTTTAATGCTCGAAAAACAATCCCTGCACATTCAAAGCCTAAGTATTAGTGTTTAATAAGCTTAGAGAAGGAAAAGATAATTAGTATCAGAAACATGGTTATTCACTTTGATGACAGTATTACATAAAATTAGCATTATAATTCAAAGATAATCCAGGAAGGGAAAACTATTGGTATCCAATTATGATATAAAATACAGAATTAAAAAAACTGCTTATTCACATGCTTAGAAATAAGGATCAACATGAATACCAGTAACAAAGTATAGAATAAACACTACAGAAAATTTGTCTTTTTTTTTTTTTTGGAGACAGGGTTTCTCTGTGTAGCCCTGGCTGTCCTAGAACTCACTCTGTAGACCAGGCTGGCCTCGAACTCAGAAACCCGCCTGCCTCTGCCTCCCAAGTGCTGGGATTAAAGGCGTGTGCCACCACCGCCCGGCAGAAAGTTTGTCTTGGCTCTTGACAGCGCATACCCCTAATCCACTCTGTGAATGAGGACTTCCAGGCTGGTGGATCCTATGCACAGCATGGATACCCCAAACTTACCACCATCTCAGAAAATGCCACCCAAGAGCACACAGCTCTTTTCCCTTTAAAAGAATTCATATATTGAATTCAAGAACAGACTGGACAGACAAAACAGTCTACGTAAAGTGCTTTCAGCATAGTTTTTAGTCAAAGACATTCAACTTGCAACTTCAAAACTGCATCAGAATGGTTTTCCTATTTCAATAATAGACTACATACAATCTGCCAACTAGACAATTACTAACAATAACTAAGAGGGAACACTGAAACCCTCGTGGTTCCTGACAATCCTGTTTCTGAAATCCTACCCCATATTAAAATATATACATAACCAATAGTAAATGTTGTATAAGCCACAGAATTACAAACAATAGTTATCTTGTGTAAAGTTTTCATTTTCTTGAGACCCTCTCCAGCTGGGTTTTTGTCCTTGCCCCTGCTATTACCACAGCTTTTGCCTTGGTCTAGAATGACTTCAGGAGTCCAAAGAATGACTCTCCAACCTTACCCCAACTGACCTCAGCGCAACGTGTGACACCACTTACTCACTCTCTCCCTCCTCTGGAGACATTTTCTTTACTTGACTTCAGGAGCATTCCAAGCTATCCTTCTGGTAGCTTGCTCTAAATTCAAATCCGTTGATAAAGCGTCCCAACATTGACCCTGCACATCACCATAGACAGAGAAACAACTCAGTTCCTCTGCTCATGGTGTGGTCAAGGGTGTTAGCAACAATATCAATACTAAATGAAGGACCCACTCCCTTGGAAATATGTGTGTAAGTCCTTTCACTTAAGCCAGGCAGTGGTGGCGCACGCCTTTAACCCCAGCACTTGGGAGGCAGAGGCAGGCGGATTTCTGTTCGAGGCCAGCCTGGTCTACAGAGTGAGTTCCAGGACAGCCAGGGCTACACAGAGAAACCCTGTCTCGAAAAACCAAAAAAAAAGAAAAAAAAAAAAAAGTCCTTTCACTTAATGCCTCTTTTTTTTTGTTTGTTTGTTTTTTGTTTTTTCAAGACAGGGTTTCTCTATGTAGTCCTGGCTGTCTTGGGACTCGCCCTGTAGACCAGGCTGGCCTCGAGAACTCAGAAATCCACCTGCCTCTGCCTCCCAAGTGCTGGGATTAAAGTCATGCACCACCTCTGCCTGGCTCGCTTAATGCCTCTTAATGCTACCTTGAACTGTTTCTTTTCTTCTCTACCACCTATAAATACTTATCTGCCCCAAGGCTTGGTTTTGGTTCTTGGGTCTTTATCTACACAAGTTATCTGGTCTATATCCTTTTGGCAATTGCCAAACTCTGGACCCTTGTCTCCAGACTGCACAACCAACCACTTCTTCAGCTTCTTCATTCCAGAAGTCAGACACTACTCAGAACAGCTTCCAGGAATCCTGGCACAATGAAGCAAAAGGCTTTGGTGTGACCCTGATTGCTGGATCTCAGGGCTTAGATGGTCAGACCACTACTACTGTTTCTTACCGATTTCTCCCCAGGTGGATTACTGACAACAGCTGCTAACAGGCACCCTATTTCTACCACTGATAACCTTGCATCCTCTGCCTCCCCGCCCCCCCCCTCCAGCTACCACTCCTATCAAACCACAGGCTAAAGCACCTTGCCACTCTGCTCAAAACACTCACAGCTCCCCTACTTCACTCAGAGTAAGAACCAGAGACCTTCTAAAGGCCTGGGCAGGCCCTACCTGATGAGTCACCAGAGCTCTCCGACTTCCTCTACTCTTCTTGCCCACCTTTCTCAAACCTGTTCCACCTGAGCCTGCACCATCCCCCAACCCCCACCCGCTGCTGGAATGCTTTGTTCAGACCTACATGGTTCTCACCAACTTCTTCTGCTCCTTCAACTCACTTTTTCAATCTTTCTAAATTGCACTGTAGATAATCTGAGGGGTTTTGTTGTTGTTTTACTGCAATGTAAAAATTGATATACAATAAAATCATGTTACAAACTTTGGCTCTTGGTGTTTCCTGGGCATATCGATATTCAGGACAACTCTCCTGATGCTGAGCAGTGCAAATGATCACAAGACACCTCTCACACTCTCCCCAGCACTGTGCAGCTAAGCTGTGCTCTCCAGTCAGTTAGGTGCATTTAAGCAAACTTTCAACTCCCAGCATTCCCAACTCACTATAAACTTATTAGATATAAGCCCAACAACAGTGTCTGTACCTCTGGAGGGAATGTCCCAGAGACAGGAACAGGTCATGTGAGGTAGTAGCCCCCACCCCCAAGGAACAGATGAGAAAGATACAGCACGAGTCATGCTGGCCTATAGCCAAGCTTGTAATTATGCTGTTTAGATGTAAATGTATCTTTCCAATGTGCTTAAGCTAAGTTCCCTTTCGTTTAAATGTTCCCTCTGAAACTTTCAGACTATTAATTTCCTCTGAATGAATGATTTTAAAAATCTTAAACTTTGGGCCCAATAACAGAAAGTCATTAAGGGTTTGACTCACAGTATATAAACTGGGGGTGTGTGCATGCGTGTGTATGTATTAAACAACTGCTCATCCCAGTAATGGGGCTTTCTTTAAAAGGGCTCATGGGAATTTCTGCAGGGTGTACGAGCAGAAACCAGGTTCCTCTGTTACTCTTAAGTTTGAAAGCACTTTACCCAATACTAATGACTATGGAGAGGATATTTTTAATATGTGGATTTACTGCTTGATATCTGTAAAGGAAAACCCAATTAGCAGGGAGGTGGGAGAACTTCTTCCCATCAATTAGTGACCAGTGGGAAAGGTCAGCTGCTCCTCCTGCAGCACAAACTGCCCAGTCTCTGAACAGAAATCACTAGGTTTTGTTACCTGCTTTTCCTGAGAAGAAAATATAATGAATGAACTAGCAGTAAATAAAGGTGACCTCTAAAAAGCCTGTTCATCTTTCTACAGTTTCCTCTTGATACTGGCTGAAACCACTTGACCACTTACTGTAAGTCAAAAACTAGGCTAGCTGTCTTGCACGTACCATTCCACCTAATGATCACAAGAACCCTGTGGGGCAGGTAATCTTTCTATCACCCATCATTTACAGAAGAGAAGGAAATGCAAAATGCAGGTAATTTCTCTAGTTGCCCAATGGAGAAGAGCAGACTGTGGATTCTAGGGAGTGACTTCGAAGCTGCCCAATGGAATCTGGGTCAGCATACTAGAGACACACAGTCATAATGACAGCCTGCTGTGGAGTCAGCCTGGTGCCTATCAGCGAATGAATGAAGAAAATTTGGTCCCTGGCCCCCTAGTCCCCCATGGGCACATGCCTGCGTGCGTTTTATCTAATCATAAATCATTTGTATGGAAATGGCAGAAATTTGGACATTACTGTATTAAATGAGATTAAGCCAAAGTCAGAAAGACATATACCACATTTTCTCTAATACATATATGAAGTCATTCTTACGTGAGTGTCTGTCACTTGAAAAGAGAATCAATAATAGCTAAATAAAGGAAGTGCTTGGTGGGGAGGTAACTATAGCCAAATCATGTGACACATTTGAATGGAAACATCTTTTGAAACCTATCACTGTGTAAAATGAATACATGCCAACATTTAAAAAAAAAAAAACAAAAAAAAAAACACCTCACCAGCCAGCGGTGGCGCATGCCTTTATAACCCCAGCACTCAGGGGATAGAGGCAGATGGATTTCTGAGTTTGAGGCCAGCCTAGTCTACAGAATGAGTTCCAGGACAGCCAGGCTTGTACAGAGAAATCTTGTCTTGGAAAAAACAAACAAAAGCCTCATCTTACCTTCTCACTCCCTGCCTCTCTTTTATACACCCCTCAAACTACCAGGGCCTTCCTTTTGTAATTTTACTGGGCAGTAAGTCAGGGCTGCAGATCTTTGGTCACTATATCTGAACATTTCCAAGATTACACATAATGAAATTTTGCTGTTGAAAGTCGTGCCTCATTCCAACAGGGCTGATGATGACACACTCTTATTTATTTTTTGTCATTTTATCATCCATGACCACCTTTTTAATGAGCCTAAACTGAAATGTTAGGCCTTGTCTGGAACCATGAAAATGTCCTCTATCCTTCAGGGAAACATGAGAGAGAGAGAGTAGCCACATCCTTTTCAAGCTCTTGGCTTCATCACTGGGTCTGTCAGTGAGATCAGAACCCTACAGTTCTTGTTAAGAGCTTCCCGGGGTGGACCACAGCACTCAAGATCAGAATTTCAACACTGGTTTTTGGTGAAGACCGGATGGTTCTGAGGATATTTACTTGCTGGGGGAAAAGATGCAGAGAGAGGGAAACTGCAGAGAGGGGAAAAGCATAAAGGGAACAAACAACAACAAATTAAAAGGTCCTTAAGAGGGCTGGAGAGATGGCTCAGGGGTTAAGAGCACTGGCTGTATGTAATTCCAGAGGACCAGGGTTCAATTCCCAGTACTCACATGGTAGCTCACAATTGTCTGTAAGTCCTGTTTCAGGGGGATCTGACACTCTCACACAAACATACATGCAGTCAAGTCACCAATGTACATACAATAAAATAAAAATAAATAAAATATTTTTAAAAAACGGTCCTCAAGATAACCACTCAGCATTTGCAATCCAACATCTCACTGGCTAGACTAGACAGGAAGAAGACGATGGATGAAGAAGAGGGAAAAGAAAATTCCCAATAGCTCATCGTGGAGGGCACCAGTGGAGGGGGAAGGAGGAACTGAGACTTCATCTTGCTACAGATCCATTCTGACTGACAGGTTGGACTATGTGAGCAGAGCCACACAGCAGTGTGGAGTGAATCAGAACAAGGCAACTGTCCTCTAGGCACCGAGCCTCCAGGTAGACTAAAGTGAGAAGGACAGGGCTCCAGCCCTGTGTTCTCCCCTGCAGGGCAAAACCTGCACTGGTTTGGGCAGCAGCCCATCTGTTTAGCTGCTGGCTAGACTACACCAGGTCTTGAGACGCTCCCATGTGGCATGGTCCTTAGGGTGAGACTTGGTATGAGTCATTCTACCTCTAAAGAACGATGGGTTAGCTGATAGGTCACCTAAGGCCCCTTTCCCTATCCTTAAAGCTTAGCTGAAGTCCGGCATGGTCTAGCTAACACGATTCAAACTGTAACCCATAAACCTTGAGCTCCAGGTTGAACCTGCAGTGTGGCTGCTGCTCCTGCCCCTTTTATCCTTCCATATCCTGTTCTTGAAGTTATTTCTGTTGCTTTTAATCTTAAGATTATACTCTCCATTCTGAAGTACTCAAAATTTTTTGGAGTCATCAAAAGATTACTCACTACATATCAGCTCCACACTACCCAAGTGTCCATTAATAGAATGCAGAAACAGACATATTAATGGAAATGAAAGAAAAAGAACCACCAACGCTCACATCCATTTCTTTGTACAGCGTGACACTGTTGGGCTGAAGATGACACACCACCCAACCCACAAAAGGAAGATATACAAGAAAACCAACCAACAATCTATATTTGATTGCATTTAGATGAAATCTAAGAACGGATTAAAATCAACTTAGTAGATAAGAAATTGGAATGGCGGCCATCCTTGGACGGGATAGCTTTGTGCCAGATGATTCTGACTTGTACATTTCTCTGGACCTATATAATAAGTGAGCAACAGACTCAAAGAAATAAGGGCCAAAAGGACCAGCAAGGACCAAAAGGTGTGAAAGAAAGTCGGCCACGGAAAGTGTGCAGCACATGCTGTTTCCTATGGGAAGAATATTAATTACACTTCTATTAATGTGGCCTGAGAGCCAGCTCCTAAGTTTGCTATACTTTGGGGAAGACTTTCTCGCATGAGACCATGGCTGTATGCTAATATAAAACACCATTGTCTATAAAATACAAGACTGCTAGAAGATACCCTCAGGATAATCCACACAGGATACTCTGTATCTAAGTCGATGCCTCTGATTAGAATCTTGCTCTGTGGGAACATGATAAATATAGTCACCTGGATAGTGCCTGAATCCCTAGTTTCTTACTGTTTGAACTCTGCCTCAATGGACATGCAGATTGGGGGGAAAGAAAAGCAAGAAAACACTAAGCTAGCGACAAACCCAGGGAAGCCCAGGTAAACACTGCCTTCTCCTTAGGACTCCAGTTGGTTCATCTGTGAATTTGTTTCAACACATTTTTCTCTTCCTGGAGCAACAGAGCCAGCTGTCAAATCAGTTTCTTTCCTTCTCCTTCTCAGTGTTCTGTAATCTTTCTTTGATCAATTTGATATACTGCATGATCACTCCACTCCATGCACACAAAGAGTGACTGTATACAAACTTGCACCAGAAGTAATTACACCACTAAATCATGAAAGATAACGAGATGTGCAGAGTGCCTACTTCCACCCCAAACCTAATGTCAGCATTACTGCTGAAGCACCTTTTGGTTCCACAGTTTAATCAAGTATGTACTAATAGCTTTCTAAAACGCTACTGCCCGATTAAATATCTGTATAATCATTAGCACTTACACACAAAAGTTTCCGTTCTGTAACAGGAGATGTGGCTGGGTGGGGGTGAGCAATAATGACATTCAGCCCATACACATCACTTAACAGCAAACCAGCGAATCAACACGAAGGGAAGCAAGGTTTCCAGGACAACAATCAATTGCCAGCCCCATTCCAGGCTGTATTCAGACCCCTAGGCTCATCAATTCCGAATTTGCCCTTTCTAGAAAGATATTCTTTTAACTTCTATTTTCAGATAAAAAGTTCTTACTGCTTCAACGATTTATCCTTCTAAGTTTAAACTTTCCAAGTAACTAGTATTCAGTATTCTGCTACCGACTGCCTCTCAGATTATCCCTTTGTTTCTTCTTACTTACATAGATCAGCAAAGCCTCTTCCCCAGGACAATGTGCAAACCGAAAAGCTCAATCAACTATCCTTTATCCATCATGGTTTTTAGCCAGAGAAGCCAGCAATACCACTCTTCCTGCTTAGCCTTAGAGAAGATGGTTTTTTAATGAAAATTTCACTACTCATAAAACAACTTCACAGAAATCCCGTTTCATGCATAACCAGAACACAGCAAAGTTTTAAAATGTGTAGTTATGTAATCATACAAAAGCCAGAGGTGGTGGCTCACACCTTAAATCCTAGCATCCTAGCACTGGGAGGCAGAAGCAAGTGGATCTCTGTGGGTTTGAGGCTAGCCTGGTCTACACAGGACAGCCAGAGCTACATAGTGCGACCCTATCTAAAAAAAAAAAAAAAAAAACCAAATTAACCAAAAGACAAAAAACCTGAAAACACCCACAATCATACAAAGACTTCCTAAAAACACTTGGTTGGAAATGCCCATCAGAGCTCTTTTAACTCGGGTGTGAGGAGTATCGATCAGTTAAAAATGTATCAGTCTGGCCAGGTGTGGTGGTGCAGATCTTTAACCCAAGCACGGAGGCGGCTGAGGCAGGCAGGTCTCTTCCAGTTCAAGACTAGCAAGGCTGACAGAGTGAGTTCCAGACCCAGGGCTGTTACACTGAGGAACCCTAACTCTCGGAAAACAATCACTCAATCTAGTTTAAACTGTGCTTATTTAGAGTAAGGAGGGGCAGAGGGTTGAGGTCAGTCAAAAAAACCGAGATACACTCTGAAGCCACAAACCCTTACAACTGAAGTCTATTGAGGACTGTAAACACCTGAAACTTTGTTTGTCTGTTCCACCCACCCCCGTTAAAAAAAGAAAAAAACGCTAGAATCTAACTAAAACCAACCCTTTTAAAGGCTAGCTAGGCTCAAGGGTATATCCGCCTGCTCTGACAAGAAGAGACAGACTCCGTGTACTACACTGGGGCACTATGAGGCACTTAGTAGGAATAACGGGGCCGGGCGGTGGTGTCGCACACCTTTAATCCCAGCACTTGGGAGGCAGAGGCAGGCGGATTTCTGAGTTCGAGGCCAGCCTGGTCTACAGAGTGAGTTCCAGGACAGCCAAGGCTATACAGAGAAACCCTGTCTTGAAAAACCAAAAAAAAAAAAAAAAAAAAGGAATAACAGGAAAAAAAAGCCTCTCTGCGTATGTGCAAAAGTTTTCTATTCTTGAGAAGATTTAAAATAACATTAAAGCGACTTTGGAGAAAGCCCATGAAATTCAGACTTCAATTCAGAAACAGGCCTATGGGATAATTTGTGAATGCCATCTGGGGTCCAGGCAGCCTCATCAACAAAAGGGAAACTTGTTGAGATCATCCAAATCTACAGCTCACATACATTTCTACATCTGGACTGAGTTACTCTTTTCTTGGTACTGGCTTTCATGTAATAAAATAATTGTTTGCAGGTTTTATTTGAAAAAAAAAAAAGAAAGAAAACAGGGCTTTAAAAATCAAAATGTGTAACAGCCAAGTTGAAAACTACAAAGAATTCCTTTATCAGAAAGTTAGTTGTGAGACAGGAGTCATTTACACAACTCTTAAAAAACTGAGGGCTCAGTCCAGAACAATTCTATTTGAAACCTGCATTCCAAGCAACTGCCACAAAAGGCTACACAGCCCATTATGTCATAAGTTCTGAAAGCCAAAAGCTTTATAAGCACAGTTAAATGTGGCATGGTCTACAACAGCTCCCAATTCAGCCAAGCAAGCTGAATGACGGACTTTTAAAAACCTGTATAGCACACTGGTATTTTGTTTTAAAAGGAGGGTCTCCAGCCTGCCCGTATTGCTTTTAGGTATTTTCCTGTAAAGCTAGGGGTATCTTAAATCTACACACTCAAGACTGTGTATCTGAACCTGATGTCTTACCCCTGTTAACCCCCAAAAGGGAAGCGATGGAAAAGACAGAAAGCTTTTCCTGTCTCAAAATGTTTTGGGCCCAGCAAGAACTGAGATTAGTGTGGAAGCTTGCAGGTCTTCCTGCAAGCAGCTCAAAGCTGGTAGGTGGGCAGGGGAAGAGTTCTTATTACAGTCAGTCTGCTTTCTGGAGAAGATATCCTGCAGATAACTTGACAGGGGATATCCCCTGGGGGACCCCTTCTATCTAATAATCTACCAGAGGTCTACTTTACTATGAAATATGAAGTCAGTATGTTTACAAACATACTCTCCCCTTAAAAACCTCATATCTCAATGTCAATCACCTCCAACCGTGGAGTATTCTCATTTTTAATAATTTTTCAAAACCACACCCAAGGAAAATGATTAGGTGCTAGAAGTTTTACTACAAAGGACCGGAGCAAAAGGCATCTGTTTTCCTGCTCCTTCCTGCTCTCCTCCCCTCCCCCACTCTCCATCCTGCAAGCCATTTGTAGGTCTTGGATGTTAAAACTTTCTACAGCAGTCTCAATACTCTAGATTCGGGATAAGAGAAAACAAACAAACAAAACCTCTTTTTGCCCCTTTAACAATGACGGGCCTAAATTTATGCACTGTTCTTAAAAAAATTCAAAAGTCACAAGCCTTTTAAATGACAGATGTATTACGGAAAATTTTCCCCACAGAGTTTTTGATGCTGTGAAGTATCAACTCCCTGAAACCACAGAAAGGAAATGACTTACATTCTTGGAAAATGAAGCCACTAGCAGCTTTCTCCAAAAGCATTCTCTAACCCCCAAACTACACACTGTGACAACAGGGGGTATTTCGTACATAAACTAAATGTAAGTAGACGCTTCGAAAACCGGTAAACAAACATCACTCGGTCCAAATAAAGGAGGGAATCATGCGTGGAAAATCTGGCAAAGTACACTTTCCCTTCCACGTTCAAGCGTTCCGAGAATCCTTGCACAAGTTTTCCTTCCCCACTGTGGGCACTACACAGCTCCCGGGGGCAACGCTAGCAAAACAGACTGGCTGCTTATATAAATAAATAAACAAATTCCCAAAAGGTGTAAGGAGGCTACTGAGCCAGTATTTCTTCCGACACTAGCCACTCAACTGTACGGCCTGAAAATTGTGCCAGCTTTTATTTCAACTTTAAATGTGCTTGTTTTGACAGCTTTCCATTTATCCCTGCTTTAAGAAAGCGCTCCACCATTAGGCTAAGCCATTCTACAACTCCAAGTGCTGTTTAAACCCTGTAGACTTCACATGGGTGGCCCCGAGCTATCCACATCCCCGCTTTCTCGGAGGGGAGGCTAAGTGATCTCCTTTACCTGATCGCCTTAAATTCCTCCAGAAACCAAAATTCCGCAGGCCGCCACCCGGATTCGTGTGTCCCCGAGGCCCCAGGGTTTCCCACACTACGCACGGGCGGGGATGCCTTCTCGAAGCTGGCTGCCCAGCCTGCGCTCACAACAGGCAATACCGCACATCGCTCGGGTACACCGGACTCACCGCTGCTCTCAGCTAGTCACAGACTGGGCGCTACAGGCAGGCGCCCCTCGAGCCAGAGTTCCGGAGATCGGGGCGCAGGAACGCAGAGCCCGGCCCCCTAGCTCCGCGCCTCCCCCGCGGCCGCGGCTGCCCCGGGGCCCCGGCCTCCCGCCCCAGCGTGGGCGAGCTCCAACTCGCGGAGAGGCGACCTGCCCTCCCGGTGCCCGACGCCCAGAGCCCCGTGAGAAAGAAGAAAGACACCGAGAGCGGCAAAGCCGGGAATCACACTTTAGACCAGCAGGGGGCACAGCGGCGATCAGCGCGCGCTGTCCCAGAAAGGGGGCAGCAGGCCGGCGCCCGCTCCCGCTCCCGCTCCCGCGCGTACCTCCAAAGTCGCCAGCGCCAGGCGTCCCACACAGAACCCGCGTCTGCTACAGCGGCGCCGAGCCTGCTCGCAGCTCCCAGCACTCCTGCTGCCGCCAGACCAACACTGCAGCTGCCCCGCCCCCGCCCCCGCCTTCCGCTCCGCCCCCTCCAAGTCAGCCTACGCCCCGCCCGAGACACGCCCTCCCTGCCCGAGGCCCCGCCCCGTCCGGGGTTGGAGGCGGAGACCAAGCAGCGGAAGAAGCAGAGAGCTTGGCGTTCGCGGCTGCACGTGGAGCATTGCCTTCCCGGTCCCGCCCCGCCCCGCCCCGGACCCAACCAAGAGTCCTGCGGAGGGGTGAAGAATCGCAGGGATTGGAGAAGGCGGGGGAAGCCATCACTACTCTAGGCATCGGATAACGGAGCCGGGCTTAAGTGCGGTATATAGAGTGGACTGAGCTTTGCATGCTTTTCCCGATGGAACAGAGGCTGGGGTGCGAGGGTAATAGACGGTCGGCTCCCCCCTTCGTCTGAATGGTCCCCTTATCCGCTCTTACGCCCCCCCCCACGCACACCGTAGTCTCTGGACACTCCCTCACAGCCTATACGTGTGGTTGGTTTAATGTGAGCTGCCGCTTGATAATTCGGATTTAGGGCGGTCCCCAGTACAGGAGACTTCGTGACTCCTCTATCCCCTCCGGTCCAGCGCCCACCTCGCCCTCCCAGTTTTATCCTGCATGCGGGCTGTGAGTGCCGCCCCAGCCCATCCACCCCCAGGTTGTCTCCCAGGTTGAAACAGCCTCTGCCTGTGGTCCTCAAAATGATGGTTACCCTTGTTGAAGGTGGCTTGCGTGGTGGTGAGCCGTGCAAAAGACAGCCCTAAATAATCTCATTAGTCCCCCAAACCGCAGCAGAATGGAGGTTTCATCTCTCCTTTTGGTGGTCAGGCGAAGAAGTGAAGTCCATTTGTTTGTTCTGGACCTGCTGTTGTGCCTGGCAGCCTAAGTAGAGGGACCCCAACTGCCACCCACAGAGCTACAAGCATCTAGGTGTTCTGTGGACGTTACTGCTCCAGTGTGGAGGGTCTGAGTGTCTATCTTTCTCATTTAGTTGCAGACATCTGAGGAAGAACACTTGATACCCATAGAAGCTAGCTTTGAAATAGCTGGTTGCTGGGATTAAACACCATGACCAAAACCAAAGCATTGGTTTCAGCATTCAACTCTCAGGCCACACGGAGAGAAATCAGGACAAGAACTAAGTGCAGGAACCTGGCATCTGGATTGATGCAAAGGCCGTGGGAAAATCTTGCTTACTAGCCAAGCTCAGCTTGCTTCTTTATGTAATGCAGGACGACCAAGCCAAGGATGATAGCCCCTCTCCCTTCTATGTGAGCCGGGATGGGCCCTCTGACATTGATTGTCAATTAGAAAATTCACTAAAGACCAGTGTGGTTGGGGACATTTTCTCAGTTGAAGTTTCCTCTTCCCAAATCATCTAGCTTGTGTCAAACTGACATAAAAACTAGACAGCACAGCCTGGTGGGCCATAGTAGTACAGACCTTTAATCCCAGCACTTGGGAGGCAGAGGCAGGTGGATTTCTGAGTTCGAGGCCAGCCTGGTCTACAGAGTGAGTTCCAGGACAGCCAGGGCTACACAGAGAAACCGTGTCTTGAAAAAAAAAAAAAAAAAAAAAAAACCCAAAACAAACAAAAAACCCCCAAACCACTATCCAGCACCCAAACCACTATCCAGCACACCCCTTCAATAGTCTTTGCATTTTGGAGTAAGTTGTTGCTGGCTTCCATGAGTATGAGCATGTAGAAAAAAGATAATTATTCTCTTATTTTATATTTACTTGAGATGAGTGAAAATTGGGTATTAATTGGTAATTAATTGATGTCTAATGAGATAAACCAGCATACAAGTAAGAAACATACTACTATTTTGGAAAAGAGTTCCTAAATCTGATTTATTTTCAGGTTTTATATATCAAAATCTAGCAGGGAAAAAAGAAACAGCACATTGTTAGGCTGTGAAACATAACTGTGATTATAAAACAACTAGGCAACCCAAAGAGCAAAGCATTTAAGTAGCTTAAAAAAAAGTGTGTTTAAGATTGGAACATTTTAAATACCCCCAAGTATTTAAAATATGGAGAAGTACTTGGGGTCAGGGGTTAAAGTGTTTTCAGGTAGGGACACAGAATAAAAGAGTATCCAGCAGCATGCCTTTCTTTTAAAAAGCCTGATAACCATATAGCTTACTCCTGAAACTCAAGAGTCCTATGGGTTTAGACTGTCTGTCTGTCTGTCTCTCTCTCTTCCCCCTCCCCCCTCAAGGTCTTGCTGTGTATTTCTGAATAGCTTCGACTTGTGGTAATTCTCATCCTTTCTCTGATTCTTGAGTGCTCTGAGAGCAACTGAGGAATCAGGAGCTGAAACACTGCTCTGGGTCTCTTAAGATCCATATGTAGACACAAAAGTCAAACTCTAGTGAGTTCATGCTGTGGGGAATCTACCCCCACTTCTGCTCTGTTTTCTGTTGTGAGCCCTGCATTGTCCTCTCCCATCTTATATGCAATGGGGAGCCTCACTCTAAGACAGCATCTGATCTTCACAAGGAATCCCTCAAGTGCACTTGAGTTAGCAAGAGTGTCCCTGTGGCCAGCTCTGCCACTGCCATGTGACTTGCAACTCCTAGAGCTCAGAGCCATCCTCTTAACTGTGTCACACCTTTGTAGGATAGGAAGACTGGGCAGGGCCCTCCTGGCCTTATCTATGGAGCCTTCCTTTTAACTCTGTAGTATTTGAACATTCTAGTTTTCCAGGGCTATTGTGATGTTTGTGATACATCATACACCGTGTCTCCAATATTCTCATAATGCTGCAAAAAAAAACCATACAGACTGTCTACAATACCCTGTGCATGCTATATTAAACCAAACCTTTGTTTTTCTTTTTCTTTCTTTCTTTTTTCTTTTCTTTTTTGACAGTGTCTTGCTATGTATTCCTGATTGGCCTCAACTTGTGGTAATTCTTTTCCTTCCTCTGACTCCTGAAAGCTGGGAGGCTTGTGTCATCAAAGCTGCCTCAGGCTTTATGCATTTTGATGTAAGGAATACATGTATATAGAAAGCCAAAAGAATGAAATATTATAAATAAGTTTTTTAAAATTGAATTTGTTGTTAACTTGATAAAAATTAACTGTGTGAGCATTTTCCGATCACATCTGTTATAGTATTTCCCGTAGTATACTTACTTTCCAGATACCAGAATGGTAAGTGAATAGTTAAGATCATTTCTGTATATTGAAGACCAGCTTTGGCCAGTGGCGCACGCCTTTAATTCCAGCACTTGGGAGGCAGAGGCAGGCAGATTTCTGAGTTCTTCTGAGTTCGAGGCCAGCCTGGTCTACAGAGTGAGTTCCAGGACAGCCAGGGCTACACAGAGAAACCCTATCTTGGAATAACCCCCCCCCCCCCCCAAGAAAAAAAAGAAGACCAACTTTGGTTTTTTGTCTATTATGTACTCCAAGTTTTGGAGGGATTCATAGTATGTATATTTTAATGATGAAGTCCAAGTTCTGGTCTAAAAGAGAAGTCAGTAATTTGATATACTGGCTTTTAAAGAAGACATATTCAAAATTAAAGATTATTTATCACATTGACTAGAGGTCTTAGAAATTAAGCTCACATTTTCTTTTGGTAATTATTGAGATTCATTTTTATAGCAAACTACAATACACTCTAAATGAAATCACGTCAGCCCTGTTCCAAGGTTTAAATGTCTCTGTTGCTGATAAAAGACAATTTCTGGCACACAGACACTGTGTAATTGTAGGGCACCCCTGGGCGCCTCTCCTAACCTAATGTACAAATCCCTTCTTACTGATTTCAGTGGGCTATCACTGTGTTCTGCAAAACAAAGAAAGATTCTGAAAGATTTCTGAAAGAGATTTTAGTGATCAGGTTGGAAAAATGAATTTTAGGTATCCATATAATTATTTTACCAGGAGCACCACTCAGAAATTTAATTAGAGATGGTCCCAACTCATGTGATTTGGGACCTTTTTTATTTTATGTTGTAAAAGTGACCTGTGTTCAGTAAAACCCACACACCACTTAGACTTGGAGCTTTGATCTTCCCTCGAGCTTGTGGTAATGATATACTGTTTGTCATACTAGAGCCCAGCAAGCAGCAGTGTACACACACATACATACACACACACACACACACACACACACACACACACACACACACAGAGTAGTCACATAATCACAGAGTAAACAATATACTCTGTAGTATGCACCCGTCAATGATTAATTAAAAGAATTAATGCTATTGAGAAAACTAGTTCAAAAGATTTTCCTGTATCCAGTTTAGCAACACAAAACTGAAAAAGAATTTCATTAGATCCTCACTTGCTCATCAAGTTTGTTTTGAGGCAGGGTTGTCTTGCTGTGCAAACTGAGTAGGCCTTGAACTGAGGTGTCTTCCTGCCTCAGTCTCTCAAGAGCTTGGATTACAGGCATGCAATACTGTGCTTGGATTTACTCATTAATATTTGAGAAAATATTTAAAAGTAGGATACCATGATTATTGAAGGACAAAGTTTGGTTTTATACAGCATATACAAGAATATAGGGGACAGTGTGTCCAAGACTCGGAATGCATAATAGATGAAAAACCAAAGTTGTTCTTCAGTATGTGGAGCTGATCTTAACTGTTCACATATAATTATGGAAATTATGGAAATTATTATAACAGATGTGATTTGAAAAATGTTGATATAGTTAATTTTTATCACAGTTTAATTCTAAACAAAACTTATTTATAGTATTCCATTTTTTGGCTTTCTATGTATATGTATTCCTTACATCAAAATGCATAAAGCCTGAAGCAGCTTTGATGACACAAGCCTCCCAGCTTTCAGGAGTCAGAGGAAGGAAAAGAATTACCACAAGTTGAGGCCAATCAGGAATACATAGCAAGACACTGTCAAAAAAGAAAAGAAAAAAGAAAGTAAAAAAAAAAGAAAAAAGAAAGGTTTGGTTTAATATAGCATGCACAGGGTATTGTAGACAGTCTGTATGGTTTTTTTTTTTGCAGCATTATGAGAATATTGGAGACACGGTGTATGATGTATCACAAACATCACAATAGCCCTGGAAAACTAGAATGTTCAAATACTACAGAGTTAAAAGGAAGGCTCCATAGATAAGGCCAGGAGGGCCCTGCCCAGTCTTCCTATCCTACAAAGGTGTGACACAGTTAAGAGGATGGCTCTGAGCTCTAGGAGTTGCAAGTCACATGGCAGTGGCAGAGCTGGCCACAGGGACACTCTTGCTAACTCAAGTGCACTTGAGGGATTCCTTGTGAAGATCAGATGCTGACTTAGAGTGAGGCTCCCCATTGCATATAAGATGGGAGAGGACAATGCAGGGCTCACAACAGAAAACAGAGCAGAAGTGGGGGTAGATTCCCCACAGCATGAACTCACTAGAGTTTGACTTTTGTGTCTACATATGGATCTTAAGAGACCCAGAGCAGTGTTTCAGCTCCTGATTCCTCAGTTGCTCTCTGAGAAGCTGAAAGAAAACACTCCAGGCTGATGGATGACACTTTCACCTGGAGTTAGAGGAGAGGAGAGCCGGAAGGAAGCTCTCTGGCCACGGACTTCTCAGCCTTGTTTATGCTTCAGGCATGTCCTCCCTTCCTCTCTATCTGACTTAGGAATCCCAGGAGGAGTCACTTTGAAACACATGATAACAGATAGGTATCTTGGTGGCTGAGGTTTTATTCTCTGTTTTATGTTGTCTTGTCACTTTGGCCCTGCAACTGCTGAGCAAGAAACAGTAGGAAAGGGGAGCTTGGATCCTTCAGAATTTGTGTTTCCTGCTTGGCCAGTTAAGGTTTTCTAAAGAACACCAGCAACAGTGCGGTTGAGAGGCCTTCAGAAAAGGCCTCTTGCCCTCCTCCTGTCTTAATTTGGTCACCTTGAGTAGGTTATAAGCATAACAAACCTGTTATTAAACTTGGCTTTCAGTCTTAATAAAGATTGATGTGTGAGCACAAGTGAGATATTGGTGCTCTGGGAGGAAATTCACTGAAGTCAAAAGACCATTGGTGTGGCCTCAGTTATCAACTGGGTTATAAAACAAAGTCCTGCTGGATAAGAGAAATAATTTGGGGTAGCATCATTAAATCCCTAACTTTCTTCATCTGTAAGTTGAAAAAAAAAAATCAATATTCTTACTCAGTTTGGGTGTGGAGTTAAATGCCAAAGAGAGTCTTCTACAAGCAAGGTAAAGCTTACACTTTTCCTGTTTAAATGGTGGCCTAACAAAGTACCCTGAAATGATTGCCTATACACTAGTTCTTGAGGGAAGAACTCTTGGTAATTATACCTCAGATCCTGAAATAGAAATGGATTGGGAAAGTATTCTCCAAAACCTCAGATCAAGGTTTTGCCTTTTGATAGGTACAGAGACAGAAAAATATTGGGCAGAATCAGTTTTAACTAGCTACCTTTGAAAGCTTGCCTTTGTAAGAGGTGGGGGTAGAGGGCTGCATTTGTGAGACATAGTCTTTTAAAACGCAGCAATGTGTTGTGATTTGTATATAATTAGTCCAAACATTTCATGTGGTTTCTTTCTTTTTCTTTTCTGGGGTATCAGTCATTTCGTGTAGCTGAGGGTGGCCTGATCACCCTACCTCCATCTCCCAAATGCTGGGATCACAGGTTTGCTCCATGCTAGTTTCCCTGTGGTTTCTTGAGCTAGGAAAACAGAAGACAATTCTCTTCTGCCATTTTCCCTAATACATAATAATTGTTGTCCTCGTCGTAGAGGATGATAGACACTTGTATCTAGTCTATAATTATTTCATATAATACAAGTGTATAAAAATCAATATAAGGTATTCATGATCTTTTTTCATAACACTTTGTCCCTGAAATTATTGATGAATGTGTTTGTCTCTTGGAATTTAAGCTTTGCATGAGCACATAGTTTATCTGTAACCACCGTGGCCCTAGTCCTTAGAACATGCCTGGCATATATTTATTGAATGAATGAATCTCATAAATTACGTGGAGAGAGGAAGAATGTGTATGTGCCACACGCTTGTGTTTGTTTGTTGAGGGTGCAGTGGAGAGCAGAGAGACATCTCAAGATGAGAATGTGGAAGGAAAAACATTTTTTTGAGATGCTTCTTGGGCATGTATCCCAGAGGCTGATGGGAAAAGGCGCATCCTTTAATTTTGATTGGCATGATGCCTTACATCTACCAGCTCACTTAATGTTTAGATTTTCAAGTATAGATATAGGAGAATGATTAAAATCTTGTATCAGTTAATGTTCCTTATGGTGGATTTCTACTCTCAGTCTTCCCTCCACTTTTAACTAATCACCTTGCCTTGCCATGTGCTATAGTGTTTGCTGAAGCCATTTACTGCGGGTAGTTACAAATTGCTGGATTCTTTGGCAACAAAACATGCTGATAGGACAGAATGGCTTGAGATCTGCCATGGTGGGGTGAGGTGTGTGTGTGTGGGTCAGGGGATGGGACAAGCGGCCTTACTTCCATTTGCACACCACCTGCTCCTCCAGGTGGAGTTAGCATCAGAGGCTCCATCTCAGAGCCCTTGCTATCACTCTGTCTACCACATCCTGCCTTGCCCTCTCTCCCTAGACCAGGCAGCTCCCAAGCCCCTCCCAAAGCTCTTAGTTTAGTTCCTGTTTTTTTTTTTTTTTTTTTTTTTTTTTTTTTTTTGGCTTCATTTATTTCAGTTTACCCTAGGGTAGTTTTGTGTCCTGGACCTCTTGGCCTTCTAATCAAGTTTTTCTAACAACCTCAAAATGAAGGTCAGCTCAATCATTGCTTTCCCTGCTTTTTTGCTTTAAAGTCATTGAGAAAGGCCTAAGAAAATCAAATAAATGAGTTGAGTAGTTAGTCAGTCGTGTCACCAAGGCAACAGGTCCATCAGTGTTCCCGCAGATGCTTGGTCAATCTCATGTTTTTCCGTTTGGCTCGCTTTCCTAGCACAGAGACTAGATGTTTTAGACATTTGCTCCCTCTCCTCCTCCTCTTCTTCCTCTTCCCCCTCCCTTCCCCTGCCTCCTTCTCCCCGCATCTCTCCCACCTCTCTCTCCTTCCCCCTCCTTTTCACCTTCCCTGCCAAACAGTCTGGTGTTCACCATAGCTGAATTCATAGCTCTCTTCAGAACCCTCTTCCTGCCACTCTCCATTGTCAACCCAGCCTTCCTCCTTGCTCATCAGGCATAGAAGAGATTTACAAATGTGACCTTGCTGAATCCTCAGAGTAGTTCTTTGAAGAAATCACCATCATGATCTTCATTTATAGACGCCCAAAGTTTTCCAGAGAACCCGTAGGAAATCTGAGCTCACATTCTTTGTCCCTCTGGTCTGTTGCCTCCAGTGCAGAGCTGGTCAGGCATTTTTCTGAGGGCAGTCACTCTCTCCACCTCTGGACTTCTCTGTATCCTCTATCTTATACTGTTGACACATTAGCAGATATTTAATTACTAAGTAGTGTTATATCTGGTATTAAGGACTCAAGTAAATCAAAGCCCAGCATACAAAAAGGACCCATCGTCACTCAACCTGGAGGTTTTCATTTGTGCTCTTTGTCTTACACATCCACGATGTCGATGTCCCAGCTCCTAGATGCTCCTCAGTCTGCAAAGTCACTGCAATCTGCCTAAGTGTGGGCCACATGCTCAACAGATGGATGAGGTAACCAAGAGTTAGAAGTGTCATCTTCCCTTCTGCCCTCCTTTTAATAAGAAGTTGTATGCTACAATGTTCAAGCCCCTGTGGCTCCTGCTCCCCTCCTTTCAGACCCAAGAATATTCTGGAAACCAACCCTTTGCCACTATGGAGGGATTTGTTGTCTTAAAGGCATTTCAACACTTGAGACGTGGGAGCTACATCTATCTGTGACACAAAGGAATCTTCAAATTCATAATTTGCCACTTCTGGTGGTTCTTTTTTCCTCAGAAAACATTTGGCCATGTCTAGAGAGGTGCTTTTAGCCATCGGAGAAGAGAGGAGAAGGGCAGTGGTGAGGCTGGGGACATGGCTAAACACCCCACAGTATAGAGGACCATGCCTACAATGGAGAATTTCCACTACAGGTTGAGAATCAGTGATGTAAAAGGTAAATGCAAGTAAAGTAGCATGCCTATGTTTTGTGTGTGTGTGGGATACATCTGGGGATCCTGATTGAGCTTTCAGGAAGATTGGAACTGGGTCACTGAAGGTGAAGCTTATGTTTTGCAACCCACAAAGTGATTTGGCAGAGATGTATTTAATCGATCAAACAGCATGTATGTTAAACAAGTAGTCACCACTAAGTACATAAAACTAAGCTTCATTTTTATTGATTCAAGGGATTGAAAGCAGGTAGGCATTGAAAGCATGGTAGGCGAACATACTACCACTGAGCTGTATCCTCAATCATTTAAAATTAAATTTGGAAATGATTTGAGAGCTTTCAAAAGTTGATTATATAAATTATCACAGTTATATTGATACTCCTCCTTATCTCTAGATTATCATAAATCGTATCTAGCATTTATGATAAAGAATATAAATATTATATACCTAAATATGTTGATGATCTTGTTACCATCAACCTGAGAATAGTTATAAAACGTAGAACAAATTATCTTGGGAAAATGTTGTTTAGTTCCAACCTAAACTTAGTAGCTGATTTCTTGACAATGATTGCCAAATCTGGCATTGGATCCGAACCACGTAAAAACTGGTGACAAGGCTGAGAATCTTTATTTAAAACAACAGCAACAAACTCAAAAGTGATTCCGACAGCCATTCATGACCACATGGGTAGTCGGCTTGTGGAGGCTGAATGCCAAAGCAAGTTTTAAATGAAGTCAAGATTTCGAAGTGTTCAAGTTGAGCTTTAAAATCCTGCAGGCACTACAGCGTCACTACCCCTTTCAGTGAATAAAATCTGCAGAGAAGGGGAATGAGTTAAGATGTGATTAGTAATGTTTTTATCACAATAGGAGCGTTGACGTCATTGTAGCCAAGTCAGGTTGAGGAAGGTCTATTTTTAATTTCCTGTGATGTGAATAGAATAATCAGAATTGATTATTAATTTGGGCAGTAAGAAGCTGTTCAACTAAAGATAATGAAACGGAAACTGCCAAAGTTGTGGTAAATAGCATAATTGCATTAGGTCTCTAGAGACTGCCATACCAATCTAATTATGTATAAATGAATCAGAGCCTTAGCTGACATTTCCATAACTGTGCTGAAGCTGAGAGGATACAGACTGAGAGGATATATGAGCATCCCAACTTCTATTTCCCACTTCAGAGTTTGCTCTTTTGACACAGGCTGTTGAATATATATATATATATCTCACATATATGCACCTATGTAAATGAATAAGTTTCATCCCTGTTCTGCCCATTCTGGACTTTGCAAAGAGACAGTTCATAGATAGATACAACGTGGCTAGAAAGTAGTTTCTTGAGTAAATGACAAGGGTTAGTGTTTCCAGGATTGTGATGCATTTATAAGTGACAGCTGATTGTTTATGGGCATTCACAGTGTCTTAAATACTGTGCCGAGTTTAAGGTCACTGTCTTATTTAATCATAACAGCAATACTAGAAGAGAGGTGCCATCTTATATTTTGTCTTACAAATACGGAAGCAAGACATTAAAATTACCCAAAATTGAATAACTCATTAATAACTGAATTTCTGAGTTATTTAAAAAGAGAACAGTTCTGTTTGTACAAATGGAAACACCTAGTTTTGATTGAAAAAAAATGGGTGACACTGAGTGTCAGTTACCTTCTCCACAGAGTGTGAGGATTTCAGGGAGCAAGTTGTGTATCAGAATTCAGGGAAAATTACCCAAGGTGTGTGCCCACTCACTGATTTAAACCCACGTATGTATATGGAACAGGAAGGGCTGGGGACAAACTCCCAACCCATTTGCAGTGGGTGGACCTGTTTAGTAATAATTGCAAAGAATCACTGGAGGTCATTTGGCAAGCAGGAGTCAAGAAGCAGAGCTTGGTGACACTGCTTCCTCCTCCAGAGCTCAGACTTGCCTGGGTCCTGAAGGGATTAAAGGAAGAACCAGACTACAGCTCTCAAGTAGATGCCACACCCTTCGGTGATCTGTTTGGAACTCAGCCTTTGTACTTTCAAACCTCTAGTTACTTCATGTGAACCACACACACCACAAGAGAGTTTGAGCATTCAAGTTATAGGAGGAAAATTGTCAGTCCCTTGAGTTAGTGCCATGAGTTCCTCAGGTTTTGTGTTAGCACTGCTGGAGCCATGCTGTAAAACCCCCAAAGTGACAGAGCCTCTGATGTCAGCTGTGGTTCCCAGAGAAGTGGCCTAGCAAGGAGAGTCTTTAGCAGGAATTCAAACAATGCAGAACCACCCTCCTCTGGAGGCTCCCAGGCCAGGTGGATACAGGATATGAGGATTGATACAGGATACATTCTTCCCCTTGTCTTGGCTGCCAGGCCATTCTGGCCCTTCCAATCATTAACCCTGGAAGGAACTTGGCAAAATTTCTGCTTTTTACAGACCACCCTGCAGCTTGTAGCATCCTGGAGAATTCATAGATAAATATTCCCAAATTTAAGAGAAGACAACTATTAGAATCTTCTGGGAGATTTGGTGCATGTGGGGTGGTGGTGGTGGTAAGTTAAGTTGGAATAGATGTGAGAAAACTTAGTTGGGTGTATGGCTTACATTCATGAACATGAGAAGACAGCATGGAATGTAGTCTTTAGTTTACTACTAATTCCTACTTCAAAATGAAGTCCCTTTAGTTTTGTGACTGGTCCTGCTGATTGACAGGAAGTCAAGCTTTCCTTGTTCTGTTTCTTCTATTTCCTTGGGATACACTGCCCTGGAAGTCTGTGGTGGCAAATAGTTGTAAATTTGCCCTGCCCTCTGCTGATGGCATGTCATATGCTTTAACACAGATGCTATTTCTGGGCACTGCTATCACTCTGGCTACTCTTCAAAAATGTTTCTATTTATGGGAGAACTATGTGCCTAAAATAAAGGAATGACATATGACATATTTGACATCACTTACATATTAAGCAGGAACACATTAATTAATTAGTCAAGTCAGGTTTTAAAGGATATTGATGTAACAGCTTTTACTTAAAATGTTTATTCTTGACCTGAAGTTGGAAGCATATTTATTTAAAAGGAGTTTCTGGCCAATTATTTCAGTGAAAAAGTGAAATTTGTATTTTAAAATGTGAACTGTAACTACTATTCTGGTATTTATGAGTGTGGGAAAAATGGTTCCAAATGAATCTGGGCTTTTCTTCCCTACAGTCTTACTGTTCTTTCTCAGCTCTCTTGGGAATGAGCTCTGGACGGCTTCCCTCTCAGAGTGCACTGGGGACATAGAAATACAGCACACATATGAAATAAGCATGTGACCTTGTCACACTGAGAGACTTTACAGACATCACGTCCCACATTTTGGGCCTCAAACTGGACTTCACCATACTAAGGAACATTGTACACTTTTAAACCACAGATATACCTCTTGTAGCTTGCTGAACCAGATGCTGGCAGACAGAAGGGCCTTCTGAGCCATCCTCGACACAAATCGGCATCTCATGCAGTAACTTCATGGTTGGAAATAGAAATGGCCACAGCACAAAGCCAGATAGAAAAACAGGTTAACTAGGTAAGCAGATGTGTTGACCCAAGCCAAAGGGTCAGTTCATGACAGAGGCCACTGGCCCTCCAGGTAGGGGTGGACAGAGCTGTCAGTGGCCTACCGCTGCCCTCTACGAGTTCTACAAAAGGGAGACAAATTGGACAACCTGAAAGGTTTGGTCAACCTAAAAGGAATGGTTTGTGTTTGGAAGCCTTTTGTTTTTGTGTTTTAAGACAGGGTCTCAAGTAGCCCAGGCTACTCCAAATTCTGATACGTCATGGTAGCTGAGGAGGATGTTGAACTCTTAATGCTCCGGTGTCTACCTAGAAAGTGTTGGGATTACAGGCGTGTCCCACCACACTCAGCCCAAACTTAATGGTGGCTTAGCCAGAAAATGCTGTTCTTTTAGATAAAAAGAATATGAAGAAGGTTAGTTATGGCTGCTTTATCAAGTGATCACCACTATGTAGCAGGCACTAAAGTATGTTTTATTTAGCTCTTATGCCTCCTAACAAACTCGAGAAGCAGAGTCCTTTGTAATTTAATAATCACTCTTTTTAAAAAGTGAAATTTCCTATGGCATAAAGAAATTCCTACCTGAAACTAAAGCCAGGTTCAAACCTGGGCAAGGGAAGAGATTATGTTCTCAAAACCTAGAATATGCTGCCTCACATTAGAGAAAATGAGAGCATTTGAATTTTCCCTAAATATTCTTTACAAACAAAACAAACCCCTGTGCAACCAGGAACATCGCCTGACAACTAGGGTTTTTGTTTGTCTGTAGCTAGGTTCCCATCATTTGTGATGTTAAAGGGTCCAAGAACAGGACATAGCCAGATTCCCTGCACAGTACTGGCAAAGAAACTTAGCTTAACACTAAACACAGGTTAGTCCCTGCTCGACAAAGGACAGTGGGAAACTATTTTCAGACCTGAAAGGAACTTGCAGATAGTCTAAGCTAACATGTTCATTTTGTACAGGAGAAGCAGTTAGATGACTTGACTGGATCAGGGACAACTAATGTCTGGTTTTCCTGACTGCTTTCTTTCAGCTACACTAAGACACAAGTTACATCCAGATTCATGAGAGAGGGGTTTCTACTTTTTCCTCTACGGTTTTTTGTTTTGTTTTGATTTGCTAAAAGCTAATAAATTAATCTTTTAAAAATTTCTGTTGTTTTTAAGAAAAGGAAAAAAATGGTAAATGAAATGTGTTTGGATTTCTCAAGAGCATTTGAATTTCATGAGTTTTACATTTCCTACAAAAGGGGTCAAGCCCAGCAATTTAATTTTCTTAGGCTAAGAGCTTTGATTAAAGCCTTCACCTTGACAAATAATTAGTTTGGGGAATAGGGGAATAGAGATAATTCGGAGATATGATAAACATCTATTCATTTATTCAAAGAGATACTTCATTGCATGCCAAATACGGTTGAGATACCATGCTAGGTCCAGGTCAGGCAAACATCATTGCAGCATAGTCCTTTCCCTCGAGGGGAGAGTCCCCCCAACCCCAGTTCCCCTCTTAGCAAAGAGGCTGTGTATTTATTTATTTATTCTGGCTTCACTTAAATTAGACTGATGTCTCCCAAGCATGGTAAGAAGACTTTGTGCACTATATCATATGTGACAAGATACAGTTTTAAGAGATAGTTATGCATCATTTTATTGTATGAAAATGTACTTGTATATTCAATGTGGTTATGTTTTCATTTAAATGAAGAAAAACCCAAACAGCCCACAAACATATCTTAAGTAATACTAAGTATATAGGCATAGGCTGCTAACTCTCGCAGCCTACTTTGCACCAACCATACATACTGTCATGCTTAAGTGAGTTCTCTTTAATATTTTCATTTGTGCTTTCTTCTCATGACAGTGGGGGCTGCACCCAGGGCCCCATGCAACCTAGCCTCTAAATCTTCTGCTCTGACATTTCATAAATATGATGATACAGATTTTTAAGAATAAAGAAGATTGAACTCATAGCCTAGACTGCATGTGCTAAATTTCTCTGTCCATCCAACATTCATTTAAAGATATATAAAAATAAAACAGGGGTGGAGGGAGAGAAGGTGTGTCAAAATGCTGCTTCTGAAGGTCTCTGTGTGTGGAATACATAACCGCTTTGCTGTTAGTTCCGAGCAGTTCAGTTCCCTCTCAGGACCTTGGTTTTTAGGTACAGATGCGAAAATTGATTAGAGTTATTATTTATACCATTTGATTTAGCATGCTTTACTTGTAAAAACACAGCATTGCTTTTTAAATTATGATTCTATGGTTGCCTTCTCATTAGGGCAAATAATTACTCACTTTCTCATGTTTTAATTCAAAGACGTGCAGCTGTGTTTGTATTACAAACAGCGAACACATCGGAAGTAATCAGGGTAACAAGCCGTGTTAGTTACTTGTTTAGTGAGATGGTTGATCTTCGAGCTGGCATCTGCAGCCTGCCTCACTCTGCACATCTGGGTAATAGATGGGTTTCTTGTTGCATCCTGGCTAGCTCACACTCTGACATCACTGCTTTGTAGGCTCTTGATGTGGGCCCAGACTGTGATGGTCAGATAAGGTATAAAACCTTTAACAGGCTGGAGGCAACCAGTACCTCAGCTTTCCCAGCCAGAAAACCATGGAAGTGTGGACAGAATGAGAGTTAGTAGACTCCCTCCCGGCCCAAGCACCAGGCAATTTTATCTCTTAGATTTGGAGCTAAATAAATCAGCATTTATAAATTTATTGTGGGGTCTGGAGAGATGATTTGATGCTGATCAAAATCTGTCCTGTTTGGTACTCAACTCGGTGTTCCTCAAACTTATAGTGGCATTGGGGCAGCTCAATCCAGACAGATCCTCTCTTGGAACACAGTTTGGGAGCAGGTTGATCTGTGTCACAGCGCTACCTTGATTGACGTCACAATAACAATTGTTTTAGCAGAACAACTTGGAAGTTCCTCTCCAGTTCTTCCTCCCACTCTTAGGCCCCAGGATTAGCTTTGTCCGATTATTTCCATGAGAAGTTAAGTGCTATTAAGTATACAAGATGAGCCAAGCTATAAGACTCTACCAGAGTTGGGACTTAAACATAAAATCCTACAACTTAAAGACTTAATTGTTAAACACACAAATAATGCTCAGTTACCAGAATCTGTGTTGGCTGTAATAAAACAAAACAAAACAAAACAAAACAAAACAAACAAACAAACAAACAAAAAACCCCCCAAAAAACAAAAAAAAAAAAAAAACCCAAAAAAACAAAACAAAAAAAACAACCCTTTTCTTTCTAGTTCATTACTCATGTGCTCATCTCTGCCCCTTGTCTCACAGTCCCAAACTAAGCAGGAACAGCCCCCGACTTGATTCTGTAAGGAATAGGGGAGTCAATAAAACCAGACAGCCTGCGGAGAGTGACTTTGCTCAGAGAGGGCCACATAACTCCTTCCCCGCACACCATCCCTTCTGCACCCTCTCCTAGAGCCACCACAGAGATGCCAGGTGGTGGTGGGCGGCAGTGACATTAGTAAAAGTCCCTCCTACCCGAGGGAAGTAGAACTATTACTCAAAAAATGTACCAGTTTAATTCTGGAGCCTCTCTGTTTCTCACCTTGGGTGGTAAAAGCGACTCTGCGGCTTTTCTCTGAACTAACTGGGCAATCTTTTCTTAGCTAGGAGAATGGCAAGCAGGAATCCCATTCTTCCACGATCCCCTGGAGCTGCCAGCTGGACTCTCAGTTCCCAGAGCTTGAACTCGGCATCCTGCTCCACATCAGAGAGTGGAAGTGAGAAACCCCGCACCACAAGATAATTGCTGCATACAGGAGGCATAATAATAGGCAACTGCAAGCCAGAGTCCCATCAGTTATTTACATGTGCTTTCCATTAAAGTCCCCTGTTGCTTAGGATTGTGCTGGTTTGTTTGTTTGTTCTTGGCACAGTGAATTCCAGCTTGGAACTAAATGATGTAGGATTGAATCTCAGCTTCACTATCTGTGTGACCTTTTGTGATTTAGCTGACCTCTTTGTGCCTGTGTTTCTTCACTTGTAAAATGATGATATAAAACTCTCTTAGGGATTATAAGTTTTGTGTTGTAAATGTGGAAATGTTCACATCTCAGACTTTCATCCAATCCCATCATTAGATAAGAAAATCAAGAACAGACTATTTCCTTGATTCTGTTTGTTTTCTTTGAAATAACAACACAGGCTATAAGAGGCCTATCCTGAAAGGACCTATCTCAGTTTGTGGAAACAGAGTAGGCTTTCCATAGAGAAGCAACTGACCAGTTGGCTCCCTGCTCCAGCTCTGCCACAAGTACTGGGTTTCTTTCCCCCTTTATTCTGAGTATCTGATTAAACACACTTTTCTACCTGTGTGGTTTCATGTTGATGGATGGATGTGTGTCACTGTAGAATGCTTATGATCCCACAGGGTGAGTGTCATTAAAAAGTCAGACACAAAGACTTGCAAGGCTATGGGGCACCTGGAATTCTCTTCATACAAGGTTAGCAGGAATAGGGGATTCTCTTCATTCCAGAAAGCAACTTGGCAGTTTTTTTTTTTTTTTTTTAAAGAAGTTAAACCTATGATATCACCCAGCCACCACATCTGTCTGTCTGTCTGTCTGTCTGTCTGTCTGTCTGTCTCTCTCTCTTTCTTTTGAAACAGGTTTTTTTCTGTGTAGCCCCAAATGCCCTGAACTACCTCTATAGACAAGGCTGGCCTTGAATCTGCCTATGGAGCACAGTGATTGAAGGTGTGCTTCACCACCACCCAGCTTGAACTTCTTAGCAGCATCATTAACAATGTTAGTTGGAAATAACTTGGTGCAGGGAAAGGGAAGTCTACTCAGAATAAACAGAACACATAGCTGATACTTCATGAATGAACTTTAAGGTTGTTTTACTCAGTACAAGAAGGGAGAAATAAAAGACAGATACAATTCCATTAAATGGGAAATGAATGGAAACAGAGTGTATTAGAGTCTGCCCGTGGCTTGTGGTGAGAGACAGGACTGACTGGGAAACAGTCGTGGGGCTCATCTGAGGGATGTTGGAATTGTTCCCAAACTGGATTGTGGTGATGATTATACAACTCTAAGAAGCTAGTGCAAAGTGTATGACATTACAATTATGCTCCCAGTTGCTCAGTGTGGTATGCCTTTAAACCGAGTGAAGCACAGAGTGGCAAGCAGAGATGGAGCTGAATGATAACTGAGCCCCAAAGAAAGGACACAGGGAGCAGGGAGCTTCCAGAGCCACTCCTGGTCTTTAATATCAGCCCGGAGATAGCAAAGCAGGTGCCACCTGGCCTGCTCTTTCAACACCGGTACCCAACATGCCCAGCTTCCTGTCTTGGCCTTACAGCCTCTCTCTGTCCTCTCCTACCTTCTATTTGGTTTGGTTTATAATGATCTTCTATGATCCAGGCTTTTCTAGCTGATGCTCCTCAGACACTTATCTGGAGAGAACGTCTGCTCAGTCCTTCTGTTTCACATATGAGTTTATGAGATATCTTTCTAGGCCTTACAAACAAACCTAAGCTGGGAGCTGGGACTATTCATTTGTGATTAATGTTATAGCAGGACGTAAATGTGGCTGAGAATCTCAAAGAATAGTGAATGGAATCTAGCTCAGGACTTTGATCATTCCTTCTTACAACATTATCCAGCCTCAGTTTCTTGTTTCTGCCTTTTGGAGGCAAGGTCTCACTGTGTAACCCCGGTTGCCTTGGAACTCACGGAAGAGATCTTGCTGCCTCTGCCTCCCGAATGCCAGGATTAAAAGTGTGATCTACCAGCCCTGCCAGTCTCAGTCTTTCCAAGCACAATTGTTAAGAGAGCCTGAGCCCTTCGTAGTGCAGATAGATTCGCACAGCACTGATGGTGCAGGGCTTGTTTGTTTGTTTGTTTGTTTTCTGTGCTGACAATTGAAGCCAAGGCCTTGTATATATGAAGCAAGTGCTCTACTTTTGAGCTATGTTCCCAGCGCACATGGGTACAGTTCCAAAGACAAAAAGAATAGTCAGAGAGAGTGTGAGTCATCTAAATATCAGCTCATTTGGCAAACAAATGAAACCTACTTAAAGTTGAAAAGGTCCCGTAAGCCTACCTGGGATAATTGGGATTTTGAACTGTGTGAGCCTTTTACCATAAGGAGCTTATAGTACTTTGAAAATTATAGTTGATAATTATCAAGCAGTCATGATGGCCCCAGCACCTTGCTTAATCTTCCCCAAACCCTACATAGTGTGCAGCAATTATCCCCATTTTTTGTAGATGAGAGAAATGAGACTTAAAGAGGGTTCTCTGCTCTGGGTGTTAGCTGATAGCCCAACCAGGATTCAAACCCAGGTCTTTCTGATCCTTAAACCATTATCCTTTGTCACTATCCAGTGCATCTAACTAAACCTCACAATGATAAATGTCTTACAAAATAGTCACCCTCATTGGAGATGGGAGGCTGTGAGAGGACAAGGAAATACAATCCTTAGAGAAGAGTAGGGAGCAAGGTGGTTCTTTGTAAGGTCTCTGTTCTCATCTCCTCCTTCCAGCCCCCATGCCATATTAGCTCATCGCCAATTGATCACCAGCTCATCAGACTCTCTTAACCAGTATACTCCCCCAAGTCCCAGCTGTAGGTTCTCAAGTCAACCAGAATAATTCAGACTTTGCCTTTGCTGGAAATCAGTGGTGCAACTGAAAAGAAGAAGACCATTTGTGCGCAGGATATCGGGTAATTGGAACTAGTAAAGAGACAGCTTTGTTTGGTTTATGTTTAATTTAAAGTTCTGTCCTACTGCAGAGGGAAAAAGGATTGAAGATGACGACCATTAACACTCAGCACATCTCTGCATAGATTCTAAGTAACCAACACTGGTGATGTGACTGAAGGTAAATTGTTATGTGGCAAATTCCTTTAATATCCCCCCCCCCATGTGTCTTACAGTTGTTTGTCCTAATTTAACATTAGACCAGTGTAGCTTGGGGAGAATAATAAATCCTGACTGGGCCAGGCGGTGGTGGCGTACGCCTGTAATCCCAGCACTTGGGAGGCAGAGACAGGCGGATTTAGAGTTTGAGTCCAGCCTGGTCTACAGAGTGAGTTCCAGGATAGTCAGGACTACACAGAGAAACCCTGTCTCGAAAAACCAATAAATAAATAAATAAATAAATAAATAAATAAATAAATAAATAAAATCCTGACTGGGAGGGAGTGATTGGCAGAACAGGTTTCCCGGAAACCTTTCCTTGTGAAGATGAGCCTGGTGCTACAATCACTGTGCAGAAAACCTCATCCAGAACTTAATGATGAGAAAATGTCACACAGGCAAGCTTGCCACCAACTGCAGCCTTTCCTGTTTCTCTCCTCTCTTCTCCAAAGTTCAAATAACGTTGCTGATAATTTTTATTTCCCTGAATAAGAAATACCTTTAAACCATATTAACCTACTTGGCAAGCTGGTACACATAAGGATACTTTTCTTCTGGACCTTGGTGCATAGAGAGCTTCCATTTGATCTGTAATCTCTCTATAGAAGGCACCATACCCTTCCTTTCCCTTTGAGAATCCTAATGCCTATACTGTGGCAATAACAAAGAAACAGCAGCCATGGAGGTTAAAATGTTCTGTTGGATGCAAATGCCTATTCTTTCCACTGTGTTATCTTCTTCCCCATCAGACCTTGGAGTACCACCAAGGATTGGACACACAAATGTTCATCCTGCGTATTTCATGCCAAGTGAAAACCTGGGACAGGACAATTCCAAAGAATAAGACATGAGCCTTGTTCTTTGGAATCTCACAATTTAGTCCAGATGAAAGGAGAGAAGAATAATGTTAAATTCTGGAAAGACTGACTCTGATAGGAAGTGCTAGGGAATTAGATGAGGCCACAGTTAACATGAGTGTGTTAACATAGGTGCTTCCCTATATAATGGGGAGCTAAAGATGGCAAGATTTGGATAAGCTGAAGAGAGGGAAGCGTATTTTACAAAGACCTGAGTGAGGAATGAATGTTATGTACAAGTGCTGGCCGGGGTGCTGATGTTTGTCCTGAGGTGCTAAACAATTTGAAGGCTATAGAAAAACATATAATAATATATAAACAATGAAGCTCTACGTGCATGTGTATTATCTAATAATACTATACTTACTTAATAATAGTTCTTTGTGACACTGAATAAATTCAGTTCCAAAGCATAGGCAAGCATTGTACAGGCACGGCTTTCTGCCGCATCTAGAATATGCCTATTTTAAAACCATCATTTAAAAAAAATAAGAAATAAAGAAAAGGGAGATTCCAAAAGGGCCATGGGACAAATATAGGCTTATGAGTATTAGAGATACTGGGTTCTGTTTTCAGTTTTTATTTCACTGATTCTCAAAAAATGCGAACAATAGAAATGATTCAACCTCTCCTGAGTTCCTTGGTAACTAAGAAAGGTATAGGGTCCTCTCGTTTCTGCCGCCAACACACACAGATTCTAACTACCAATTTTGCTGGAGATGTTTTCCTCCAGCCTCACATTATGCTTGAGACAGAGTAGGCAGTCGATGATGGTACCTTGAAATCATGGTAATGTTGGCTCTTCTAACAGGAGACCTAATGTTAACTGTCTTTCTAGTCTCAAGCTTTACAATGTAACTACCCCCCCCCCCCCAAACACACACACAGGGTTTCTCTGTGTAGCCCTGGCTGTCCTGGAACTCACTCTGTAGACCAGGCTGGCCTCAAACTCAGAAATCTGCCTGCCTCTGCCTCCCAAGTGCTGGGATTACAGGTGTGCGCCACCACTGCCCGGCTACAATGTAACTTTTATTATCAGTATATTTTTTTCTTCTATCTGGAACATTTTAAAGCTTTCTAATGTGCTTAGTCACACAGCTTTAAATTTGTACACGATTGGACTGCATCATCATTTAAGATGGTATTAAATAGGCAAGCGTGCATCCCAGACAAAATTTCCAACTTCCCTTAGGTCCAATTTGCATTAAAAAAAAATTCATTTTACTAACTCATGGAGTATAAAATATTTGATGCTGATGTTTAACTGTCTCAGCATTGAAGTTTTAAAGGCTAAGTGAGAAGTATCACTGTGGGCTCCTGGGTAGCAGAAAGCAGCTGCCAATGATGCTCTGACTCACTGGCTAAATAAAGCCCGGCATAGTTCACTTAATGAAAGACATAGAAAAAACACACTGCAACACACACACACACACACACACACACACACACACACACACACACAGAGAGAGAGAGAGAGAGAGAGAGAGAGAGAGAGAATGAAAATGTCTCACATGCACTTTCCCTATGAGCCATCTCACTATTAGGAAGACTACAATATTTTTAAAAACTAGGAATGAAGAGAGGAAAATTCTGAAACTGACAAGTTCAATTTACCTTCTATGTGTTATTCAGAGTCTCCAAGACACGTTAATTTTTCCTGTACCCCAGTGTCTAACTAGCAATAGCCACAAGGTTCCCAGGAAGGACTGCAGTCCGGGAAAATTTCTGAGTCTGTTTCCAGCACACCACAGTTCCTGCCCCATGTGTGCTGTGAATTGACACCTTGCTGCTCTTCACTTCCTCAGTGAGCATTTCCCCACTGTCTACATCCAACACAGCAAATGGAGTCTTTATGCTTGGACTGCTCAAAGTCTAGAGGGTCAGGCTGGCTCCTCAGCATGGCAGCTGTGCTGGGATTGGGAACAGAGTGGCCATGGTGACCTGGAGCCACAGTGGGCAGACCTTACGGTGGTACCTAGAGAAGGAGAAGGAACAGTCACTGAACCTGAAGAGGGGTGAAGAGGCTTTGTCAGCAGGGGAAACAAAGAATGTGAATTTGGCCTTGGCAAAAGTCAATGACGGAGCTGGAGGGGGAGGGGGTGATTCATGGACCGACAGCATCCAGAGTGGTCAACATGGGGTTGAGTTTTCACCATCTACTCTATGTGAGTGTTCAGGTATGTAGAATTCAAAGAGTCCCTGTTAAGGCTGTTTCCTTGATTGACTGTGAGGAATCATGAGGGCTGACTGGTCCACTGGGACAAAGGCTCTGCATTTAAAATTGCATTTCATCTCCTAAAACATGAGTAGAACTTCCACCAGGATCATTTTTGTTTTTTTTTTTTTTACTTTAACACTGGTCTAGCCCTTCTCTGCATTCCATGTGCTAAAGCATTGACTTCACTTGAGTACTGAGGCCAGTCAGTTACTTTAAGTTTTCATCTGGCTTACTGGTACCATATATCTTAGCACTTAGAAATTCAAGGCTGGCTATATTATTGTAAGACTCTGCTTAAATAAATACATAAATATTTTGATTTCACTCTTCTCTTTTTAAAGAAGCAAGTATTATTTATTCTCATTGTATTTTCAAGAAAACTAAAGGTTTTGTTTGTTTGTTTGTTTATTTTTGTTTTCTGAGACAGGTTCCTTTGTATAGCTGGGGCTGTCCTAACCTAAAACTTGCTCTGTAGACCAGGCTGGCCTCTAACTCAGAGACCTGCCTGCCTCTGTCTTTAGAATGCTGGGATTAAAAGGGTCCACTACCATCCAGCTTGTTTTAACTTTTCTTCACCTGAGTGTGTGTGTGTATCTGAGTTAGTGTGAATACACACTACACATGTGTGGGTTCCTATGGAGGGCAGAAGAGAGCATCATCCTTGGAGCTGGAGTTTTAGGTGATTGTGAGCCATTTGATGTGGGTGCTGGGAACTAAACTTGGCTCCTCGGGAAGAGCAGCAGCGAATGCTCTTAGCCACTGACCTGACTTCTAAGAAGAAGAATAAAAACACACATGCGAAACAAACCACCAAATGAATAATTACCTAGGACGTTGAATGAAGGTTACCGAAACCTTGGTGATAGGAAACTTTATCAAAGGGAAGTGCCCGTAAAGGCTTCTATGAGGGTGCTTCTTGACTGGAGTCTTTCTGTACCCTCCCTATTCACACCCAGCACAGCAGTCCGAGTCTCTCAACTAGGCAATCTGGGTCTTAGGTTCATTGACCTCTCGACTCACCCAGATGTGCTCCTAATGGCCACAGGAAAAGCGTCAAGTGCTGGTTACCAGGTGAGCTGTACTTGTTAGTTGTGACCAATGATTCCTGTTGTGTTCTACAAAAACAGCCCTGGTTTACCTGATGCATGATATGGTCACCCTCTTTGCACTGGTTTCCTCTGTGACCCCATGAACTTGACCCAGATGGGAAGCCTTTTCAGTTCTAAGTTTAGCACCCCTGCTGGCTCTCCATCCTAGCTATGCCAGCAGATTCTGTTTCCCAACTATAAGGTGGGGGCAATCATATTGACCTACTTACACTGGTTTGCACTGGGATCTGTTATATGTTTTCTATACTGTCAGTGTTTCTAAATTACATACATTTAAACCAATGGGTTGAAATGAATCATTTTTGTGGATAACTTTTTTGTTTAGAGATCCCAGACACAATGAGGAATAGTAGCTAACATAGTAGAGTTATCTATCCTCCTGTTGTGTCCTTGTGAGGCTCTGCTCATCTCCCTGAACAGCCCTCAGGGTGGAGCAACCAGACATTCAGGTCTCTTCAGAAGCTCCATTGGGTGAAACAGGCCGTCCTGATGTGCTGTGGCACTGAAGATGTTATCCCGGAAGTAACTCGGCCTTGGCGAGTTGCACTGGAGCAGCTCAGCACTGCCAGAAGCAAGCAAGCAAAGCAGCAAGGCAGAAAGCCTGTAGCCCCGTGCGAAGTTGGATCAGTGGAAGTGGCTGGCCTGTTCTCTTATGAAGGCTACACGTCTAACTCCACACTTATAGCCTTTGAGTCACCCTCCCTCCAACCCCCGAGCACAAATAACCAGGCTGCCAAAGTCACGTGTGGTGGTGAGGTGACTTCAAAAAGTTAAGGCTTAAAAGGCAGCTTCCTCTGCGTGCTGATTTGGACACAAACAGTGGCGTGGTTAAGTGCCACTCTGTGTTTAAAGTAAATTATACGGCAGCCCTGGAATGTGGCACTGTGAAACCCCAGAGCAGCAAACAGACTTGAGTCCCTCAGGAAACTCTGGTAGGTCAGTGGGCTTGGATGCTGCGTCTTCCTCAGGTTCCTATTTCTGTCTTGGAGGCCATCTCCAGAAGCAGTAGCAGAACTTGGAGATATGTGTGGGTGCATTGCGCAGCTCTGGAAATCTTGTGCCAGCAGCCGAGCGTGTGTTTGCTGCATTGCTTGAGGTCTACACTGACTGTACTGATTCACTCTTCATCTACGGGACCCTGGAGGACAGTTTAGGGCCATTGTGACAGCAGAAGTATGAGTCTGGACTTTATTCTGTCATGGCAGATCCTGAAGGGACCGTACTTCAACTATTTAGGGAGAGGGTAAATCTCCATCAGGAAAAGGCTCACGGAGAGGAAGGACATTCATAGAAGTCAAGAAAAATGATGGTTGTGGACTGCAGGCTGTAGGAGCCCCATGATGAGGCTCCATCCGTAGCTTACCTTTCTTCTGAACAGAAGAGATCAGGGGAATCAGACCTCTGTCCCTTGAGACACTCTTGGGAATCATACTTTCTCAGAGGAAGAGACTCAGTCATCACCCCTCTGCCCTTCATTCTGGCACCCGGCCCTCATGCATGTGCCAAATCCGCGGAACTTTTTTTGAGGTCTGGGGAGGATCATTTCCCTATATCCTCATGGAGCTCCCTCGGTAAGCTACTGCTGGCATCCGGACTCCTGCTAATTAGCTGCCCTTGATGGATTTATTTCATCCAGTGGTAACTTCTAGAGACGTTCCCAGGCCAATTTAAAAGTGGAGTGCCCAAACCAAACTGAGTGGAAATCAGGTTTGGATGCCCTCCACCGAGTGGTCAGGCCAGTTCCCATGGGATTTGAACTCTCTGTTCCCGGAGAGCAATAAAGTTGCAGAAAGATACTTCAACAAGAAATCTCACATAGACCATTTAATTCAGTTGCTCCATTTTGCAAATGAGGGAGCTGGGGGCTCATCGAGGTGAATAGGTCATCAGGCAGAGCTGGCCACACTGAAAGTGAAAAGAACATGGAACGCACTGCGGACTACACGGGAAGTGTGTGGACAGTCTCCACGAGCCCGTTACTCTCAAGCTCAGCTTCCTTTGCACTTTCCAACTTTTTTTTTTTTTTAACGGAGAAATATTAAACTCTTAAAGAAAGCACATGAAATCCAGCTGTTGAGCTATTTCAGGTATTCCAGAAACTATATAACGCTGTTGACATAGTTTTGGTAGGGTCAGCTGCTTGGAAACATGAAGCTTCCCAATACATCTAGATAAACCTGTGTCCTAGGTTCTAATCATGCCCTGTCCTCTTGCTATAAACCTTTGTGTTCTGAGTGTGGGGTGGTCTCTGAGTCTACTCTCCTTTAAAAGTAGTAAGGGGTGAGGTTGTGAGTGATGACAAAGAACTTGTTTTATGTGTTATTGAGAAGAAATCTTTCTTGTCACATTTATGATGTTTCCAAATGGTATGCTTTCCTTTATATACTAGCCTCTGATTTGTTAGGGGGGAGATCCAAGATGCTTTTCTCCCCTCCCCTCTTCCCTCTCTTCTTCTCTCCTTTCTCTTTCCCTCTCCTTCCCTTTCCCCTTGCCCTCCTCTCTTCTCCTCTCTCCTCCTTCTTCTCCTTTATACGTCAGCTCAGTAAACATCCATCTGCAACAAACGCTTATGAAAGGGACCCTGTTAGCTAGTCACATGCTTAACTAGGACCTCCTGTAATTTATTAAAAATAAGTGTTTTTTTCATATTGCTCAATTTTCTCACAGGTATGAATCCCCCATTTTAATATAAAAATAAGAAGACTCTTTTTTATTGACTCAAGACAAGTCAGTGTGAAACTTACATCATGAGAAATATCTGATGTGTACAGAATAGCAGGTTCAAATGGAGCTGAACTAACCATCAAGACAGTTCAAAATCACCAGATGCTCTATTGAGATTTTGTCTTATTATTAGAAATTCCTTATGCACAGGGAGCCCCAGAATCATCTGGACTTCTTTAATATCACAAATACATATGAATATATGCATGCATGTATGCACATAGTATACATTTTACACATTTTACACCAGAGGTAACTGAATTTATTGTAAAATACATTTGTAGTTATGGTATAAGATTTTACAGAATGTAAAATTACTTCCATTTTGATTACATGATTCTTAAAGTAGATCCCATAGCATCATCTCCCCTACTGAATCCGATCTTCCTGTAGACTTAATTGTTCCAATTGGTTTAAGCACTATCTACCCAACACCTCAGACCAGATGCCTGGGTGTCATCATCTCTGCTTGTTTTGTTTGTTTTCAAGGCTGCGGTCAGAATTGAGACCCTTGCACATGCCAGATAAGTGTCTACCTCTGAGCTGTGACCCCAGACCCTAGGAGTCCTCTCAGCATTCATCTTCTTACTCAGCTGGTACAGTGACCTGCCAATTCCAGTTTCAAAATGTGCTTTGACTCTGCCTAGTTCTCTCTCCACTTCCACTGCCTCTGTTCTTCCTAAGCCACCACCGAGTCAGCGGGCCTCTCTTCCAAAGTCTCCCTATCTGTTTCCATCGTCCATACTTGACTGTAATCTGTGCTGCTCACAATGGGTAGAGAAGGTGTTTGATGAAGAAGACAAATGGGCTCTAGCTTCCAGATTCCTGAGTGTATATCTAAATCTCTTTCCATGTCTCCCCTGGCTCCCTAAACCCCAGCTGCCGTGGCCTTCTTTAATGTCTAAACCACTTCCTTCATTTCCTTCATCCTGCACCATAGCCAACCTTAGATGACACAGGTTTATTTCAATACTTAGGTCGTAACAGAATGTAAATTTCCAGAGAAGTCTTGCACCTAAGCTAGTTTATGCAATGTAATGGAACACAGAGAGTGTAACTGTTACTCTCCAATATACCTTCGTCCTCGTTTAAGAACTCTTACAATTACAGGCTGGAGAAATGGTGCAGCAGTTAAGAATAACAGTTGTTTTGCAAAGGACCTGGGTTCAATTCCCGGTACCTACATGGCAGCTCACAACTGTCTATAACTCCAGTTCCAGGGCATCCAATGCCCTCTTTTGGAACTGCACACATGTGGTACACATACACATATAGAGACAAATCACACACACACATAAAATAAAACTAAGAAATCTTAACACATGTGTTAGTCGAGCAAGCATGAGTATCCTAATACTGCTAAATTCACTTTCATACTCACCAGGTGATTTTTGCTCCTCTCTAAATAAGACAGATTTTAAACAAGTATAACAAATGAGAAAAAGTGGTTTTTCAAATTCAACACTACTCAACACACAGGAAACAACAGTAACAATGACTGTTGTTGCTCTTTATTTTTATAAATATATTTTAATTGACACAGGAATTATAGCACTTATGGGATCTGGTGCAGCAGCTCAGCGTTAGTATTTGATAGAAACAGATCAGATAGCTGGCATCTCTGTCACTTCAGACACACATTTTTGAAATAATTTTTTTTACGTCTGAAACATTCAGACTCTTGTTCGTTGATTCTGCTGCTCTTCTGTGCTAGGCTTGCTCCACTTCTATTTGCTCATTTAATCCCCCGGCAGCTCTATAAAGTAGGCAGTGGTATATTTATCCATACCGGCGTTTGTTTGTTTTTGAGTTATAGCCCTCACTGTCCTGGAACTTACTCTGTAGACCAGGCTGTCCTCAAACTCACAGAGATCTGCCTGTTGCTACCTCCCGAGTGCTGGTGACTGAAGGTGTGTGCCACCACTCCAGCCTGTTGTTTTTTTTTTTTTTCTATTTTTATTTTATTTATTTATTTATCTTTATTTTAACAGATAACAAAGTTACCGGTATAGAGAGCTTGAACAACTAACCCAAGTTCTGGAGCACACATGTAGCACTAGGTTGATTTAAATATATTTCACATAATAATGTATATTCCTGTTGCTCATCTCACCGAGGTGCAGTTGTGACAGAGCTTTGCAGTCAGGTTTTCCCTGTTGAGCAACACTCCAGGTTATAGAGTGACTTCTGGCATCTCTTCAGCAGCCTCCCATTTCTCTCCACAGCTCCCGCTTCTGCTCTCCCTGTTTCTCCTCATTTCTTCCCTCTTTCTACCTGCCGTTCAGTCATGAAATCTCTAATGGGGCCACTTTTCTGTCAGGCTATCAAGCATCCCTACGTTCCAAAGGTAGGTCAAAATGTACGTGGTGAGAGGGACTTCTGCCAAAACAGTGACTCACTGTGCATGTACGTGCAAAGCAGTTCAATAGGAGGTCACTGCTTCAATTAAAAGCAGTGTACCTGTCCCCAGGAATGCAAGAGGGCTACCACAGAACCCTCCAAAGATTTGAGTGTGGCTTCTGTGACACTGGAAAGGTTTGAGTGTGGCTTCTGTGACACTTGGGAAGTCACACTTATCAAAAACAAGTCCTGATGTTTTATTTCATGAACAAAGGGAGGGGAGGAGACTGTGCAGTCCTTGGCGTTACAACACCATACATATTTATAGTAAGCACACACAGCCGCCTCAAGGTTATACAGTAGCTAATAATATAGGTAGTGGAGTAGCTGGTTCTTCGGAATCTCTTTGTAGCTTGTTTACTTGCTTGTCTTTCTGATCGGAGTCCTGTTTACCAGAAACATCTCTACTACAAATATGGGACTATGGTGAGCTTGGCTTGGGCAGCTTCCTGTCTCATTATTTCTGAGCCTGGCCTAGACTGACTGGAATTGACTTGTATTGTCACTCCTGTCTCTGCACCCTTGAATGTGTGTTCTTTTTTACAATTACCATAGCAACCAACAAAGTCCACTTGGTGGGCTCCCTATTGGTATAATCTTGCTACTGTGGGTATGTGGGGGGTGTAGCCCTTGAAGTTTGGAGATTTTTTTTTTAAGATCCCAAGATAATTTCAGTTTATAGCTGAGGACTAGAACTATCATTTTCAGCAAATGACAACACTTTATAATTCATCAGAAGATGTATGGCCACAAAGCATAGCCACCTCTTCCCCAAATCCTCTCTAAGCTGTTCCACACGCAATCTCACCCTGCTTCCCTTCCTCTTCCCTTCTAGTTTTAGAGATTCAGCCCTTTCTCTGTAGCAAACAACTTCTGACTATGCTCTTTTTAATCTGTACCTTCCATGTATTGGGTCTCTTCTTCAGGCCGAGTCCCTCCCTCCAGACTGTGAGGAAGCTAAAGTTTCCTGCATTGTTAGAAAGGCAATCCTAGAATCTTTCTACCAGTCTCTCAGATCTTGGCACTGTTGTCATACTCTTCATGAAATGTTTCCAAATTCACTGGCTGAATCAAGCGGCCACCCTAGCACTTGGTACACACAGTTGGCGTCTAAATAGAGATGCTGTAAAAAAATGAGTAGATTTCCCCCTCTTCCTCCAAAGTACGACGCTCCCTGAGGGCAGGAGCCATGTCATCTTCATCTTTGTTGACATCTGTAGGTGTTCAATCTGTGACTGTTGGGCAGAATTGCAGAAACAATTCTCTACCTGGACAGAATGACGCAATCTGCCTAGCAACAGAAGAGTTTCATTTCTTTCAGCTCGCACACTCTATTTCATACAAATAACTTCTGCAGAAGTTGCATGGCATGTATTTTTTTTATTTTATTTTATGCCATGTCACAGGATAATGGCCATTTACTTCTGACAGACAAACTTCTACACAAATTTCACCTAGAATTCCTCTCAGCACTATCCAGGCCATCACGCCCACCATGACCAGCAGTAGTCAGAAGAAAGAAGAATCAACAAGATGGCTTGTACATTATAGTCTTAGAAATTAAAAATCTTGCCCAGACACATTCTTCTGCATTTTAAAATTCAGCACCATTTCCCTATGTGGACCTATCTCCATAAGGAGTGGGAGCATGCTGGGCCACAAGGGTGATCAGCCCTGTGTTGGAAATTTCCTGTTTCCTTTCTTTTCCTTTCAAACATTTCTTTAAATGTCTGTCCTCATCCACTCTTCAAGCTCATCTTCCTCAGGGAGGAGAGAAACCCTTTGTCATTTTTTTTTTTTTTTTTTTTTTTTTTTTGAGACAGGGTTTCTCTGTGTAGCCCTGGCTGTCCTGGAACTCACTCTGTAGACCAGGCTGGCCTCGAAGTCAGAAATCAGCCTGCCTCTGCCTCCCAAGTGCTGGGATTAAAGGCGTGCGCCACCACCTCCCGGCTTGTCATTTGATTAGTTAGCTGAACTCATCTAAGAAACTCCTTAGCCCTGGCCCCCCTCTTGTTGCCAAAATTTTATGAAACTCAAGGCTGCATCTGTTCATAAGCACCAGAAAACAACTGTGAGCAATTAACCACACACCCTTGACTTAGAAGCCTTGGAAATATGCTGATGACCCTTAGACGGTTGTCACAGGTCTCTAATTATGTAAGACCACAACTGAACTATCCCAGCAGGCCAATTACAGGAAGGGCCACCCTTTTACATACAATGTGACACTGCCTCTAAAAATAATTCTGTCCAAGACTCAGAGAGAAGTGCCCTTTAGCGGGGGCAATCTTTGAAGGACCCATATGTATGGGTTTGTGAAGGGAATAAGGCCTTATGCATGTCTCTGAAATATGCATATAAACAGTACATGGGGAAAGGAAGCCACCAAACTCAAGGAAAAGAAATTGCTGCATTAAAAATCCTATTTAAAGTTATCCATCCCGAAAATGTTACATATAGCTCTTTGCTTCTCTCCAGCCTGGAAACAATTTCCACAGAGTTAACAAACTAATTCTGTGAACAGCAGTGTCACCAAGAAAATGCCCAAATCCATCTTGTAGAGTAGGCAGTCCACTGTTGGGTTGCTAAACAAAAAAGATTTGTCTAATTCTTTATTTCTGTGCAAGAATGAGTTCTTATTGTTATACAGGGTACATTATTTCACATTTTATGTGAGCAAGATATTAAAAGAGAAGCCTTACAGTGCAGAAGAAAGTCATCTGTTTCTAGAATCAGACTCTTCATAACAGGGCCCTAGAAGGCAGTGTTCTTAACTGAGTACAGATATGCTGTACTTAGAGACATTCCATGATATCCACACACTTTCCTAAATCTGTGGAGTTTTCAGGGCAGGAGAATAGTGGCCTATGGGTGTATCACATGGTACAGTGTCACTATTCTGTCACTTCATAGGCTGTCACCTCAATTGAGGACAGATGTAAGAGCAAAATTCACTCTTGTTTGTGAAGACTTACACTGTCAAGAACGTGAACTAGCTCCGCAATCATTCTATTGATTAAAGACAAAATTACATTTTGTATATATAAGACTGAAATTATTATTAAAATGGATTTTGCCTCTTCCCTTTTTACTTTGAAAATATATGGCAATTAGAAAAACCTAGCCGGGCAGTGGTGGCGCACACCTTTAATTCCAGCACTTGGGAGGCAGAGGCAGGCAGATTTCTGAGTTCAAGGCCAGCCTGGTCTACAGAGTGAGTTCCAGGCTGCCAGGGCTATACAACCAGGGCTGTACAGAGAAACCCTGTCTCAAAAAAAAAAACAAAAAAAAAAACAAAAAAAAAAACAAAAACAAAAACAAAAAAAAAAACCTGAAGTTACATATGTAGCTCCCATTATATTTCTATGGGAGAGTACTGGTCTACCACTTTCATTAGACTTGCAAAGGACAGTTTTTCTTAGATAAAAGAGGATCTTGTGAAGATGTATAGGCTCACACCTCAGCCTGTAGATGATATCTTAGTCACTGAGACTTGGTGGATCTCTGATGCAGCCCAGTACCAGGGCATTGTGACAACAGGCTATGTTGACATTGCTGGTAACTGAGAGGAAGAGGACATTCCACCCATCAGTCAACTGACCGCTTGCACACAGGTTCTGTACCAGCTCATTTTCTAGATTTCGGAGTATTAAGTATCTATGGATCTGCTGGGCCCATCTTTCTGGTTTCTCCACCCGAGGACTGAATAATTCAGCAGCTCTCACCTATAAACCTGCTCCCCTTGCGTTTTCTATCTGGGTCACAGCCATCCATGGTTTTCTCCTCTCTGAACTGCAGGCCCACACCCAACATGCAAACACTCATTAAGATCTATCCATCTCTCAATACACCCTTTGGCTTTCATCGTCACCAGTGTTTGGAATGTTGCTATTATCTCCCAACTCTCCTCTCTCCCTTCACATCCTCTCCCTCACTGCTATTAAGTTTAATTTAAAGCAATTGTAAGTTTAGTATATTATTCTCTGGATCAAGCAATAATTTATAAGCCCAAATGTTTCATAGCAGCCAAAATGTGTTTTCATAAGCTGCCTCTGACCTGGTTCTGTGTCTACCTGTCTCCTGACATGGGTTATCCCAACCCAGTCTTCCTTCATGCCTGTAACCTATGAACCTGCACACTTGCTTCTGAAATGCCTTTCCCTCCCTTCTTCAAACTCACTCTCTGTCCATTTCCACCACAACTGGGTTGGGACTTTCCCCATTGTGGCACATCTGTCACTGTATTGAATTTATTTGTGACTTTTTGTGCTTGTTGCCTAAGTAGATGGCCAAGAACTGGTAGGGATTATTTGACAGCTAGAGAAATTCCAGCTAGACAATGCTCCTACAGGCCTTCCCAAAAATACAGCTCTCTAACTTTACAAGTTTGAGTTTGGAGGAGACTTGGGGGTCTTTGACCCTCTCATCTCTTCAGGAGCATGTAATACCTATTGGGGCGGAGCCATCCCTAAATCCTGCCTGCTGTCTTCTTTTATGTTCACACTGACCTTTGATTTAAGCAAGGTGCTTAAACTTATGAAGCTAGTTGCAGGGCGGGGTAAAAATTAGAACTCAGGTCTTTTTCTATTTGGCCAAGTCAGCTTTCTCTTTCTCAGATAGCTACTTATATCTACAAGTCTTCTCTGAGTTACTCAGAGTAAATAAAGATAATATATTCATATAGAGATAGAACATTTTTGTGGGAAGAATCGAATTATGTCAATAAGACTAGCTTTATCCTCAGCTCTATGGGTTATTGGTTAGCTATCTGATGAAAATACTTGTCTCATTTGCATTATCTGCTAAGTGGAGGAATTTGCACTAGCTATATTTATTGTTAATAGGAAATAAGGGTGAATTTAAACATAAAATTGAATATATGAAAAATTGGCGGATTTTTAGGCATTTCTTTTGGCAATCTTTTGTGTGTCACAGAAGTGAATGGTAATGATTGTGCAATGCTTGACGGCCATAAAAATGAAGAGAATACCACTATCAAGATCACTATCAGTGGCAACGGAGAGGGTACAGTGGTTGAGAACATAACTGTTCTTCCAAAGGACCCAAGTTCAGTTTCTAGCAGTCTCACAACCACTTGCAACTCTAGAGGATCCAACAACTTTTTTCCACAGCCTCACACGTGAGTACAGGCATGCACACACACACACACACACACACACACACACACACACACACACATATGCATGAAAAACAAATGAAAATACTAAATGAAACTCTTTTAAAAAAATCATTATTGATATAGTCCTCATTTTGTTCTGTGCATTTTGTTGGAGAACAGATGTGGTCATATACAATTTTGTTTGTCCCTGTCTAGTTTGATTCAGTTCAGTCTTTTTTGTTTTGTTTTGAGACAGGGATTCACTATGTAGCCCAGGCTGACCTCAAACTCATATTTCTCCTCCTGAGCCTCCCAAGTTTGGGATGGTAGGTATGTGCCACCACAGCAATTCTGGAACTGTCTGCATTAGTGGAGCTGTTCACAGCATGTAATAGTCTGTTGGCCATTCTCATCGTAGTGCTGAATTGCAGAGTAACTGATGTCTAAAGGTATTGAATGCAGCAAACCCACAGCGTTAACAACCTAACATGAGCCCAGCCATCTCTCCTTCTCTGGCTGAGCCCTCCTGGGTCAGCAGCGTCTGCATTTCCTGGGGACCTGTTAGAGATATGCAGACTCTTGGGCACTAGCCCTAGCTTAACGAATTCAGATCTGCATTGAATGAATACTAGGGTGATTCATGTGGACACATGGTGAGAGAGATGGTGGCTTTCAACCTTGGCTACACTTAAGAAAGGCTCGGGAAGATCTCCGAGATCCTAATGTCCAGGCTGCACCCTCTGCTGCATCAAGTCTCTACAGATGGAACCTGCACAGTAGCTTTTATCAATGCCGCCCTGGTGACTCCATCATGTTCAGGAGCCATGGAGGGAATGGAGACACGATCAAAGACAAATCTAAGGCTGTCTGTGCAGCTCACCTCTCCAGGGACAGAGTTCTTCCCACCAGACCATTCTATGCATTTCCATGAGGAGTTCTGGGAAAAATTAGACAAAACTGAGTCAGCCAAGCACAGGGACTAGTTTAGCATCCTGGGATCCCACTTTTCTTGAGCTATGCTCACACCCCCTCTTCTAGCAATAATGTGCTTGGTAGCTTGAGACTCTTACTCTGTGTGTGTGCATATTCCACTCTGAACAATGCATTAGCAACCTAACACAGGACCCCACCTGCATGGAGCTGTGTGTATGCCCCTCCTTAAACAATAAAATAACCTTTTCCTGCCCTAACAATAATCAAACTTAGGCAGAGCCTATTCCATTGCGTTCTCCTGGTGTCTGGGTAGAAGAGGGAAAGGCAATCTAACTAAATTGCTTTGGGTGCATGCTCAGTAAGGCGATACTGTGCTCTCAGAGCAACTGTTGAGAGAATCCCCTATTTACCATCTTAAGTCTATTCAGAGTCAGGTGTACACATGATTAAAATCAGACTCATTGCAGCAAGGGACAAACATACATAATAGATAAGGGATTATAAATTATAACCTAATCTATTAATCAAAGTACAGAACCATCCAAACTACATCCCATAGCAAGCAGCCCCTCCCTCCTTTAGAGTCCCATAGAAAGAGACACAGGGTCCTTGGGTTCTCTTACTCAAGTGGCCCCACTCTCTTGCCGTGCAATCTCCCTTTCTATCCCTTCACTTTGAATAGAATTCCCTTGCTACTTTTGCAAATCTCTGTGAGCTTTGTTTCAGGTTCTTCAATAACAGGCCAAGAACTTGGAAACACTGGGTCTGAACTCAGTGTTTAACTGCCATTAACAAAACAACAACAAAATAACATAAAAATCAAATTTTGCTGGGTGTTGGTGGTGCACACCTTTAATGCCAGCACTTGGGAGGCAGAGGCAGGCGGATCTCAGTGAGTTTGAGGCCAATCTGGTCTATAGAGTGAGTTCCAAGACAGCCAAGGCTATATAGGGAGGGAGGGGAAGGGGGAGGGGGAGGGGAGGGGGGGAGGGAGATGGGGAGGGGGAGGGGGAGGGAGAGGGGGAGGGAGAGGGGGAGGGAGAGGGGGAGGGAGAGGGAGAGGGGGAGAGAGTGAGCGAGCTGTTTTGGGCAATTTGAGAATTTTTTTTGGAATGTAACATGGTAGAAGAAATGGTGGCCTGGAAGAAAGGCAGCTTTTTATCTTCCAACTCCTCTGTCACAGGTCCCCATGTGGAGGACTGTCCTGGGGCTGCACCTGTGACTAGATCACTGGAGAAGAGACAGGTAATCTGGGGAAATAACAGAGCTTGTAGAGTACTGCCTGTTACAACTGCCCTCACAGATAGATGCCCAATCCAGCGTTGACTTCGCAGCCATGGGTATCTGGTAGTGAGAGGGTCAGCTCTCAATCCTATCTATGAACATAGTACTCCTTAACACCTTTCAGAAGCTTCTCAGTCCAAGAAGACTCCACAGACATGTGATTCAGATTCTTTGCATCTTCAGATTTTATATACGTGTCTTGGGTGAGACAATCCACAGTCTGTATCATACTATATTCTCCAGAATGTCTGTGTTAAGAGTTTAAGATGGCCAAAGAGAAAGCCACAACACAACAGGGGAGGATCTGAAAGTCTGGAGGAACCAGCTGCCTGAGATGAGTCTCCTGTCAGCCCCCTGCCTTACCTTCAGTAAAAACTAAATTCCAGCCCCAGAATTTCTCACCAGTCTCAACACACACTGCACTGTAAGCTCTTCAATTCCGTTTGATGGGACATCCACACCCCTTTGTCCCCTGTGTTCCTGTAACACTGCCCTTTGTTACTTGAACCTTTGCCCGCCTGGTGAATCCCCTCCTGTCCCTTAGAGCTCAGTCACAACGTAACAGCATCGCCCCTTCCTTCCGCTGGCCCGTGTCCACCTCTTCCCCATGTTTTCTTCCACTGTTTCCTGAGCAATCCATATGCCCATGTGTGTGGAAACAACTCCAGTATTGTCACTGTGTAGGGATGCTGTCTTCCAGTTGTCTGTAAATCCAGAGAGCGCAGCTCTTTTGACTCCAAACCACAACTGAGGAAGTAGCAGACAACAATCATGAGAGACGCAGAACAGTCTCCTTGGACCCTGTGTACAGCACAGCATTACTAGGCTAGGATAATCAAGGCCAGGCTTCCTGATCAGGTTCCTAGTAGCTCTCCTGATTAAACTGTACATTTATGGCTGATTCTTTCACACAGTTTAGAAGATGCTGTTTTTTAAAAAAAAAAAAAGGAAAAAAAGAGAATAATCAGAGAATAAAAAGGTAACTAAAAAATAAAAACTATGAAAGAACATAAAAATTCAGTAGGAGGTTTGGAAATTATTGTTGGAGCATCTTAGACAGCAGAGGAGCCTTTCAACCTGAACATCTTTGTGTACCCTGCACTAGGATAGCTTGTTGACCTGTCTCTGACCCCTGGTAGCCTGAGCTTCTACACAGCAGGGTCCGATTCTCTCTCTCCCCCATCAGTACGCCAGTGTTGAGTACATAATAGTTGCTGAGATGAAGAAATGAAGGGTGAGCACACGAAGAAGCAAATGTACTTGATAGTTGAGCGAGGGCTTAAACAAAGATCGGACATGAGCAGCTCTGGTGTTTCAGGAAAAGACCTCCGCTCAGGAAGGGCCAGGCAAAGGAGGCAGCAGCGGGTTCCCAGCGTCACAACCTGAAGAAGGAAAAGATGGTTCTACAGACAGATGTAAGAAGTCTGGGGAAAAGAAAGGGGAGGATGAAGCTCATGTAATGGTTGGTATTTGGGGGACCACCGTTTAACAAGTGCGTTATCAGTCCTTTGCATGATTTCTCTCACAAAGCTTCACGATACCACAGGTAGCTATAATGTCATCACGGGGGGGGGGGGGGGGAAGAATGTCTCTTTATTTATATCTCTTTACTTTCCAAGGTTCCAGTTGCCCAAAAGGTAACTATGGCCCAAAAATATTAAATGAAAAATGTCAGAAATAAATCACTCATATGTTTTAATTTACTTTTTCTTATAGCACATTGGTATAATTATTCTTATAATACTAATTGTTATTAATATTAATATCTTACCGTGCCTAGTTTACACATGAATGTTTATTCTAAGTATTGATGTACAGGAAACAAAACAGAAGATCAATAAAAGCTTATGCAGATGAAAGGAGTCTACAACACGTATTCCCTGGATGCCAAGGCAAAGCTGTGCAGGGTAACTATTTGTCCAAAGAGTCTAGAGACAAAAGGCAGTTCATAGACCTTTGATTTGAGGAGAATAATCTGACTTTGTCTGGGTTGTCTTGATGCTGGACTACCCTCCCTGACACAGGAATTCTCAAGCTTCCTGTGAGTCCTGTTTTCCTGGCCCTCACCCAGGCAGGGCTCCCAGGCTCTCTGAAGATCAAGGCTTCCAGCCAGGATGCCAGCTCCCTCTCTCAGATTATGCAGTAGCAGTTCCCCACCCCTGCCCCAAAAACCCTGTGTGGGAGAGTAAATAGTCGGGTTTGGGATGTAATGGTTTTCTTCTGTTTTGTGTTACGGGATCTGATGCACACACACACACACAAACTGCCCAGAACCTCAAATAATTACAGTGAGACTACGCTGCTTCCTTCTCTCGGCCACAGCAGACAGGCGGGAGCCCAGACACAGCAGAGAGGGCACAGTGACTGGTGGATGGGAAAGGCGGGTACCAGGAATTGGGCGCTGTAACAGAACCACAAGCTCAGAGGCACTGGGTGGGAATGGGGGAAGGCCCTGCCTAGAGGGTCAGGGACTTGCCTCATTTAAAAATCACTTAATAGAAAGCCCTGTCGACAAACGATTAAGAGAGGGGAAAGGGAAACCTAAGGCAACTTATGCACTAGGCTATCATTTCTGTCATGAAGGAGTTGAACAGCCCACATTTGCCGTCTGGGAAGCACCAACCGCCTTCTATGAGGAGGGAATGGTGCGGTAGGAGGAGGGAGGTGTTTTGGCTCTGTCGGAAATAAGATAACAAATTTAACAGACTAGTAAAAACAGAGCAGCCTTTCATATACAGTTCTACAGAAAGAGACACTAGTGTGGAGAAAAGGACAGCGTGGCTTGCTGATTTGGAGGAAGACTCTTTTAGAGTGCTGTCGTCATTTCCTGTGTCTCTTCCCATAGGCTAAGCCTTGCTCCCTTCCCAAAGTCCTCCTCTAGCCTAGTACACAGAGACTCATCCAGGGAACAGTTTGGGGCTTGGTACTGACCCCTTTTTCTGATGGGCTCCAAGCAGATGTTGCATGTAGCTTTCCAACTCTGACTGGAGACAAGCTCGTGCCAGGTACCAGCTAGGGGAGGGGGGGGAGAAGGAGGAGGAGGAAGAAGAAGAAGAAAAGAAGAAGAAGGAGGAGGAGGAGGAGGAAGAGGAGGAGAAGAGGAGGAGAAAGAGAAGGAAGAGGAGGAGGAGGAAGAGGAGGAGGAGAGGAGGAGAAAGAGAAGGAAGAGGAGGAGGAGGAAGAGGAGGAGGAGAGGAGGAGAAAGAGAAGGAAGAGGAGAAGGAGGAGGAGGAGAGGAGAAAGAGGAGGAGGAGGAGGAGGAGGAGGAGGAGGAGGAGGAGGAGGAGGAGGAGAAAGAGGAGGAGGAGGAGGAGGAGAGGAGACGAGAGGAGGGGGTGAGAGAGGTCTGGTGTCTCTGGTTCTTCTGTGACCCCAATGAACTCTGAATGCACCTTCCATTGAAAATGGACCACAGCACTCTTTTTCTTACAGGAGTTACCTATAATTTTGAAAAATTTCAATCCTGTGACAAACACGAATCACTGGGTAGTAAAAATAGTAAAGCTAAGTCAAAGAAATCTAAGGAACAGATAATAATGTGGAAGATGTGCCCACTCATTTCCTTGTCCATCAGGATTAGGCAGGGCCAGTTCATTCTTTGATCTCCATGACCGTGACCCCTTCCATATTAAACGTGGAGTTCACTTTCTGCCATGCGGTGTAAACACAGTCAATTTCACAGTCTATTTGAGCAAAAAAGACTGACGATATTGTCTGATCTAGCATTTCCAAAGCTGATCGTCTGCTATCCCTACAGTCTTACTTCCAGTCACCACAGACTTTCTGTTTTTCAACATTAATTAAAGACACTCAATGCTAGAGATATTAGGAAAGGAAAGATTGACAGCTGAGGCGGTGATCACACAGTCTAGCTCAAGACCAGAGCATCACTAAAACAGAAGTTTGGGGAGGGAAGGGAGGGTAGAGACTGGCCTGTGCACACGGCCTGCACAGTGCTTAGTAGGAGTGTGCATATATGTGTATATGTGAATGTGAAGGTGTGCATATGTAACGTGTATCCTTGTGTTTGTGTGATTGTGTGACTAAAGCTGTCTTTGTGTAGCTGTGTGCATATTTTGTGCATGAACTGTGAATGTTTATGGTTATTCCAGTGTCTGCATATGGATGTGATGAGGGAATGTTTGTATGTGGAGTGGAAAGAGCTTTCTTTCTCCAGGCCAGGATTCCAAGAAGGAGCTGCCAAGTTGCTTTTTGACTCATCCTTTTGATGACCTTAAAGCATCATAGGAGGATACAGGGGTATGACAGGAGAAGGTCCTTCCCCAACACAGAAGAGAACAGGCATTCCCTAGTCTCAGGGGACTAACCCATCTTGCTTCTGACTAAGTCATCAATTTCCAGTTGACACTAATTTTTCTGACCCTCCAGAGTCAATGGCATGGAATCTGGGTAATTAAGAATCACTGCAGATTAGCTCAGAGTCTAAGGATTAGCCATAGGAAGGATTAGCCATAGATGTCTTGGGACATAAGGGGTCTCACTCCTCCTGCCTGCCCTTTTAACAAATGAATAAAGTAATGTTTACTAAATCTAGTTGCATTCCTCTTCAACGGTCTCAAAATGGACAAATATTACATTGTCAGTTTTGCAAGGTATACAGACTACCTCAAATTATATCACATAGCTATATTCTAGGTCCCAAGTTAATCCTGTACTAGCTTGGTCTACTGGGTGACTTTTCTGTAGATGGAATATGACATTGCCACAGGCCTGGCACGAATGAATATTCTAAACAGAAAGCCATGTAACCCAACCTATCAGACAGTTGAAACAATGGATCCTAAAGAAGTGGGAATTTCCCCAGAAATTTCAGGCTGGAAGAAGGAAAAGGACAACAAGAGGGGGCACTTGTCTCCCTAAAGGAGATTTTACAGAGTTACAAGTGATGAAACCATGTTCCAGACAGTGATGGGCCAAGCTGGGCAGGACTATATTTTTATATCCCCGCCTTCTGTTTAAAGTTTGATCTGACGTCAGGATCCCAAAGATGGACTTCGGGGGTTACTGGATCTCTTTGCCTTTGTTCCTAGTATGGTCACATTGAATACATCTTCTTTTTCCTGTTTTGCATGTTTAATTTGGTTCCTATTACTGACTTATTAAGGATGGGTGCCTAAACCTGACTTGGGTATCAAAACTGTTTATTGAAATTTATTTAGGAAATATAGAGTTATAAAAAAAAGTGGGAAAATCACTTGTAATTCTACCCTCTTAGATGTAGCAAGTCTGAATTTAAATGCAAATGTTTAAAGAGAATTTTAGTTGGAACTTCTTTTATGGGCCCACACTACCAGAAGAGTTAATGATACAGAAACCTGTCCTAGGTCACTTGTTTATAGTCTTTCTGAATTGTTATTAATTACAGAATGCCATAAACTGTGAGATTTGTTTCTCTGGCATCTGATGACTTCAAAATACAACACAGTTTGTGTCTAGTAAGGACCTGAGTTCTGGTTCAGAAATGGAGGGTTCATTCTTAATATGACCTCACCCAGAAGAGCTGGCTAGCGCTTTGGTGGTGCTATCAGGAGTTAATTCCATTCATAGGGCTCTCCCTCATGACTTTATGATTCCCCTAAAACATTCTCTTATCTGGCATGCTGTCACCTTGGGAATTAGGGTTTCATCACATGAATTTACTTTGTGATGGGACACAAAAATTTATACTTCCAAACCCATAGAGGATTCCATATCTATCAACTGTTTTGACACACCAAACTTCATACCATATGGTTAGACACGAAGTTTTGTTCTGTGTGTATAATAACAGAGGATGAACAGCTCTTTAAATATTTCTACACTTTAGTGTTCTGAAGAGGAAGAAATGTTATGTGCTGAGTCATATTTATGAATGTTATAAAGGCTGTTCAACTGAAAATAATAAAGCCGAAAAAGAAGAAATACTTTGCCATGAACCAGGAGTCGATAGATTTTTTTTTTTGAAAAGAGAAGGTAGTAAGTATTTTAAGGTTTATAAAGAAGATCTCCAATAAAACTGTTCAAGTCTACCATCATAGCACAAAAGCTGCCACAGAAAAGATGTACATGAACCAGTGAGGCTGTCTCAATAAAACTTTATAAACACTGAAACGCAATTCCATAAAGTTCTTATATGTGTCATAAAATAATAATCTTCTTCTAGTTTTTTCAGTCGTTCAAAGACTGTAAAAAGTCCCCTTTACATGTGTGCCACTATAGCAAGTGGGTCATTCATACTGCAGATTATCCATTCGTACTAACAAGGTAATAACATATGTGCATCTAGTCATAGGCCACAGAATTAGTAAGCATTCTCTTTCCTATCCTTCTGTGTTCTGGACTTGGCACCCTGCACCCACACCCAGCCACAGCTACACCTATTATCCCCAAGCCTTCTTGTGGTATGTGGGTCAACCTTCCCAGGTTTCCAGGTTCAAAAAATTGCTCATCTAGCACGAAGGCGCACATCAGGAGGATACATGTTAGCTTGGTCCAACCTGTCCCATAAGAATCACCTTGCACAGCTGGGAGTAGGTCTTCAATCTCAGCCTTCTGGAGGCAGAGGCAAGAGGATAGCTCTCTGTGAGATCCAGGGCAGCCTGGTCTGCATAAAGTGCTGGGTCAGTCAGAACTACACGGTGACATCCTGTCCCCAAAGCAAACTAAAAAGGACAAGCAATGCCTTCTCATTTCCTTACTCAAGTCTGTTTCTCGGAGTATCTATCTTTCTGGTAGGGACGAGCCAGCTATCCTCTTGGAGTTTCCACTTTAAGACTATGTACTTATGTAACTAACTGGATGTTGGGGAAGTCCTTTTTTGAGCACAGGATATCCAGCTGATGCTATGAGGCTGGTCAAGAAGGTTAAGATAGTTCCCCTGCCAACTGTTTAACCAGGGAAGCAGAGCAATAGTGATATAAAGAAAAGTGGTGGTGCATGCCCTTAATCCCAGCTCTCTTGGAGGCAGGGGCAGGTGAATCCTTGTGAGTTTGGAGGCCAGCCTGGTCTACAGAGTGAGTTCTAGGACTACCAGGGCTACACAAAGAAATCTTGTCTTGAAACAAACAAACAACAACAACAACAAAACAACAACAACAAAAGAATGAAAGAAAAGATTCAAATTAAACAGAGAGTTCGAATTAAGAGACTCTGGTGGTTGCTCATTGTTGTTCAGCAAGAGAATTCTCTACACATTGTACTACAGAGGACCTTTGCTTCACGTCCCCTTCCTAAGTGGTAGTAGCCAACATTAAAACGTTGCCAGTGTTCAACAGATGTGGCACCAGGGAAGCTAGCAGCTACACCGTTGTCCTCTTGTAGCTGGCAGGGATGGACACACTACTCTAAAGACATTCTTGCTCCCTTCTCTCTGGTTATTAGGTTATCGGAGTAATGGAACCCAGGATGTTAGGCTTTTCTTGCTGGAGAAGAAGAACCTGAAGCCCAGGGGCAGCCAGAGGAGGAACTTGTCCCCTGGAGAAGGATTTACAAGTGTAGACGATTTTACTGGTGAGACTTGAGCTAAGAAGTGAGCAGAGCAGGCCTCTGGGCCAGACTACTTAGCTATGCGTATGGCGTGGCTTCTGTTTGAACCTAACTCTCCTGTTGTCCTCTTCCCAGTGTGGCCACATGAAGACTATCCCCCCTTTCTGCTTTTCACCATCAATGTCTGTGTGAATTGGGTTATTGAGGTTAGGTGGCTGAATCTGGCTTATTGGGGCACGTGCACTGTGATAACATTGTCTGCCACGGTCATTTTCTCTCTTGGAGAAAAAGAAAAGTGGCTGTAAGATGAGATGCCTGGAGGGAGGGTCCTGGAAGCTGAGTAGATGAACAGTGGGCAGAGTTGCCAACTCTGCTTAGGGAAGATGGGTGATGGGGAAAGGTACTAGCCATGCTGTTGGCAGGAAGCATCCGTGATGACTCACGCAGTGGGGACAGGTGCTGGGGAGGGGAGTGGGAGCGATTTTTCTCTTTACTTTAGTACTTTTTGGTGACTAACTTTTCAGAATCATAAAGTGAGTAAATCATTTCTTCCTTTTAAAAATCATTAGCATACAGACATAAAGTGAAGTAGAGTACACTTCACTTTATGTGGATAAATGTGGATAATGGCTTTACACCATCCTCCCAGGCCATTGCTTTTATCCAAGTGTCCCTATTTCATGGCTTTACATGTGCATAAATGATCAAAGAAAATCCTTTTTTTTTTTTTTTTTTTTTTTTTTCATTAAGCAACAACCCAAGCTTGGAGGCAGTTCTTGAACCTTTTAGTAAATTTGCAAAGCTCTGAAGAAAATGCACAGGTAAAAGATAGAACCTGGGAAGGAGGTGTGGCAGGATCCCTCAGACAGGCAGAACAGGTGGGGCTGGCCTGAAACTTGTGCAAGGATGCACTCACCCTGGGAGAGGATGGGGTTGAGCTACCCAGAAGGAGACCACAAGTCCCGTTCCCAGAAAGACATTTTAAACCTAGGGCGAGAAAATGCCTCTCTAAGTTGTCTGGAAAAGGTAGCTCTGGGGCACCCAAGTGCTTCTACCTAGGGGCTTTGAGTCAGCCAACTTTCCCTAGCCATGAGATTTCCTCAGTGGGGGAATACTAGGAGTGGGAGGGTCAAGAGAAGCCAGACCTTATTTCAGGAAGTCAGGGGTGAAAATACACCTTATCTCTGTGTTCTAAAAATGGCTGCCAGATAGATTTTTCTTTAGTCACTCAATTTTCATTTCAAAGCTAAGTGTTAATAGGTCATTAACATAATATGCAAATCACTAACCAGAATATTGGCAACTGCTGCTTGCTGCAAGCCCTTGACATTGACGATGCTCTCCTCATCTGACCATAGTCCACTTCAGCTGGCTCTCTGCCTTTGGCCATGGCCAAGGTTTGATGATTCAGAGAAAGGCAAATTGCTTAGCTAATTAAAATCTATACTTTAAAAAAACCCACTTTTCCCCCTTGTATTGTCAGGCCAGGTTGAATGAATACAACTTTCTTTGTAAAAAAAGCTAAAAATAAATTCTGGGCTTAGATGTTATAGATGAAATTACTGCCTTAAATTCTAAATTGCGGAAAAATAAAGGCTTCGTGTTGAGCTTGTGACTTAGCTCAGAGGAGCAGTCCTGTCTACTATTACTGTACCCCTTGTAAGTGGAGTGGCAGGGCTTGAGGAAGACCCAGAGCCCTTGTGCTAAATAACCACAGAAAGCTCTGCTGCCTTTGGCGATTGTAATTCCACATTTATTCCAGCCTTCCCCACCTGGCCTGCACCACTCTGCAAGAGTCAAATGGATTTCCGAAGTCAATGGCAAGAGAGTATTGTGATTTTTGTTGATAACTAAATTATGTGCCAATTATTCACGTTCTTCTGAAATATCGTACTAAAATGGAGAAAAAAAAATCAAGCCCCCAAGATTCTGCACATCTTTGCTGCCTTTTGTAGTAATTGTCTGGGCCCAGGGCATGGATTCCCCTTGGCAAGTCAAAGGAGGGCTTTCTGCAAAAGGGAAGAGAAGCAGATGTGATTACTTTTCTGTAGCTTCTGGGGAGAAATCAAAATATTGTAATGTTTAAAACTTAGAAGATCAGTCGGGCAGTGGTGGCGCATGCCTTTAATCCCAGCACTTGGGAGGCAGAGGCAGGTGGATTTCTGGGTTCAAGGCCAGCCTGGTCTACAGAGTAAGTTCCAGGACAGCCAGGGCTACACAGAGAAACCCTGTTTGTTTGTTTCTCAAAACAAAACAAAACAAAAAACCCAAAACAAACAAAAAACTTAGAAGATCAACAGTGTCACCTTGAATTTATTAAGTTCATTTTTGTGATTTCAAGCTTTCCACTAACTCTTTAGGAGCCTGAGTTACAGGGCTGGAGATTGGTTGCTGATTCAAGAAAGATGGAGATTACTTACTGGTTCTCCACCCAAACCTGTGAGGACCTGGGGCCTTGGTCCCATCATACTACTCAGAACTTAGATTAGTTTCCAGAAGGCCAGAGGGCAGAGAAGTCAGAGGACCTCAAAAACATTTGTTTCTGCATTTAAGAAAAAGAATTTACCCTGGGAAGTTGTCATCATTCAGAACCTGACCACTGGGGTCAAGTGAGAGTGGCAGAGGAGGCTGTCTGTCTTGGAGAAGTGACAGGGTACCCAAGGGGCTGCCAGAACCTGACTTGAACCCTGTGCCCACATAGCTCACCCACTGCATCTGGGTTGTTCTTAGGCGCAGGTGCACTAGCTATGCAAGGTCTAGGCTTGGCTCTGGGACCATGTGCTCGCTGCCTGCAGTTGCTGAGGTGATTTCTGGCTGGGGCCTGCTGATTTGGTCTGCTCAGCTGACTGCTTTCCTTCTCTCCTCTATACCATAAAGCTATTTTCTCTCATCTCTCTTTTTAATATTTTCATTGTCAAAGATTAAAAATGGGGGGATTTTTTTTTGTTGGAAAAGCCATGGTGCTCTAAAATGGCTTCTTGTTTCTTCAAATTCCATATGAAAAACAAACAAACAAACAAAGCTGGGAAAAGGAGGCAGTTGTCTACTTCCGGAGTCAGCTCCGTTCCTAGGCCTGTCTCTTTCTACACCCCAACAGTGTTTCCAGGTTCAGTTACAGCTGTTCCCCATGCTCGGCTGTCATAGAGAATGCTAGTGGATCTGGGTACTGTATACTCAGAAGCAGAGCTTCTTTGAAGCTTGTTTTTAGGATTTTTTTTATTTCTCTCGTTAATCTTTCTGGCGTGCATCTTACTGTATGCATAGAATGTTCTAAGTAGCCCACATTCTTGAGTTCATCTGTTTCTTACACAGTCATTTAAAGTAGCCCATTATCATTGAACAGACGAGGAAACAAGGGTACAGAGAAACCCAGCCATTGTCCAACGCGACCCCACAGCATGGGGAGAGCTGTCTTTCCTTTGTATGTCTCCTGTATTCCGGCCAAACATGAACCCTAGTTCTTCTGTCCCGTGCCTGTGTTCATATCTTTTCTCTGTTCTGGTAAGCCCTGTATTAGCTCTGTATTGTCTAAATGCTATGTAACCTTTCATGGTCAGAAGCAGGCACTGCCTTCTCCAGGTAGCCTCTACTGACTGCCTTCAGCCAGAGTCACTCTCCTTATCCTAAAAAGGCAAAGCACCCATTTTACCATGGGGCCCTGTGCTATATTCTTCCCTATAGTTTAGTGCTGTGTGCATGTGCAAACCTGATCTATGTAAATACAAGCTAAGCTTTCTATGAAGACTTTGACATCATCCAGCTCTCCCACAATACGTACCTGGCTGAGGGCTTGGATAATTAGACAATTCCTGTTGCTGAATTTATCACATGACAAGAACATACACTCCAGCACGAGCAATGGTGTTTAATACACATTGCAAGCCGGGCAGTGGTGGCACACGCCTTTAATCCCAGCCCTTCGGAGGCAGAGGCAGGTGGATTTCTGAGTTCTAGGCCAGCCTGGTCTACAGAATGAGTTCCAGGACAGCCAGGGCTATACAGAGAAACCCGATACATATTGCAATTAGGCTCTTAAAAATGCTTATTATGAAGTAAATATATTTGTATATGTTAGTCAGAAACTACCATTTTCCCAAGGGGCAAAGCACTGTGTACTGTATAAACAACAAAGAGACAGACAGTCTAACCTGAGAAGCTTGTGTGGAGGATGAGACAGGAGTAACAGTGCATTGCTTCTTTGTTTTTTCTTTTGGAGACAGGGTATCTCTCTGTATATGCCTGGTGGTTCTGCAACTTGTTACTCAGATCAGGCTGGCCTGCAACTCAGGGATCCACCTGCCTCTGCCTCCCCCGTACTGAGATTAAAGGCGTGTGCCACAGAACCAGAGTTCTCTACATTCTCTTTTGTGAAACAAGGGATTTCTGTTGGGCTGTTCGTATTCCCACTGCCCTTTCTGGGCCTATGAACCTTTGCACCAGGACAATGAAGGACCTGCTCAGGGGAACTGTCCCACCTGCCAACCTGCTCACATTGGAAGCTGTGTTCATAAACTACAAAAGTACCCCTGTTTAACCAGAGTCCAGAGCAAGGGCTCAGGCCACTGCAGCAAGAGAGTAGGGTGGGGAGTGAGGTCAAAATCAGCATATAAAAGAAATTAGATTAGAAACAACCTCCCTGCAGGTCAAACAGGTCACAGAGAGGTCACAGAAAAAAAAGCCTGCTCTGGGCAAGGCACCTATAAAGGTCACAATCTGCTAGGCACAAGGCCCTTGGTGACTAGGTTTTTGTTTCCAGCCACAGCCCATCCTATTCCTGGAACTGTTTTGAAGAAACTCTCTGTGCTTCTACCTGCTAGCCTTGTATTCCTTTCTGATTCCTTGCTCTAGGACATAGGAACCGAGACATTCCTGTACCCACCGGATCCATGGGATCCGGTTATTTTCTACTACCGTATGGATACAAACATTCCAACCTTTTTATAGAAGAGCACATTCAAAGTCCTTATCTGTGACCCTGTGTGTACGTTTAGCCACGGGGTACTTAAGAAAGAATATAATATGCCTGTCCTAACCTTCAAGCTGGCAAGGGGAGCAAACAGAAAAGTGCAGAAAATGTTTTTGATAGGACTGTAAGTATCCATTTACAATAGTTTGAACATTTCCCAATGTCAGTCGCACACAGCTTCCGAAGACTAAAAATCATTAGAGAGGGCTCTTGATTTGGCCTATTCATCAGGGTCCCTGTGGAAATTTCTCTCTCTCTCTCTCTCTCTCTCTCTCTCTCTCTCTCTCTCTCTCTCTCTTTCTCTCTCTCTCCCTTCCTCCTTCCCTTTCTCCCTCTGTCCCCCACCTTTTTCTCTCCCTCCCTCTCTCTCTCCCCACCTCTCTCCCATACCTCTCTCTCCCTCTGTCCCTCCCTCAGTCCCCTACCTCTCCCTCCTTCTCTCCCCCACCTCTCTTTCTCCTGGAAATTCCACAAAGCTTTCATAGTTCATTTGGCTGTGACATGTGGGTTGAGAATCACTGTGACAAAATAAGACAGAAAAATAATAATCAATGCCCCTCCCTGGCTTGTCTGTGGCCATTGCTGCTCTTAATCAAAAGGGTTAAGACAGGAACAGGAACTTTAGTTTTGCAGTGACAAGAGTCGCAGTATTTCACAGCTGTGGAACACAGCGAGCAGCTGTGATCTTAGCAGCAAAGTAACTTTTTTTTTTTTTTCACAAGCAGAACCAGAAATACATAAAACACAACATACTTCGAAGAAGAGAGAGTACAAATTGAAGATCGGAGAGCTTCCATTGATGCTAGAATGTCACTAATGAACTACTGGCAACGTGTTAGTGTTTAAACCAAAAAGGGAAGACCCACGATTGCCTCAGGATCTAAGGAAGGCAAGCTGTTGTTTCCCGAGAAATCGTAATGAGCTGTAGTCGGTAGCCATACGGCAATGCTAGTACTTTTTGGTCTATAGCAAGTAATTGATCTGCGTTCCTATCTAACACATGCCAACCGATAGCAGATCTGTGTTATTAGCTAAAACCACACATACTAGCTTGCTTTGCCAAGAGATAGAAGGGCGTCCGCTTGATGTTTCTAATGTGGCCAATTCTGATAGCTGTTGTTGTATGGACTTAGACCATGCTCTTCTCTTTGACGTCTCTTACTGCTTTCTCAGTGAAAACATATTCTCTACAGACAGGGCTGGAGGCTATACTACAAACACTGTCTACCTCAGAAGGGAGAAAAATCTGGAGGCCAGCCTTTACACTGCTGATATTTCCTACCCAGGAACGGAAAGGGTAGAAGGAGGACCATTTCCTCTGCTTGTCTCTAGAAGTATGAGAAGTAGCCTAGCTGCACCTACATGTCATACTGACGGACTCCACCCTGGTATCCCCACTTCATATACCCCAGAAATAGGCACATCCATGCCAACTGATTTTGTCTGATCTTTGGTTCAGAAAGTCAGAGTATTTTTCTCTTGAAAACATGGAATATACATTTTATAAAGAGGAAGAGGGCTTTATATATATGTATATGTGTATGTGTGTATGCGTGTATGTATATATGTGTATATGTGTGTATAATAAAATATCATGGTAATGTTCTGTTTTGCCATTGAAAAATGAAACACTTGCTTGCTCTGAAGGTAGCTAGAAGCAGGAATAGACATTTACCCAGACTTTCTCTTTGAGATGAAGTAAAGCAGAGAAGGGCGGAAAGATTCTGGGACTGGATTTGCCATGACAGTGAGGCCTCACCTGTCTGGCACAATCCTGTGCTCACAGAAGTTTCAAAAGACAGAGGCCCCAGGGGACAAGAACTCAGTAAGCAGCAGCCTAGGGTCCTAGCACAGTCCATTAGCAGTTACTCACTGGTTATTTGTCAAGGAGAGACGAAGAAACATGTCAGACGTGTCTGCTAAAGGGCTGGGTGAGAGTAGCTACACTTTCTGGGAATGTCGTGTCTGCTCCCACACACATTCTCTACCTTCACTGGGAAAAGATAGCTGGTGAAGACTGGACTGGAGGCTACGCTACAAACACCGTCTACGTCTGTAGGAGAAACTTCCTAACTGTTGGTAGTGTGTATAGTTCTACCCTGCTCTCCTTGACAAAACATCTCCCTGTGTGAGTGAAAATAGGGACATGGTGTCACTAGTGCCACACTGATACGAGGGCTGTGCCACGCAACGCTTCAGGTTACCGCCAAAAGTAAAAAGTTGGTTTAGGTAAAAACACTACACAATTCACCGTGTCCTAAACCGAGCGACAGAATGGTATGATACAGCACTCCACATACACGACTGTTAGTCCAGAGTCAAATTAAACAACCTGTCCTTTAAAACAAAGAAAGGCCACTACACATCCATCTGGCTCTGCCTCTGTGTCCTGGGGCCCTCGGCATGATGTCTGCGCTGGACGAGCGTGTGTGGACGACTCTGGGATGCAGCCTCTCTAGCAGCGGGTTGAGAAGGTCTTTTAGTCTTTCATCAACTAGAACCTCAAGAAGGTTTCTCATCTGAGAACCACCCAGTGTAGGTAGGTTTGTTTGCAGTGGCTGCTCTCCCAGGAGTGGATCCTTGTCTGACCTCTGCAGTGGGCGTGGTCTGGAGGTAAGATGAAGCCTGAGACTCCTCCCTCCACTTGGGGTGCCTTGCTCAGGCTGTGCAGTGGCTGGCTCCTGGTGAACCTGAGTGCCTTTGTATTTTGGCTTGGTGTGTATGCTTTTCCTGGTGTAAAACTGTTCTTTTGACAGCTCAGATGACTTGCTGCATTTATTGTAGCTTTGAAAACTGTAAAATGCCTCCTGTGATTGCACTGTGGTTAGAAGCTTTATTCCCAATACGTTTCTGCCACTTTTATTTCTCGTTATTTTGAGGGGCTACACGGAGTCTCTCTTCCCTGATGGCTTAATTAGTCTTTCTTGTATCATAATAAAACTACATTTCATTCTAATAAAAATAAAGTATTGGGTTTTATAAGGAATTTCTGTTTTTGCCTTCATTGTCCTTTATTTTTTAACAAAGGACATGTGTTTTTTTAAAGAAATTATTCGTAAGCTAGCCTGTTAATTAAAAATGAATAATAGCTAATAAGTAGAAATTGCAGCTTACATAATAATCATAACTCTGTCTGGGCTTGTATATTTGGGTAAGAAATGTAACCCCATTTGCCTTAATCTGGAGAAATGTGTTAAGATTCTGAGGCTGCATTGCTGTTACTATGGAAACCAGAGACTGTACCTATCATGATTCAGGACCTTCTAGAGTTTCAATAATTATGTCATATGAAGAAAAGAAATAAATTTTTATTTTAAATGTGTAGACTGCTTATATCATTGAACACATAGTCTACTAAAATGTGTTCTAATGTCAGCTGATACATTCCTCGACCCTTTGGTAATTTCCTTTAGCAGCTGCTGACAGGCTTTTGAGAGACTGGGCTAAAAGATTGACCGAATCCCCATGATGCTTGTAGAGCACTGTACAGGGCTTCAGGGTTGGCAGAGAGGAACAATGGGTTGACACTGTCCCTGTGCATCAGAAGATAACTTTAAAAGATTACAGGCAATGACTCATAAATCTGGATAGGGCTACAGGCAAAAAGACATCTTATTCTTGTTTTGGTTGAGAGGCCTGAAAGAACACCAGCAAAAGCCAAGGGGCTCTTTAGCTCTCCATGGAGCAGAAGTTTAGACTAAATGTGTGTGTGTGTGTGTGTGTGTGTGTGTGTGTGTGTGTGTATGTGTGGGGAGGGGTGTTGTTGTTTTTAAATAATATTTTCTTCCAGGTCAAAAACAAATAATGTATGCTAATTGCTGAGTATTTTAAAGTGTGGTAATTTTAGAGGAGCTATTGGGGTTGGCTATGGTTTTAGTGAACATGCTGTTTTGCTGTATCTTCCCCCATGGCAGGGAACACAGAGAGGGGCAGTCAGGAATCAGAAAGAAAATTTGCAACCAGCTACTCTCTCCCTTACAGGCGCATCTGCAGGGTGTAAATCCTTACACTCTGCCTCACCTCCTGGAGGCTCCAGACTTCCCAGGAGCATCACAGGTTGGCAACCATGTGGGCAGTTGTCACTGCATGATAGTGTAGGACTGAAAAGACCATCATTCAAGCCCAGACTTGTAGAGAGACAATAATAATCAGAGGGGGTGGGGATTCAGTTATTCTGTAGTCTTTATTTCTTGTTAAAAATTTAAAAATCCTAAATGTTAGAAAATAAGGTGTACTGGCTGGTTTTGAGTGTCAACTTGACACAAGCTAGAGTTATCACAGAGAAAGGAGCCTCTCTTGAGGAAATGCCTCCATGAGATCCAAGTATAAGGCATTTTCTCATTTTCTAGCGATCAGGGTGAGAGGGTCCATTGTGGCTGGTACCATCCCTGGGCTGGTAGTCCTGGGTTCTAAAAGAAAGCAAGCTGAGCAAGTAACATCTTGCAGGGGAAGCAAGCCAGTAAGTAACATCCCTCCATGGCCTCTGCATCAGCTCCTGCATCCTGACCTGCTTGAGTTCCAGTCCTGACTTCCTTTGGTGATGAACAGCAGTGTGGAAGTGTAAGCTGAATAAACCCTTTCCTCCCCAACTTGCTTCTTGGTCATGATGTTTGTGCAGGAATAGAAACCCTGACTAAGACAGAGGGAAACAAAAACGAAAATAGTTTCCCAAAGGGTTTCTTATCAGTCCCAAAGCCAGGTATCTCTTTAATAACTCAGCTGAGTGTCTGCTCACACTTTCCCACTGTTACTTCCCGCTCATTTCTTGGCTATATACTTTTGTCATTGTTGACCAATTTCTTCTTGGTATCATACTCTTGAAATCAGACCACATGGGCTCATCACTGAAAGATAAGAAAGCTGTAACCTCACACTTTGCTGTCTCTGCATGAACTGACCAGACACAGAGAGACTTGGAACACAGCCATGACTGGTCAAGGACCATGGCACATGCTTGTTGTTTGCATGGTGATTGGTGGACTGAATCCACAGCAGTGAAGCTGTACACTATGTAGCAACTCAGTTAATGAACTGAGGTAGATGAAACTCGAGCTTATCCATGGACAGGAAGCACCAGTTAACAAACACATCTAAACCACATGCCTGCTTGTCCCTTGAACAATGTGAACTGTCTCTAGATTCATACTTGAATTTTTTTTTTTTTTTTTTTTTAGATCTTGACCATAAATCTGTAATTTCATCTCCTGTTCCCCTTAAGTTAGCATGATATCAGGAGGTATTTTCACTAATTCGTGTCTGGGAGCACTGTAACGATTGATGAAGCTGCTTCCCAGGGGGAAGGATTGCAGTGAAAGGCCAGTGGAGGATGTTTTCTTAGGAAGAAAGAGAAGACTGATCTGGCCAGAACCAGGGATGTTATTAGAAAAAAAAAAATGGCAATGAAATTGAAAAGTTCATTTCCCAGCTTGGTGTGGTGGCATATGCCTTTAACCCTAGCACAAGGCAGAAGCTGGAGATTCTCTGAGTTCAAGGCCAGCCTGGTCTGCAGAGTGATTACAGGACAGCTAAGGCTGCCCTGTTTCAAAAAACAAAAACAAAAACAAAAACAAAAACAAAAAACAAAACAAAACAAAAAAACAAAAAACCCAACCAACTAAACAAACAAAGAACAAAAACAAGTCACCTTTCCAAAGTCTGTTTTTCATGTTTTAATGATGATCATAATGATGGCCACCATAGCTAATATCTATTGAGTGCTCACTACAATCCAGTACTTAAAAACACTTTACACGGCCTCATTTATTTTCTTTCTTATCTTCATTTGCTGTTTTGTTCTGAAATAGGCTTTCCCTTTTACCTCTCTGGCTGTCCTGAAGTCACTTCGTAGCCAGGCTGGGCTCACACTCAGAGATCCACCTACCTCTGTCTGCCACTCCAGTGCTGCGATAAAACACTTACGCCAGCACATCTAGTACTTTCTTCCTCATCTTGACATAGGCTCAAAGAGATTTATGGGTTCTACAAGGTTATAGATCAGCTGTGGCACAGTCTGTACTGAGACCCACTTCTGCATAGGACTGTCCTTGACTGCTCTGCACACTGCCTAGTGAGGTTATTTTTTCGATTGCAAAATCCTCTTATGCTTGCTGCTCTGAGGTGCTTAAAAGATTGAGGCTGGAAACAGGCTGCCCCTCAATCACTTCTGTTAATTAAAAGCTGCAACTGCTGTGTTAGTCCTAGAGGACTCTGGCTTGTGGGTACCATGTCTGTTTTCTCACCTCACTAAGATGTGTTAGCTCATAAACTAGATCCTTCAGGATAGGGGACCTAGAGGGTCTGGACTCTCCAGGGAGACTTACACTTTCTTCAGTATTTACAAGCTTTACAATAACTATTAGATGCAAAACAGCTGAGTAAGAAACAAGGAATTTTCCCTTCTAGAATTAGGGTCATAGTAGCAGGCATTGAAGACCACTCTAACCATGAAGTAGAAGAGACTCATTCTTAGCAGTATAACTTAAAACACAGCTCTCTAGTCAAACGGATGGAAAATTCTAAACATTTCTTTAGTGAGAAGCCTAAGATATTTCACCTTAATAGTGAAGTCACTGGTATGTCAGAATAGCCTAAGAAGCCTTCGGTGTGAAATGTCTTTAATGTTTACAAACCTGTTATTTTCCATATTCTTTAATAAGGTGAGAAATCTGACTTTAGTTTTTACTCATTTACTCCTGTATTGCTATCTGGGAACTTATTTTGAGAAATGTTGGACCATAGCTAATGGACAAAACTGGAGATGAACAGTGAACTTGGAGCTATTTTCAGTCCCTGAGCCCAGGGTGGGGTGGTGGGGTGGAGGATACTGACGAGGAAGGAGTCGGCATCGGCCACTGATTTCTGAACCTGGCAGCTGCACTTTTCTGTTTTCAATGGTGTGCTTCATCTCTCTGACGGGAAGAGTGAGTCAAACCTTCGGCTTTTCCTCAACTTCCTCCCAACCGAGCACCTAGCTTTGACCTACCTGGATACTGAAGGCTCTTGTTAGTTTATTGGAAACATAAGAAAGTCCATTGGCAAAGTCAAAACCAAAACAAAGATGAAACCAACCAAACAGCCAACCAATGAAATAGCCATCCATCCAATTACCCTCCTGTCCCTCCACCCCCAAACAGCCAACCAACCATTAAGCAACCATTATAAGAAGCAACAGGCACTGGAGTTTTAAAACTCACACACTGTAATAGATACTCTCAGTGTGACTTCCTGAAATCACTTAACCAAATTTGGCTTTCCCATCTGTAAATGGAATGAATAACACTGTAAAGATTCAAAACTTAAAAAACAAAACAAACGAACAAACAAACAAACACCATTAAGAATGTATTCTTTATACCCGATTCCCAGTAGAGTGAGAGCAAGTGAGGTGGGATGGGAAGAAAGGTGAGTGATTTTACTTTCTGGACCTCTGTTATCTGAATCCTTTCCTGGGTTTGGACACATTATCATCTGTGGTTGGAAGAGCAAGGGAGAAACCAGGAAGTCTGTACACTTGAGGGTTCCTTTCAGCGGGAGTGACCTCCACTGATACAAACAATGGCACTGGCTAATGTGTGTGGTCCCCAGAGATGGTAACACCTGAACCAAACTGTTTGTGTGTGATGCTTACTGAGCTTCCGTTGTACTGAGATACGTTTTGAGGCTGCATCTCTGATCTTCTTGACTCTGCAAGCCTCTTTGATTTAATTCTCCACTGTTTGAAGTAGCTAGAACTCTCTTTGAGAACTGACAGGAGTGGTGAATGGCTTGTCAGAGTTGGAGCTGGGAACAGCTTTTGATGATAATGACTGAGGGAATCTGAGGGGTTCGGGGTTTTTTTTTTTTGGGAGATTTCCAGCCACTCACATCACTGTTTCTTCAGGGATGGAAAAGCTATCATCCCCCATTGGGTCTCATTCCTGCAAATCCTAGATCAGTGTGGGGATGGGCAGATGGGGGAGGGGGTATTCTGCTCCTTGTATTTCTAATTTCTAATTTTTGTTATATAATCAAATAGAGACTGCAGAAGGTTCTATTTTAATTTTCAGTGTTTCCTCATGCTAGCTTTGTTAGGGTCCAATGGAAATTCACCTTTTAAAATGTCTAAAACAAAATTACAAGGAATAGTATCATCATCATCACCACCACCATCATCATCATCACTATTGTCATTGTCATTATCATCTTTATTTCAATGCCAGAGAACAAGATAACTGATAAAGAAAATAGGTGTGAAAGCAGTCAGCTGGAATCTTCTTTCCAGTGGCTCCTGTCTCCCAGGAGTTTCTATCCACCTGATGTAACCTAAGACTTGCTTTGTTCTGATGCAATTGAGGAAGGATAGGAATGTCATTGCAGCTAATATCAGTTTGAAGGACCCTCAAGGTTGTCTCCTGGAATAGGGACAGGAATCAAGCTGGTGTCATTTGCACAATGCCACCAGGGATCAGAGGCTTCCTTCTCCATAGTTCCAGAAAAGTTGTCTTATCTTTTTATAATGTGGCTTCAGAGAAAACCAAGGGCTGTACATTTTCATGCTAAGGTTATTTCTATACCCCAGAGAGTTATTAAACAGTCTAAAAGCATCTGCAACACCTATGATAACTTTATTTTAGAGAAATAAGGCAGTCAGTGACCTCACCATCAACTGGGGGACATTGTGGTAGTTGTTACATCTCCTCAAAGAGTGCATCCTGCAAGAGCTCGGTGTCCCAGAGTATGGATCCCCCTTCTCCTCAGCCTAATAGAGGTGGCGTGAATTCTTGTAATGGCTCAGGGTCCTACAGTACTGCAAGTTCCTGGTCTGACAGAGGTGATGGATTCTTGCTCAGTGGTCCCACTATTGATACCTTCAGCTTAAACTGCTAATATCTATGAGGACAGATAAAACAACCAGACTGTGGTAACACGGCCACTTTGTTCTGGAACTTTCTGCTACTAGGTATCTGAAGCCCAAGCCAAGGTCTCACAGTTTTGCTGAAGAAACTTTTCAGACATTAGGTGTACTTGCCATTTGCAAAGGGACATGAGAAACATGCACATCTGTTACAGATTGGGTAGAAAATGGGGTCATGGCCAGAACAATAACAGGAGCAATAGCAGACAAAGCCTGGGTTCCGTGAGCTTACACTGTGTGTCAGGTACCTCGTGTTCCATGGCTTTCCAAACTCTAATCCTTGCAACAGCAAGCATTCCTGGTTTATGGGAAGGAAACCAAGATAATGATCTTGATTTTAAGTCACGTAGTCGGTAAACAACAAGGATGGATATCCCTGCCTCTAAGGCCTTGGAGTTCAGTCTTTTCTTAGCCCTGTGGGTAGGGACTGAGTTCATTTTAGACATAGCTAGGTGAATTCCACACGTGGTCATCTGCTTATTGTGAGTGTTTTTATTTTTTTTTTAAACTTAGGTTTAAAATTCACAATTTTAGGTCATAAAATTGAATTTAAAATAAAGTAAAGTCCCACTCTGTCCCCTCTGGGTACAAATTTAGGTCATATGTGCTTGTGTGTGTGTGTGTGGGGGGGGGGAGGTGGGATGGGGTGGGAGTTGTTATTGGGAAAGGGAGAATAGCCAGGGAGTCTAGGATACATCTTCTGGAGAGATAAAAGGGACTCCTGGGGTTAAGATAATATATTGATATCACAACCACAGGGACACAGGACAACATGCTGGGGGAAAGGGAGATACCATCTTTCCAGGCTTCCATGAGAGGAAAAATTCTGAAACCACAATAGGACAAAATCTTGGAGTTGTAACCACATAGCTAGATGTTGGCTAGATGTAGATTGGCCATTTGTTGTTTTTGTTTTCTTCTTTTTTCTTCTTTTCTTTCGTGAGACAAGGTCTCACTATGTAGACCTGGCTGGCCTGGAACTCAGAATGTAGACCATGCTATTCTCAAACTCACAGAGATCCACCTGGCTTTGCACCCGGAGTGCTGGGATTAAAGGCACAGAGCCGCTGCAGCCAGTTAGACGGAAATAGGAGTCTTTCTCGTTTAAAGTTATTCAGTGTTCACGTTGCCCTCGATGGTTAATACTGATCCCAAGATCAGTTTGCAGGTTGGGAAAGTGAACTACAAGAAGGTAAGTACGGTTTCCAAGCTATCCAAATGAAGACTTGTGAACCAGGATTCTAACGGAAGTTATTCAGCGCTTACATCAGTTACCGCTACACAGTTCAGCCTTGGAGGGAAATAACCCCGAAGAGGCCGAGGAGCATTGAAGACATCAGTATGGAAGGATCAGCGTGTCAGTTTCCATTACAAAAATATCGGGGCAACCAACTTAGAAAGAAAAAAGGCTTATTTTGGCTTGTGGCTATGGAGCTTTCAGCCCAGTCTGGCCCCTGTTGCTTGGGGCCTGTGGCCGTACAGCACATCCTGGTGAGGGTGCCAGACAATGGGGACCTGTTCAATCCATGAAAACTGAGAAGAAAACGGAGACAAAGGATGATATTGGGGTCCTAATAATCTGCCCTCAAAGGCCTAACTTTTTTCTATTAAGCATCACTTCTTAAAGGGTCCACTACCTTCCAAATGTAGTGTTCAAACTGTCTTAACTAGGGAAGAGCAGACAATGAATGGTAGAGCAAAACTAGTCTGAATTCCTTCTCTTCAAGTTAGCGAAGACCAGAATACATGCTGCCTATGGTGGCAACTACTTAAAGGGGAAACGACAAAGGAGATTGAAATCTATTTATCATAGGACAGAAAGTACCACAGAGCTAATTATAATAAGGTCACCCCCCACCCCCACCAGGCTGATTACTTCTGTGCCCAAGTGGCACCTTTACTGGCTTCTCTATTTCTCTCAAAGCTTGCCAGCTTGGAGGCACCTGGGCTCAATATTATTGATGTTCCTTCAGAGCTCTTGTAATCCTTTCTGGAAAATGTTGCCTTTTACACTGATCCAGGTTTCTTGAGCTTTGCTTGGGGTTTGCAATAATACCTCACAGGTCACCTTGCCACAGTCTACCTCTCGTACACTGAAGTCAACACTTCTACCCGGGATCTTCCGGGATAGCTCAGAACATTGTAAATGACTTTGCAAGACGAGTTAGAAGAACTGTACTCTTTTCTGGCTTTGCCCTATGTACGGGAAGCTGGAGTCTACTCAGCCCTCTGTATCTTAAGACTCTACTAATAGATGCAGGGGAGCTTGGGACTGGTGCTTTCTAGGCTTCCCCTTGGCACTGAACAACATCAATTCATGAATGAGTCAACCCCAGCTGATACCCCCACCTATGGATCTATGGATTTGTTTGAACTTTTAACCAGAGGGCTCAAGGTTCTGTCAAAAGCTTCCCTCATATTCTCCCTCTCATGCCAGCTTCCTTTCTTAACCCTAGCTTTTTTGTTGCCATTCTTGCTTTTTATAAAACCCTCTTTTTTTTCTGGGATAACTTTACATTATCCTTCAAGTTCTCCTCAAGAACCATGACTTCCACTGAACCTCTACCTGAGATGACCTTAAGGTTATACTATTTTAATTTTACAGAACACGTTCATATGCAGAGCCTGACCCTGGTGGCCAGTTACCTGGAATCAGGTCCTTGCTATACTGTTAGGATCTTCTCTATCTAGATTAGCTGACTTCTCCATGCCTTAGTTTCACTTGGTGTAAGATGGGATCATAAAAGTGACCACTTGGTAAGATTGCTGTGAGGGTACATATACATAATAAATGTCAAGCATATAGAAGAGCTTTAGATATACCATAAATGCTATGTAAATATCATTTATTGCAACTGAATTACACATGATTTAGATGACTCTTAAATGCAATTCTTTGACCATAGAGATAATGTCTTTTCTTATCTAGTAAATAGCAAGGATTTTCACCATTTCACACTTATTTTGTTTCCTGACATCCCCCCCGCCCCCAAGGTTGATGCTTAATTAAAGTTGAGTGAATTGTAGGTGAATCAAATGGATAAAAAAGAAACAACTCAGCATCAGCAAGAGGGGGCAGAAGGCAGGGGACTGACTCTATCACTCTATCACTAGTTGTCTTAACACATGCTCCCCACAATAGCGGGCTCAATTTCTAAGTACTGATGCTGTACTGTAACTCATTTTGCAGGAACATACTCTTTATATTGCCATTTTTAATTTACATGGGAGTTAGTTAACAGGAAGTATCCATCTGTGCTGCTTACATAGTGTGTTTCTTCAACTCTTCAGGAAGGAAACCATATTTATTCATGTGACTATCCAAAAGATTGGAAAACAGCCACAACAATGTACAAGCAAGAATGTTGGGCATTTGATAGATTCCTTTAGTAACAGACCTAAAACTTTAAATGTTGCCCTTCCTTACCAAATGTTTTAAATTTTTTGAGACAGTCTCTTGTTTGTTCTGGAAGTCCTGAGTTTACGTTAACTACCTGCCTCAGCCTACCAAGTACCACAGACAATTGGCACACATCACTGTGCCTTGATACAAATGCCTAACTTTAAAACCTACAAGTCTGCAAACTGGGCAGTGGTGGTGCACACCTTTGACTCCAGAACTTTGGAAGCAGAGTCAGGTGGATCTCTCAGTTTGAAGCCAGCCTGGTCTAAAGAATACATTCCAGGACAGCCAGGCCTACACAGAGAAAACCTGTGTGGTGGTTTGATTTTGCTTGACCCAGGGAGTAACACTATTAGGAGATGTGGCCTTGTTAGAGTAGGTGTGGGCTTGTTGGAAGAAGTGTGTCACTGTGGGAGTGGGCTTTGAGAGCTTCCTCCTAGCTGCCCAGTGGCCAGTCTTTTGTTTGCCTTCAGATCAACATGTAGACCTCTCAGTGCCATGTCTGCCTGGATGCTGTCATGCTTTCCACTATGATGATAATAGATTGAAGCTCAGGACCAGTAAGCCAGCCCCAATTAAATCTAAATATTTTCCTTTATAAGGTCATGGTGTCTCTTTACAGCAATGGAAACCCTAACTAAGACACCCTGTCTCAAAAAATAAAAATAAATAAATAATAACCAAAACAAAAAGTCTAGGAGTTTGTTTCACATTAATAAGGGACCTGTTCATCACACCATTAGAAGAGGGCACTGAGTTAATATGGCAGTCTTCAGAAACAGACCTGGAGTACCAGTGGGTGCTGGGTTAAAGCCTGGTGATTGGGTGCTTAATGTGAGCACTGAGGTGAGGGCTGAGGACCTCTACGGCGCAAATAAAGGCTATGATGCAAACCAATGCGATAGCCCCTGCAGCTGCAGCTTCCGGCATAATCTAGGTTTCTTCATGAATCTTTATAGTGCATCTGTCAGAGTTGGGAATGAGACATTCTATTGGGTTTAGTGAAACAACTTTATATACTCAATGCATTAGAAAAAAAGGAAAAATCCTTTGAAATATGCATACGAGTGACTTTATGGTGAGAAGTCATTACAAGAAAGGGAAGAAGCTAATATACGTGTGGAATGAAACGAGAAGATGCTCTCATTCTATAAACGTTATCCTTTTTTCCCATTTTTCTGTGGATTACAAATATGGTTGTGATCTCTCATCTTAGTTTCCCTTTGAGCCTCTCACTAACATGCAAAAGTGGCATTCCACAAATGCTAGGCAATGTACCTTTCCTCTAAGCAACTAAGTCCTGTAAGAAACACTCTACAAGAAAAATGTCTCATAGTTTTGCTGAATTTCTCACTCCTAATTCAGATGAAGCAGGGATGCTGAGATAGGCAGGAGCAGGGTGGTGCCTTCAAGCATTCCATTCTTCAAAGCCTAATGACCACATGTGCTGCGAGCCTCTGGTTACACATGGCCTGATAAGCCAGTTCCCATTAGCAAGCCGGTCTCATAGGTGATACAGATCAGATCTTGCCACAGCAACAATCTGGGGTGATTCGTTGGCTAATAACTACAAAGGTTTTGTGTAGACTTTGGAAGGGATGCAGGGATCAGAGCCATGGGATGTTTTGCTTGCAATTTCTGAGGTGAAAATTCAGCAAATTTTCTAGGTAACCATGGACAAAAGCCTGGGTATACAGTTCTTTTCTTTGTGCTGATGGCATGGAAGATGGGGTCATCTAACAACTTTACTCCTTTAGTGGAATCATCAATGGGTCAATAGTTAGCCATACTGAGAGCAAGGTCACTGAGCCTGCCTAGGATGCAGCTCCAGAACGCAGCAACAAGACTCACCTGATGTCCAAACCAACAAAACTTTCTCATTGGTCAGCGTGTTTCACCTGCTGTGTTTAGAGCCCTATGCCAGGGACTCGTGCACTGAGAGGGCTTCCAGTGTTCTGATGCCTTTAATCTCAGCACAGAGCATGCACATCAGGGACTTGATGTGCTTGGCAGAGGAGTTCTACATAAGTCTTCCTCCTGTTGTGGGTCCCTGATTTGCTACTTTATATCTCTGGGAATGAAGTTATTTTCACACTGTGCACAGCGTTTGGGTTCAAGCCAAACACATCAATGGGTTCCAATGAAATATAAGATCTATTTGTTCTAATTAGCTTCTCACTGGTGTTGCCCAGACTCCCTGAATCCTGGAGACACCATGGAATATAATGCCGTAGACCAGGCAAGAATGAAGAAAATCCACTAGGCTTTTAGAGGAACCATTTCCTGTCTACTCACAAAATGAATTCAGAGGACATGTGAATGTGTTGGAGAAACTTACTGATCATTGGATTTTCAAATATTGTTGGCATCTCTCTGCTTTGGGCTGGTTTGGCCGTAGGCGGTTCACACTGCAGGTGTTGCCTGTTAAGGATAGACACCAGCAGACCTTCCAAAGCATATGCCTTTCTCTAGTTGGGGAAGAAAGAATGATGGAGGTTTCTGGGAGAACTCATGCTTTAGTTTCTTCGGATGGTGAGCACCTTGGGTGTGGGGATGACCCATTAATCTCGGTCACCTACTGCTTCCACTTCAAGTGTTTAGAAAAATATGTGTTGGATGAGTGTGTAAAGTTAGGTGTAAGTAAGAAAGATGGAAGAGAGACCAAGAAGGAGAAGTATTTATGCAGTCCAGGAAGTGGGGCAGAGGCATATTTGGGAAAACCATGGCAAGCTAAAGGACACTGAAGTAGTTGAAATGGAATAACAGTGGCTGAGCGGGGCTGCAGAGAGACTCAGGGAAGGACCTTTTGGGAAAGGTTTCTGCCTTTTACAGTTCTGTGGTGGCCAATTTCCCCCATTTTAGTCACAGCGTAAACTTCACATTTAGATCTTCATTAACAGAGAGCATCCAGTCTTCATAGTAATTTAAAAGCATAAGAATGGGAGGACGTTTAAGAGGTCTCACACAGTGTGTAATGGAGAAAGGAAGGATAGTTGAAGCTATTCCCCTACATGTTGTATTTTCTTTACGTGTGTACATTTGTAAATGCATTTCACAGCACATATGGAGACGGAGAAAGCACATGGCTTACACCCACCATGCTGGGTGGAGAGTATCCTTCAGTACCATGTAGTACAATGCCTGCCCAACCGTGCATGGCAGCCCTAGGCTGTGAAAATCACATTGTAAAACAAATGTTCTATGATGCTCCTGCCATCTACTCACAATAATTGAGGGGGTTATTAATTATTGGCTAGACTTTGAATCGTTCTACTTTGGGTGGAATTCTGACGTTGGGATTCTTGGGTTCAATTCCTGACTCCACCACTTAACTGTGTAACCTTGTACAAGCTACTTAGCTTCTTTGGGCCTTGGTTCCCTTCTCTACAAAACAGAAATAGTCAGCTTCCAAGGCTATGGGCTGGTGTAAGAAATAATTGAGATCGTCTTTTGAAAGTGCCTCACACAGGGATTGGAAAATCTGGATTGTTCATAGGTGTCAGCTAAAATAATTATCACTGTTGATAAGTGACATCTAAGCATGGCGTGCTGGGAAGAGCACCTCTGAGCCCCTCCAGCTCCATCTGGTCATGTAGGGCTCATCCTTTCACAGGCTCATACCATAGTCTCCCCTGCCCTCCACTGTTCCTTCTATGGATCTTAAGCAGAGTACCTGTATCTTGAGTTGCCATATCACAAACACACAAGCTACATGCACACGTCGTCCCTCCCCACTGCTCCAGACTCTGCCATTGACTAAAGTGCCTGCTGGGTTCCCTTACCTGTCTCTCTTTCCAGGCTAGTCCATTCACATGAATGTGTCAGGTTTAAAAAGGAAAGAATAGAACCAATCATGATTTTCTGGACTGTTTCATTGGTAATAGCCATGAGTCTTGTTGGTAGTGGTGGTGGGTAATGATAGGTTTTGGTCAAGGATGAGTCCTAGAGTACAGGCAGAACACAAGTGGTTTGTTGTTTTCTTGGTAGTGACTATATGTATGTGTTGGGTTAGAAGTGAGATGTGGACACATTCTGGAGACAGATATGGAAATCACTGATCAAGTCATCGGCGGAGGTCTAGGATCAGGTGGACAGAGTGAGCATCCTGGAAGGAAGACTAAGGCCAACAGCAGGCATGGAACATGGAGTCCCTCATTACTCATTTGCTCAGTCATCTGACAAAGGTACTGAGCATTTGTAGTGCAGTGGTGTTGGGTGCAAAGGACTCCATGGAAAAGACGGCAGCATTGCTACCTTGGTCAAGTCCAGACAAACACACCCTTTAGAGCAGCTGTTCCCTGGAGGAATTGTCACACATCAGGACGATGGTAGGTGCAGAGTGGTTTGTTTTCTAGGGAAAACTCAGTGCTGGCAGAGAGCACTCTGGGTCAGCATGGCCGGGCTACCTTGGGGGAGTGTAGGTGGAGAGGTGAAAGTGAGGAGGAGCAGAATCACAAGGAAGTTCGTAGCATCAGAGGTTAATCCGGGGCATAGTGGAGCACGCCTTTAATCCCCACACTTTGGAGGCAGAGGCAGGCAGATTTCTGAGTTCAAGGCCAGTTTGGAACAGTCTGCTCTGTACAAATAGACCCTGTCTGCAAACAAACTAACAAAAGTTAAGGGTGGAGTTGAGTTGATAAAATACTTGCTGTGCAAGCATGGGGGGGGGGGACCTGTGCTGGGTCCTCAAAGCATGTGTTAAAAAAAAAACCAAGATGGACACAGGCTGCCGAGATGGCTCAGTGGGTAAAGGTGCTTACCCTTAGGCTTGGTAGTCTGAGATTGCTGCATAGAAATGACTTTTATATGTGGTCCTGGGACCTCCATAAGTGTACTGTGGCACATGCACACACAAGGAATATTATTTAAAAAGGGACAACAAAACAAACATGTTTGTGCATGTTTCCAATCCTGGTACGAGAAAGACAGAGGCAGGTAGATTCCTCTCTGGCCTAGCAGTATAGTCTACTTGGTGAGTTCCAGGCCAATAAGAACTTTGTCTCAAAATATAAGGATGCCCCCAAAGAATCATACCCAAAGTATTCCTTTGGCCTCCATGTATATATCTACAAACATGTGTGCACCCCCCATACAGATACACACACACACACACACACACACACACACACACACACTTACATATTAAGAGACTTGTTCTTTATTTTGCGGGCACTCTATTATTTTGAGGGCACGCTATAGTGCATGACAAACATCAGTCAAATGGCACACAAGGGCTGTGAACTGTTATTAAAAGTAGTATTCTCTGGGACTGAGAGATGGCTTTATGGTTAAGAGCACTGGCTGTTCTCCCAGAAGAACAGAGTTCAATTCCCAGCACCCACATGGTAGCTCACAACCAACTGTCACTTCAGTTCCACAGGATCTGACACCTTCTAGCCTTTAAGGGCACCAGTCATATATGAGGTACATAGACATACATGCAAGCAAAACAACCATACGCATAAAATAAAACTAAAAGAACCTTTAACAGTATTTTCTATATGAGTAGGACTCATTGAGAATATTTATTGGTGAAGATTTGCTTCTCCATGTTTTCAGAAGACATTCCTCTGTCTACCTGACAAGCAGGGCCCTCTCTAAACTCTGCAGCCACACCATCGGTCTCTTTTAGTGTGCAAAGCCTGAGGCAGCCTGTATTTGTTGTGGGTGGGTTGTCATAAAGCCTGGGGGGGGGGGGGGCGGGGAGGAAAGGGAGCCCTGTCATTTGTTAGCTTCCTGTAGCCTCACTCAGAGTCCTCAGTTTGACTTTCAAGGTTTTTCAGCATCTTCCACTCAAACTTATCCCAGTCTAGGCGGGGCTCAGACTCTGCCTCAGACTCTGCCGTGTAACTCCCTCCCCACTCCTGCGCCTCTGCCCCGCCCTTCTTACCATCCCCAGGACTCACCTGTAAATTGGGACCAATCACTTCTAGTTCAGGAAGTTCTGTGGATCATGTGCCCAAGTTTCTATCACAGAGCCTAGTGCCTGAACATCTTTCAGTAAGACTCAGTATTCATCAGACTCAAATTCTAGACCCTCACCCACCCATCAGAAATGGACACACTGAAATGTTTTCTGGGCTGGGTATGAATGGTGGGAACAGAGCTAGCGAGGAGGCGTTTCCTCTGCTCTGAGCACACAGATGCGGAGGCACACCTGCCTCTAAAACAGATACAATGGAAGAGAACAAGATCATGTCCGGGAGGGTCAGCAGCTTCAACCGACTAGCTTCTAATCCCCTTTCCTTCTGCTTCCTCTTTGGATAGTAAATGTGTCTTTTCCACAGCTCTTCCGTTGCTCTTGGAGCACTTATTTCTTCCTTAATTCATGTTCTTTACAGTGTTATTAATATTCTAATGCAAGTCATCTTGAGTCTTAGGATTGTTTTGAGAAATAAGTGTAATTACATATGCAAAGAGTCTTGGATCTGGCACCTACACAGTAGCCTTAATGTTGTTAAAAATGATAATGACCCTGTCATCCGTCTCAGATAGATTCCAGATCTCTCAGAGTCCCGGAATCTCTTTCCTGCTGCCGACTCAGTGAAAAACAATTACAACGACAATAATGGCTACTGCTTATTGGGTGAGTCACCAGACAGGAGCTATTTGTGTCCTAACTCAGTTCTTCTGATGAAAACCTGAGAGGCAGGACCTGTGAGTTTTGTACTGGATGAGGAAACTGAGGCTTCAAATCATCAAGTAACTAAACAAGGTATGCATTTAGGAAGCCAGGGGCTCAAACTTGGACCAAGTGGGCTAGTCCCACAGTCCACGAACCGAGCCATGGCCCCAGACTCATCTTGACCAACTTCTGTTTGTCTCTAACATCCCAGTTTGCAGAAACCTCCACCTTGGCTTTCCATGCAGAGTATATTACTCCATCTACACATGCCCAGAGGACTTTAAGGCAGCAACTAGCTTCTCCAGCAATTATCACATTAACATTTTTTATGTGTGTGTTTACCAGTACGTGAGTTTCTTTTCTTTCTTTCTTTCTTTCTTTCTTTCTTTCTTTCTTTCTTTTTTTTTTTTTTTTGAGACAGGGTTTCTCTGTGTAGCCCTGGCTGTCCTGGAACTCACTCTGTAGACCAGGCTGGCCTCAAACTCAGAAATCCACCTGCCTCTGCCTCCCAAGTGCTGGGATTAAAGGCGAGTACGTGAGTTTCTTAAGGAAGAAATTCTACTTAAGGACTTGGGACTTTTCTGATATGCATCAATACCATTGAGCTTCAGTTGAACTGACAGTAACCTAGCTGAGTTCAGTGGTGATGGTCAATCACAATAACTGCTGGTGGATAAAATAACCACTGGAGAGAAAACACGGCTGAGGGGAAATTTCAAAGGGCAACAACCATGGTCCTGGTGTTAACCATGGCTTTTTGTGCTGTGGGGATAGGGATAGATTTTTCTGTTTTCTACAGTTGGATTGTTTTAATCACTGCTATCCAAGATGTCTCTTCTAACCAGTGCCTCTTGCCTTATTGCCTACAGTGTCTATTTTCCTTTGTTCCTTCTGGGAGGGATCAGTTCAGGGTACCTGTCTGCACCTCCTGAATGCCACGGGAGAAAGAAAGGCCCTGGCAGAACCTATGCTTAGCAGCAGTTAGGAATGTTTCTCCAGTGGCTACACAAGCTGAATGAATATGAAGGAGCCTCAGCCCGGGCTGCTGTGAGCCAGGTTCCATGTTGTACATATTACTGCTCTGTGTCTGGATAATGCCTTACAACTACAGACCTTTCTCTCCATTACTGCCTCTGCTTCCTCTAACATCCCACAGCACTGGGTGTGAGAGCACTGGGTTGGTCTGGTGCTGCTTGTATTTAAAGGCTGAATTCTGTACCCCAAGATCTGGTTGCTCCAAGATGAGGGGATCCTCACTGTATACCAGCCTTTGTTGTGTAAACCTCGCTCCTCAATTTAAAACTATTGGTTGAATAAAACTGGTGACAGCCAGTTGCTCGGGGGAATAGAGAGAGGTGGAGTTTGAGTTATCAGACCAGGGGGGGTCACAGTTAGGGATCATGAAGAAAAGGAGAGGAGAAGAAAAGAGGAAAAAGGGAGCTGCCATGGGGCAGGTGGATCACAAATGCATGGCTGTGAGGCCAATCTGTTGGAGTAGGAAAGTCCCAGGCAGAACATGGCAAGCAATATCTTGGATTTTGACAGGGAAGTAGACAAAATAGCATAGTGGGTTGATATCTGCCCAGCTCTAGTGCTTTAAGGCTTACTATAATTATAAAGACTTTTTTTGTGTCTTTTATTTGGAAACTAGATGATCTAAGGTGGGGTAGAGACCCCAGATAATATTTACTACAGCACTCTAACATCCCACTGGAGTGGGTGTGAGATTCTCTGGAGAGAAAAGAACTTGCCTTGTCAGAGAACGATGAAGTGGGGACACGGCCCCGCCATCTGACCATTTGCACGACATACCACACAAGATGGCAGGATTTGCGGCTGGAATATCCTCATCCCCAGAGGCTGGGTACCTGATCTTACAAGGCCTTGGAAGGCAGCGAGGGCTCAGCAGATGGTGGGAACAGAGACACTGAAGAACAAGAGGGACAAAGAAGAGATAAAGGTCATGAGGTGTTCACACATGGTGACCTAAATGGGAGTTCTATCACCAAAGGAAGTCTTATATGTATTTTATGATGCACTTTTTTAAATGATTCATTTCTTTTTACTTTGTATGCATTGGTGTTTTGCTTGCATGCTTCTCTGTATGAAGGTATTGGATCCCCTGATACTGGAGTTATAAACAGTTTTGAGCTGTCATGTGGGTGTTGGGGACTTGAACGTGGGTCCTCTGGAAGAACAGACAGCACTGGAAGGACAGACAGCACTCATGTTCACGTAGCCCTAGGACTAATTTTTTTTTTTTTTTTAAAGCATTCTGCCTTAAGAAAAAAGATGAGGCCTTCTTGAAATAAGCCTGAGGAATTTTCAGTCAGTACACAGTTCCACAGCAAACCACATTACACTCAGTGTCTCATAGAAGCTTTTCCAGGCTCTTTCTCTATGCTCTCCTGACCTCTTAGGGCAGTGTTTCTCAACCTGTGGGTCTTGATACCTTTGGGGATTAAAGGACCCTTTTACAGGGGTCACCAAAGACCTCGGGAAAACACAGAGATTTTACATTACGATTCATAACAGTAGCAAAATCACAGTTATGAAGTAGCAACAAAAACAATTTTATGGTTGGGGGTCACCACAGAATGAGGGTCACAGCACTAGGAACACTGAGAACCACTATTCTAGGGCATCTAAGAGATGCAGGCATGAGATCCCATCCCAGGAGCTTCTCTACCCATTCATACAGGGCTGCCTGTCTGGGTTACAGCACTTGGAGCAACTCAGAAGCAGGGGATGATTCCAGAACCTTCTTTGATAGCTCCACATGCCTTGTTTTGTGTTTCCAGGTACCTAGTACTTCAATTTTGTGCTCCCCATTCTCAGATACTCTTTCTGACTGCTGGTTGACTGGGTAAGGAGATTCTGGCTCTGCTCTGGTTCTTAACTGTGTGGACTCCCTCTGTCTCAGCCCAGCTGCCCCCACTACCCCCCCCCCCCCCGGGGGGGGGCTGACCACAGGCCTAGGATAAATTGTTTCACTCTGACTCAGGGCCACAACCACCATGCTGCCAGAAGCCTGTGCTGACACAGGTCTTTACTGTATGTTGGTTTCCTCAGAGATTGTGCCCCTATACCCAGACTGTTTAAATCAAGGTGGCATTTGCCGTGTTTGGGAACATTTACTGACAGGTTTGTGAAGATGCAGGACAGAACATGTGCAGGACGAGTCCATGCTGGTTGTAGGGAGGGAGATGAATGGGGGAAAGGGTGGGGGACAAGCGTTCTAGGCATCTGCAAATGAAAAATGAGGCAAAAAACCGTAGCGGATTCTGAAGTCCAGCTGGAGCGCGGCAGTATGGGCAGATGAATCCCATTAAAAATCATGAGGAAGCTTTGTGTTCCTGCCGATGTGAAGGAGAGGAAAAATAACCTCGGAGGGCTTCACAAAGAAAACATTTTTTTGAGCAGAGGGCTTAAAGTTCCTCAAAACTGAAAATGGAAACAGCTTGCTGGGCACCCGGCGAGCCCAGGAAGGAATCAAATGTGCTCTAAAGGCCTGGTCCCAGGAGGCTCTGAGAAGGAAATTCCAGCACCTGCGGGGGAAGCTGGAGTCAGGTAGGCCCCTCAGGAAGGCAGCCCAAGGCCAGGATGCTGTCTGAGCAGACAAAGCCACCTTTCTACTCACAGCCCTCTCACAAAGACATTGCACACAGACAGATGCGTAGAGTTCGCCTTTTCCCTTATTCCTCCCCTTAGGCTGTGTCTAGACTTAGCCAAGTTAAGCCATATTCTAAAAAAGTCACACAGGCAATCGAATCTTTAAAGAAATTCAAATGTAAGCTACCCCTAGGACTAAAACAGGAGCAGGATTTCTATTCTCAGTAGCCTTTGTGATTGACAGGTGGAACCTCGTTTCTGTGGACAGGAGAGACTGTTTTTTTTTTCCCCTAGGCTTTGTGCTGTGATTTAAAAAAAAAAAAAGGTCATATTGGTCTGACATAAAATAAAAGCAGCATGCTTACATTGTATTTTAAAACTATAAAATGCACATGCATCTGAAAATTATGGTCTTTAAACCGAGGTTGGTTTAAAGGGTCTGGAGATTTATTATCTATTTTTGAATGAACCCAGGGAACAACTGAAGAAGGAACAAAACTCTATAGTGTGATGGGGGTTGGAGGCGGGAGCATGCACTTGTGCTGTTTACTGTCAGATGGGAAGGCTGATGGGAATGTTCTTGAACTTTCAGCAAAGGTAGCTTTTTAAAATTTTTTAATTAATTAATTTATTATTATTTTGGTTGTTGTTTGAGACAGGGTTTCTCTGTGTAGCCCTAGGTGTCCTGGAACTCACGTTGTGGACCAGGCTGGCCTAGATAGAACTCACAGGCTTGCCTGTGTCCTGTCCTAAAGGCACGACATGCCAGCACCGCCTGGCAGGGTAGCTTTTCTTTTTTTCCTTTTTTCATAAGCAAAATCTTATTAAAATTTGAACTCATGATCTCCTACCTCTAACTCCCGAGTGCTGGCACTACAGGATTATAGGTATGTGCCCACTACACCTGGCTCGAAGACCCTGTGCAAAAGTGTGGATCTTCATGAAGAAAGCACTAATTCATACAGGGTGGCCAATGAGTCTATGAAACCTGTTAGCTGAAAAGCACGCTTTAATTTCTAACATTGTAAAAAGTAGGTTGAATATGACAATGACTGGTGATAGACAACCCGGCCTGTGTTCTGATGCCAGTGTGCTCACTCAGGTGTTGTGTAGAGTGGTCTGGTCTTGGCAGGTGTCCATCTGCCTCCTCCTTACCTCCTTTGAGGTAAAGATTCTTGGTATTTAGCACTTAATAACGCATGCATGGTGCTGCAGATACTGGAACAGGCACAGGCACAAAAGGCCGGCATGAGGCTGGTCTGCTCGCTCTAGCACCCCCTTGGGGATTCAGTCCCCGGCAGAATTGTACGGCCATGCGTTCCTCACACTAACCTCACATTCCTTTTGATGGCTTCCCATCAGGCTTCACTGCTATTTACTTTTCTAAAAGCTGCTAGAGAAGGGGAGTAAATTGCTGAGGAAAGACTGCATTCTGGGACTGTCTAATTCACCATAACGTAGTTCTTCTGTCCTCTGTCACCTTTCTTCCCTCCTTTCTCCCCTCCCTCAGTCCTTTGTCTGACTGGCAGGAGTGAGAGGCTCAGCGGGATGCTGGCATTATAGTTCAGGGGCCTCCTCAGAGTACTACTGGAAACACCTCTCTCCTTCAGCGTGCTCCTGGTTATAGCACAATAAGGATGTCCACTGAAGACTCCAACACATTAAGCATTTAAACCTGGGGTTAAATGACTCACAGTCACTGTCTCCTCTGTCTGCCTGGGCTGGAACCCTATCCACAGCACAGGCAAGAGCAGCCGAACCTTTCCCAGAAAGGAAAAGGGAACTGATCTCATCCACAATAAGCCATGCGGCCACTGTCTAAGCCATCCTCTTCTCTTAGATGCTTTTGTGTCCAGGTGTGGGTGGGTAGTGGGTTGATCATAAAAGAATCAATAACTTAAGGATATGAACAAAATTAGTCTTCTCTCTCTGTCTCTCTCTGTCTCTCTCCCTCTGTCCCTCTCTCCCTCTGTCCCTCTCTCCTTCTGTCCCTCTGTCCCTCTCTCCCTCTCTCCCTCTCTCCCTCTCTCCCTGCAAGAATTGTCTGTGAAATTGCAGACAAGTCTGTAAGCTGTTCTATTAAAATGGAACAAAAGGACTAGCTTGAGGAGAGAGCATTAAGCTCCATTGATGGGGAGTAGAAGCTCTTTGAAACTGTTCCTTTAAAGGCCTTGGCATCCTGGGTTCAGTATATTTTCTTTTCAACCACCATAGGCATTTGTTTTTAATAAGTCTTTATAAAATAAATGTTTCAACAGGGCACTTCAAAACTGCATTTCTGACCAGCAAAATAAATACTGGCTCCAGATGTTTCTCATTTTTATATGTCACTAATTCAAACTCTGAAAACTCTTGTTCTGGGGCATCTATTTAATCCTAATGTTTTGCCTACCTCTCTTCATAATCCCCCTTTCCATCTCTGCATGGCCCCTTTCATCAAAGCCATCTCTGGGATAATCTATTTAGGATGAAAACATGCCTTCGGAGCATAATCTAGGAGACTAGGGAGACAGAGCATCCTCCAAGGTCCTCTTCCGGTCCTTTGATCTTCTGATGCCTGCATTAGTCATCCAGATGGCCTTTTGGATTTTGCTCCAAGGCTAGTTGACATTAGAGGAGCTAAAGTTGCTACTTCAAACCCTCTTAGTATCAAGATAGTCAGTGCATAATGGCTTAGAGTACCTGGCCCCATGCTGTAAGTAAGCAAGGGTCAGCAGAGACCAAGAATGTAGAGTACTGAGAACTAGGGAGTAGCAACAAGACAATGAAGCAGCAGTTGTAAGGGAGACATGCATAGGTGAATTATCCAAGGGGGCCACTTAACCCTTCCTCCATGTGTTTCCCACAAGATCTTTATTAAATTTTAAGATGCATAATTCTATTACTGAAATGACCTTAACACACTTTTGGTTTAGATCAGAAACATTCCGTCTAGCCTCGTGTGTGTGAACACTTGGGTCCCAGCTAGGGGCACTGTATTGAGAGGTCCTGAGATGGGTCACTGAGAGTTGATTGTGAGCATATAGCCTGGTCTAAATTTTAGTATATTCTTTCTGTGTCCTGGCCCACCAAGATGTGAGCAGATGGCACAGTAAGCTCTCTCTGCCACAACTGAGCCATGCCAGTTACTGCAGCTTTTCTGCCACAATCTATTCTACCCTCAGAAAGTCTAGGCCCAAGTGATCCTCTCTTGAGTAAGGTATTTCTGTCCTGTTTCATCCCATCAATGAGAAAAGTAACCAATCCAGCCGTGGCTAGTGTTCGCTAAGGCCATTACTTTGTAAGTGCCCCTTGTCATCCTGACATTTCTCAAGGCAGATCTAGAACATGGGTCCTGTTCTTGCCATTTTGTAATTAGAAAACCGAGTCTTAGAGAATCTAATGATAAATTGTATAAGAAATATTCATAATAAGGAGAAGACTTGTGGTTTGTGTGTATGTATATGTGTGTATGTGCCTATTTTACAGGTGTACTCACCCATGCATGCATATGTAGAGGCCAGAGGTCAATGTTGGGTATCTTTCTTTATCAATCTTATTTTTTGAGATAAGATTGGTCTCTCATTGAACCTGGTATCTGCCTGTCTCCAGCACTGCAGTCACAGGCACATGCTTCTATGCCTAGTGTTTATGTGGGTGCTAGATATCTGAACTCAAATCCTCATGTTTGTACAACAAGCTTGTTAATCTCTAATCTAGCTCTCTAGTCCCTCATTCCTATATTACTGAAGGAGAGATCACCTCAAGGCCCCTGTCCAGCACTTAGCCATCATTTCAGAGAGATGATGGCATTGTCGTGTGTGTGTGTGTGTGTGTGTGTGAGAGAGAGAGAGAGAGAGAGAGAGAGAGAGAGAGAGAGAGAGAGAGAGACAGAGAGACAGAGAGAGAGAGAGACAGACAGACAGAGACAGAGAGACGCACAGAGAGAGACAGAGACTACTTTCATTCTCAAAATAAATAATGAATTTAACTCAGACATTAGTTGACAGTTTCAATGAAATCCTAGTTTTGGTAGACTTTCAGATAACAAGTTTTATAAAGGCTAAGTGTTTGGAATAAAGTAGAATTTTATGATGCAAGTGTATGTGTGTGTGTGTGTGTGTGTGTGTGTGTGTGTGTGTGTGTGTATGTATCTTAAGAACAGACACTTTGCAGCCAACCTCAGTGATGTACTATGTTTGGTGGTGGTTTGGCTGCTGGCAGCTGGTCTACTTTACCCTGGCTGCCAGAGTTGGCAGTTTTGGCTATTTTAGAAGACCCTAATACATTGAAAGTATCATGAGACAACAAGATCATGTTTGAGTAACACAATCCTTTGCAAATGACTTCAGAAATAACAATCTAGCAGTAATATATATATATATATACCTATTACATCAGGTTTAGAAGTTTTGTTCCAGTTGTAAGTCTGCCATCTGTGACTACTTTCCTTCTCAAAACAAATAATGATAGTAATAATGATAGTTTCAATGAAATCCTAGTTTTGGTAGAGTTTCAGATAACGCTTAAGTTTTATAAAGGCCGAGTCGAGTGTTTGGAATGAAGTATGATTTTATGATGCAAACTTTGACTTGAAGGGAGAAAAGACAATGGAGAGAAGAAATGTGAGAGAGACATCTCGACCAGTACATTTCATCAGTCAGAGGGGAGAGACTCCATTCCTGTGGCTCATGAAGCCGCGTAAAATCAGCTCTGAAAACTAGATGTGCATCAGAATTACCTGAAGAATTTGCTAAAACACAACGGAAAGCCCAAAATGCTTTCTTCTCACAAGCTCTCAGGGAGGGCTTAGCATGCTGGATAGGGACCCATCTTTCTTTTTTTTTTTTTTTTCTCTTCCTTCCTTCCTTCCTTCCTTCCTTCCTTCCTTCCTTCCTTTCTTCCTTCCTTTCCTTCCTTCTTTCTTCTTGGTGTGTGTGTGTTTATATAGAGGTTGTGTTGGGGATTGGTATCTGGCATCTACCTTTATTGCTCATCACCTTATTTGGGGGAGGGGGCTATGCAGGAGGCTCATTGAACCGAGCTCCAGGGATCTGGCTGTCTCTATTCCACTCAGTGCTGGGGTTAGAAAAGCATGATACCATGATTCCAGGATTTTACACGGCCACTGGGGAATCTGAACTCCAGTCCTCATGCTTGTGTGGCAAATATTTTACCAACTGAACCATGCCCCCTGTCCCGAGGACTCATATTTCTAAAAAAAAAAAAGAAGAAGAAGAAGAAGAAGAAGTCTGAATTATATGAGGTTGTCCAGCTTGACTTTTTCAGTTTGTGTTCTACATTTCTCTCTTCATGGCTGACACCATCTTTGAACTTTGTAAACTTGAGGTTATTTTTTAAAATTAAATTTATAGTTTCACACTTAATATATCTTACCTGATAAAATTTGGTAAGTTTCCAGCTGGAAGAATGTTCATGGGAAAATAAATGGATGAAAAGCTGTTGAGAGAAAGATACAGATAATCAAGAAAAGAAAATCAATTTCGTTATCGTTACAGTTGGTAGTAACTAGTAACTCTTAAACAGAATAAACACCATAATAAGGATAGATAAGTTATATTCTACATCAGTTTCCATTAGCAACTTAAACACATTTGTAGATGAAAAGATGTAATTACATCTATACAGAATCTGGTTCAAAAGGAAATTTTCATGATTGGACAACCAATTCTATTGAATAGAAAATGATAAAATATCACAGTTACAACTCAATGCTCTAAACAGTGTTAATTAAGGTCTATTATAACCCAGGTTTTGTCTGCCTAAGTTATGAAACTGGTTTTAGAAATGACAATATTAAAATAAGTTTTTAGAGATAGGATATTGCTGTGTAGCTCAGACTGGCCTCCAAGTCAGGACCTTCCTGCCTCAGTCTTTGAGTGCTGGGATTTGGGGGGGATGGGTACCATAACCTGTACTTGTGACTATGAGAGGTGGCTTCTTCAAAGAAAGTGCTCTCAGTATTTCTAGGGCATCCTGATGAGAAGGAGATTTAATGTTTTCCTGTGATGAGCACAAAACTCAGCCAGAAGCAGGCCTTCACAAAGCTGGTGATTTCTCATCTGGTTAAGCTCTAAACTTGAGGGACTCAGGGGAAATTGTTTCCATATTTCCTTCCCTTTTGCAAGAACTTAGCTTGGCATACAGGCTTCACAATGGGAAATTTCAGCATGCGTTTGCAATGTAAAGTTAGATTTAATGGACAAGACTTGACAATATTTACTTATAGTGTTTCCAAGGTCTTGACCACCCATTTTCACTTCCAAAAAGTGGCATTCTTTCTAAGTTTCAATGTTTGCTCTGGTTCTCCTTCTATCATACTGGCTTCTGGATTGGGGCCAATCACTGCTCAAACTCTGCTCCTCTAAAGCTCGTAACATTTGAATGTAAACCATGAGCATGACCTTTAACTAGGAGTGTGTGTGTGTGTGTGTGTGTGTGTGTGTGTGTGTGCGCGCACGCACTCGTGTGTGTGCATGCGCACACATAGGTCTACACAAGTGTATACCAGTGCATGTGAAGGCCAGAGGAAGATGTTGAGTGTTTTTCTCTATCATGCTCCACAACATTCCCTTGAGACAGAGTCTCTCACAGAATTGGCTAACTGGTATACCCCATTGATTTATCGTGATGTTTCTGCTGTCCCCTAACCTTAGTGCTGGGATTACAGGTGTCTGAGGCCACACCTAATTTTTTAAAGTGGGTGCTGGGGATCTGAACTCAGGTCATCATACTTAAACACCAAGTACTCTTGCCTACTGAACCATATCTCCAGGGTAGGACTTCAATTTCTAAAATGTCTAAATCAACACAGTTTCTTGCAGACAAAGAATTGGTTCAGAAAATTTCTTTTTTACCATGCAGGCTTGAAATGGGGGAACATCTCTGTGGGACTAAATATAACTTATGATCTCTTTATTTTAGAAAGACATGACGAACTTGTCCCCATGTCTGCCAAGTGCTTTCTTTGTAAAGTTTTACAGTAAGCTGCTGCTCATTAGCTAGTCATGGCAAGGTGCCCACTGACTTTGACTTGTTAGCTTGCCTGGGCTAGAAAATTGTTTGGAACTTGACAACTTTAAGATGCTAAACCCATCCCAAGTATAACTGCATTGGTGTATCAGAAAAAGCTATTTTCTTTTATCGTTATTGGAAAAAACAACAACTGCAAACATGTACTGAACTTAAAGATTGCTGTAAAAGAAGTATTCAACAGGAGCCTTGCCCAGCATGGATGCCAAAGTCTGAAGCGAAAGCTGCAAAGGTGAAATAATGAGAAATGAAGGAAGGATGACTAGAGATGCACACCAAGACCTTAGAGTTGCATGCTGTTAAAGGAGCTAAGGACCACTTTCAGACAGAAATGACGAAGACAAAGATGAAAGGGTGCACATGACTTACACAAACATGGATGGTCCTTGAGTTTAATTTAAATAACAAATGTACTAGCTTGGACAATTTACTATCAGGAATTAAATGTTGTTGTTGAGGCCTACTGTACTCATAGACTAAAGAATTCTTCAGTTTGACCTCCCTTGGCAAGATTTTTAAACAAATTTATATTAGTTGTGAATATTAACATATTGGAAGAATTTACATTAAAAACTCTAGGTTTATAAATCTAGGGGGGTATAGCTCAATGGGCAGGGGTCTTGCTTAATATGCATAAAGTTCTGAGTTTGATCTGTGGCATCATATAAACTGGATGTAGTGGCTAATGCATGTAATTCTAGCACTTGAAAGGTAAAGGCAGAAGAATCAGAAGTTTAAGGTCATCCTGACCTTGTCTCAAAAAACAAAACAAAAAACAACGTAAGTTTTCTTCTTTAAAAAAAATAGATAGGCTGGGCATGTTGCTCTTTGGATAAAGTACCTATCTATCACCTACAGGGTGCAAGGCCCTAGGTTCAATCCCTAGAACCTGGAAATAAAAACTGAGTATTTGAGTTGGGCATGGTAACACAAACCAATAATCCCAGCATGTAGGAGATGGGATATCCCAGAGATTTAGGCCAGCCTGGAATACATAGTGAGACCTTGTCTCAACAAACAAATGAGTAAAAAGATACTCTGCCAAGAACCTAGTCTACATTTCTTCATGGTCACTAGGATCTAGAGCTGGGTGGCAATCCTCTGGCCATCAGCTTGGCTCTTCTTGCCATGGCTTCCCTTCCAGCCTGCTTTGATCATGAGTATCAGTGGTCTGGATGTCTGGCCCCCATGAACAATTAGATCGTCAATGTTTTCTGTACATTGTCAGAGTCTTCTGCCCAATGGAAGATGGGGCACATGTTCTGCTATAATCAGACAATCAAAGCAAGTGGTTCTGCTCTCTCAGCCCCCTTTGCAAATAAAATTCCTTACCCATGGAACACAACACCCGATAAAACACAGAACTTGGTCTAGAGAGAGAATACCATGGACAACACACATGCAAAGTTTAACTTTTTGTTCTGAAAGCACATTGTGGATCACGATTTAAAATGCACATTCTGAGGCAATGGCAAGGGACCTAGCTGTGTTTATAGGAAAGATGATGGCTTGCCATGAACTCTCTTTCAGTTCGTTTAATCCAGGAAGCCAATTTTAGGTGAGAAGATTTGGGTTGACAAAGCAGCTAGATTGAGGTCATCTATTCTATTTTTCAGAATGTCTTCCAGTCTGTAAAGAGTTTCTTTTAAACAGAGAGTTTCTCTCTTTGTTTGAAATTCTACCTGTAAAATATCCTTATGCCCTAGAATGGCAGGCATGTTTATATAAAAACTCAGTGTGGGCACTCAGTTCTTTAATGTCTGCCCTTAGGAAATGTACAGAACATTAGGATGAAGGCTAGCAGCTGTGAGATGTGGACTGAATTTCCCAACAGACAGGCACTGATGCAGGCAACCAACCCAATGTGTGCATTTCTTTCTCTCTGGAGACTCTGTCTCGGCCATCTTAATAACCAGGTCTATGGAGCTGGGCAGATCTGTGAACTCCTCCTGTTTCATTCCCTGCCAAGGAGGAATTTGTGTGAAATAACTCCATGACTCCCTAAAGATGGAACATATTATTTTCTCAGGTAGAGGTGCCTGTGATAAAGGGAGGCCAGCTTGTTTTGATTTAGGAATTGATGTGCAGCCCTTGACCTTGGCTGCCTCTGTCCAGCCTGGACCATGTGCGGTTGGTTTTGTCGTCACAGTTGTTCTCCTTGCAGTAGATCCTGAAGTAGAAGCCAGGGTTCTCTGGTTATTATACACTCTTTCACCCTTGCTTATTAAACTCAATCATCTCCAAGTCTCTCTTTAGTCCTAGTTTTCTCTACCTACTTTATATATAAGGTCTTTTATTCTGTTTGAAGCCATAAAGTTGTGTGTGTGTGTGTGTGTGTGTGTGTAACTTGCAACCCTCAGAATGAAAAACTTATTAAAAATATTACATATTTGAGTTGTTTAAGAATGAAGAAGAAACATTTTCATTTTAATTTTTCTTTGATCTCAAAGAGTATCTTGTCCTAACAGGGCAATAAGATTCTATTTGCAAAGTAGGGTTGAGAGAGGGAATCATGAAGGCAGGGCATACTCAATAAAGTAGGAGTCAGGGCCATCAGCAGCCGACTTCAAGTTCCACAGCCTGTTACCGAGAGTGGAAGTCAGTTCCCGTAAGGTCTTAGAGAGTCGAGAGAAGTGCTGTCGACTGAGCCCTGTCGATCTTTTTCTTACCCTCTTTGTTCCTTCAATAGCAATAGGTACTTATTATGGAATAACTGTAAGATAGAACAAGATAAAACCTCCACATCTTTATTACCCACAAACCCATGCAGTTAACCTTTTGAAGTCTATGCTTCCAGACTAATAGCAAATATAAACACATATATAATATAGCTTCAAAAAGACGGGGTTATACGATAAATATTGTTAGCATTCTGTCTAAGCTCTGCCCCATGGTTACCTGGCAACAGCCAGGTATACTCTGCCTCACAATTACCTAGCAATAGCCAGATATGCCTGACTCACCAGAAAAAGGGGCTGTTTGCCCCCTCCCCTCTCTCTTGCTTTCTCTTTCTCTTGCTCTTGCCTTTCTGCTCCTGCTCTGTCCTCTCGTTCCTTCCCCCCTCTTTTTCCACATGCTCATGGCCAGCCTCTACTTCTCCTTCTCTATTTTCTCTCTCCCTCTCTCTGCCTTTCTCTTCCTCTACTACCCTCTTGACTCCCCTTCCCATGCCCAGAATAAACTCTGTTCTATATTATACCATTGTGTGACTGGTCCCTCAGGGGTCAGGGGTGCCTCAACATGGGCCTGCCAAGGCACCCCATTCCCCACACCTCACCATACACCCACCAAAACATATCCTCTCCTCTCTTTATCTTTTTATAAACACATCAAATATTTCTAAATGTGAATGCACACAAATATTGTGTATACATGTGTAAATAATATATGATATGGAATATAATAATATAATCAAAATATAATATAAACATATTTTAACATAATATTTAATATAAATATAATAATAAATATATTAATGTCTATCAGCCTAACACTATCATAAAAGATACGGTAGAAATATAGTGTTTTCATGGGTGTATTTGTTCTAACATAAGTAGTATATTTTGGAAAATCATTGTTGGTCATGGTATTAGTCTGATGTTACTGTGATAAAAACAATTTAAGAGAGAAAGGAATTATTTTGGTTCCCAGATTGAGGTTACAGGTTATAATTTATCATTTCCGGGAATTCGGATCAGTAGGATCCCAAGTTGCTCATCACATTGTATCTACACAGGGAGGCAGAGATGGATGAATGCTTGTGTTCAGCTCATTCTCCTTTTTACACGGTGGGCAATTCCAGCCTAGGGATGGTGTCACCCACCATGGGCAAATCTTCCTACCTCAATTAGCCTAGTCAAGATAATTCCAGCAAGAATGCCTACAAACATATTTTCCAGATGACTTTAGGCCTCATCAGATTGACCATCACAATCATTTTCTCTTTAGATTGACAACTGGGTGAATTGATGGAGGAAGATTTGGACGGTACTCTTGGTTCCATGGGTACTGAAGTCACTGTACTCTCAGTCAGGGGAGGCTTGAGAATAAGGTCAAGTTGGCAAATAGCAGAGAGTGTCCAAAGAGAGCTTCAGAGACATAGATTTTTAGATTTTTATGTCACATTGAAGAGTAACTCATATACAGGTCTCCCCCCTCATTCATTCATTCATTCATTCTCTCTCTCTCTCTCTCTCTCTCTCTCTCTCTCTCTCTCACACACACACACACACACACACTCATATACACAAACACTGAAATTAAAACTAGTTGCAACAGTGTTAAGCTTGACAGAATGTATCCTGATATCTTCTATTTTACTCTGTATAGTACAATTCCACTCATCCCATTCACCTCAGCCCATTCTGTTCTGCACTTTTCCTCTATTAAAATAATTGTTTGAGGTGGTAAGGTTGGTTTCTCAACTGTTTGCTTCTCAGTTTGAAGAATATGAAGATGAGGGACAGTGATTATCCATCACTCTGACACATTAATGAAAGACAAGTGATTGTTGAATATTTAAAAGGGTTTCCCCCTTAATTTATGCAAATAAGGTCTGTAAATAATTACACAGTATTAATGTCAGTTATTTTCAGCTACTTAAAAAAGATAATATATTCAGGAACATTAATCTATAGAATCCAGGCACTTATTTAGAAAATTCGAACTCAGATCCCATGTAAAATGTGAAATCTGTGTGTCATTGCTTCAGAACAATAGCTGTTAGCACTTAGGGATGAGTAATAGTTAAATCAGTCAATTTAACCAACTGGAACTTGATAAACAGATCCTTTGGTGCCAAATACAGTTGCTCATTTGAATCAAGAATCCCAAACCAGGAACTAAACTCAGATTAACTGAACCCCCTCCTTCCAATGGCTATTCTCTAACTTGAATTTCAGATCGTGCCAGCTTAGAAAGTGTCTATCACAAAAAGGAATGTTCCAGAAAAAAAAGGAGTCAATCTTCTCAAGACAATGCAGAACCCTCCATGTGACTCCTTCCTAGGGTGGGCAGCTTCTGGAGTTGTGGTCGCTTGCTCAGCTTTCTAGCCTTCCCTTCATTGCTAGGAGAGGGAACTTCTCTGCGGAGCATCCGTTCTTAGTGATTCAACCAAACAATGCCAACCAACCCCCAGCATGACTACCATAGATCTCTTCTCATTTCATTCCTGAAGACTGAAAGTGATAAGGATTGTTCTTTACAAATATTTACAAATTACCGTCCAACAGACTTCTAGACTTGTAGGGGATCAGGAAGGCTTCCTCACATGACTTCCTAGTATTTGAACCTGCTGGGCTCATTTGGTCTGTAAGCCCAGCACCAACACCAGTTACATCTGCCTGAATGGGCTATGGTATGTGAGTCATGTTTGCTTCGACTGGAACCACAGCCTGTGAGGAAGTTGGTTCAGTTTTGGAAAATACGTTAATTTGGCCATTCTGTTTGCATAGTTCTGAAAGTTGCCAGACTTGTCATTCCAGGCATCAGAGTCAAAACTTTCGTCTTCCTTGGTCCCACCTTCTCTGCTTGTGTGGAGAGCAGAGCAAAGGAAGGAGGCTGCAGGCAGTGCCATCTAAGGAGCCAAGCAGAGGTCGGCCTTTTGAGTCATGATGACCGCTAAGTGATAACTTTGCACGGAAGCTTTTGCGCCAGACTTTTATAGACTGTGCAAACGGAAATGAATTGGACCTGGTAGTTGGTAGCGGGAAGCATTTAACAGGGAGGGGATTGTTAGTACTCCCCTCTTAGGAGACAATTTTTCTGTGTTTTTTCATCTTCTTCAAATATAATACCTGTGGAACACACATACCTTTTTCTGTATTAGGAAACTATCACCCATGTTGATAATATTTTTCTGTAAGACACAAGGCATCTATCTGGTTTTACCAAACACAAGTTTCTACATGCAAGTGGAGTCACTCCTATGTGAATGGCTTATTTAAACATTTGCTTGTTTTTTTTTTTTTTTTTTTTTTTTTTTATGTGAGAAGGTTGCTGCCCAGAGGGCCTTTCAAAGAGACCTTGAACCCTCTCTCCAAGACCATTCTGTTTTTCAGAAACTAGTAAATTATATCATTAAAATAGCCTTTTAGTCTGTCCTTGCTGTCCTCAATCTCTCTTTGTCAACTTGTCCTTGGTCTGCTTTCTTTGTGACCCCAGTGCTCTTCGTTCTAATGGAGGACATGTAATACCTCCCCCTGCCCCCATCCTGTCTCTTTTATTCTCTGTCCGGATCCAGGCCCTTCTGTTCTGTCTGTCTCTGCACATCCAGGCCCCTCTTTCTGACTCTTGTCACTGACACTGATTTATTTTCCATCACACCATTTAAAAGCCATCAAAAGGTGATTTTTGTCTAGAATGAGGTTACCCACGTTTCTACCCAAGTTCATTCTCTGAGAAAAGAAGCTGCAGAACAGAGACAAGCTTACATCATATATCTCAAAGAACAAAGACAACGACCCCATTGTATTCTCTAGTGCATAGCGCAAGAGGTTACCAAGTCTAGGATCCTAAATGTTTAAATGGTTGACATATGTGAGCACACTGCAGAGAAGACTCAAGCAGGGTGTGAAGCATGGCAATAATCAACGGAGTCTTGGAAAGGAAATAAGATCTTGAGTTTCTTTGTTAGTTACTATAATAAAATACCTAACAAAGGCAACTTAACAAAGGCAATGTTTTCTTGGCTTGCAGTTCATGGGTGGAGTCCATCATGGCAGAGAAGTGTGGCTGCAGGAGCTGGGAGCAGCGGCTCACATGGCATCCGCAGTCGGGAAGCAGAAACGGGCGAAGGACTGTCTCAGCTCTTTCCCCTCATGCCTCGTTCATGCAATGAGGTCTCCCCACCTTTATGGGGGTTCTTCCTATCTCAGTGACCTGCTCTCTCTCTGAGTAGGCAGGAATTCACAGGCCTGCTCAGAGAGTGAGGCTTGTCTCCATGGTGATTCTAGATCCTGTCAAGTTGACAATCAGTGTTAACCATCACAGCCCTCCTGGGAAAGTTTAACGTGATGGTGAGCCAAGAGTTAAGTAGCACAAGCAGTCTTGAAGTTATTTTGAATGAAATCTGCATGTGGCTATTTCTCCAGGGAAAACAATGACTTAATATACATTTTAAATTGGTGTCTTCAGGAAGAGAAGGTGGCTAGGAAGCTAAAAACTTATGACCTTATAGTAATATATCATGAGATTTCTGAAAATTAGTTTCTCTTAAATATCTCTAAATATACAGTTATTAAATCTTACTTTCGGTGACTAGGGCTGGACGTTTTTATGCTTGAGTTTGTTAAGCACTTTTAATAGCCTTCAGTATTACTGTAGACTTTCTAATATATATTCTTCCTCATCATTAGTGACTCAAACATATTTAATCAAAATAGCATTATAACCACAACAGCCTTTCTGCTGTCATGGCTCTGCTTCTGCATAGCACAGAGGAGGCTTTAAAACATATTTAAAGGGTATGTTGATAATTGTTTAAACACATTGAGAGGTGAGGTATTTGACCTCTTCCCTTGATGCTGAGCTGTAAGCAATGAATTATGACCTATGAAGCTAAGACAGAAAAGGCCATGAAACTTCAAACTGGTCCTCTCAGATGCTCACTACGGGGCCAGCTGGCCACCATGGAAGAGGTCTGGCTCCTTTGTCACTTCAGCCATCAGCACTATCAGATCAACAATACAATTATCACTACCAACTGCCAGGCATGGCAGAAGGAAGCCCTCAGTTATCAAGTCAACTCTTGGTTCTCCCCTGCAGGATATTTACAACATCCTAGATATTGTACAAAGAGACAAGCCACCCTTACTGTGTTCATTCCAAATTTCTGACTTAAAGAATCCAAGAAAAAAAAAATGGTTGCATTGTGTCATCAAGTTTGGGGACAGGTTGGTATGAAGTTAAAGTAATTGTAAGTGGAAACATCCAGTGATTACAATACAAGGTTTTTTTTTTTTGTTTGGTTTTTTTTTTTTTTTTTTTTTTTTTGTTTTTTTTTTTTTTTTGTTTTTTTTGTTTTTTTTGTTTTTTTTTGAGACAGGGTCTCATTATGTAGCTCTGGCTGGCTTGGAATTCACTATATATATCAAACTGGCCTTTAACTTACAGAGATCTGCCTCTCTCTGTCTCTGAAATGTTGAGATTAAAGCCACCATGCCTAGCTTCATGTGTGTGTTTGTGTAATTTTTTCTTATTTATTTGTATTTGTAGTGTAGGTCTGTATGTAAATATTTACATGTGTGTACAAGTGCAAGTGGAGTCAAGAATAGGGCCCCAGATACCCTAGAGTTACAGGTGGATATTAAGCTACCTTACATGACTTCTGGAAATCCAACTCTGGTTCTCTGGAAAAGTACATGCTCTTAACCTGTGAGCCATTTTTCCAGCCATTCCTAAGCAGACAAATCAAAACTGACCATCATAAAGTTAAAGGAGCAATTGATGGGACCTGGGAGGTACATAAAGTTCAGGATAGGAATCTCAAATGTGGGCCAAGTTCTGTAGCAGAAGAAGGTGGAGTAAATTGGAAATTTGCAAATGCCGTTTTATAAAATGGTTTAACTTTGTGGAGGACTTTTTTTGTATGTATGTGTGCATCTATTGAGATGATTATATGACTTTCATTTTTAGGTCTAGTCACATGTTGTATTCTGTTGATTGATTTCATGTATGTTGAACCACCATGCTTCCCTGTAATGAAACCAACTTGGTCATGATGTATGTATGATGATTTTTTTGTTGTTTTTTTTGTTTTGTTTTGTTTTTTTTTTGGTTTTTTTTTTTTTTTTTTTTTTTTTTTTTTTTTTTTTTTTTTTTTTTTTTTTGTATTTTTTCAAGACAGGGTTTCTCTGTGTAGTCCTGGCTGTCCTGGAACTCACTCTGCAGACCAGGCTGGCCTTGAATTCAGAAATCTGCCTGCCTCTGCCTCCCAAGGCATATGCCACCACTGCCTGGCTTTTGTGTGTGTGTAAGTATATTTAATTTTTATTAGTCGTGTATGACCTTTTAAAATGTGTTCTTGGATTAGGCTTAAAAGTATTTTATTGAGATTTTTTTTGTAGCTATGTTCATCAGCAACAATGCATTATAATTTTCTTTTATAGTTGTGACCTTATCCAGTTTTTTGTGATCAGGGCAATGCTGGGTTTGTAGAATGAATTTGGTAGTGTTGGAGAGCCATTGGCATTAGCTCTTTAAAGGGTTGGTAGATCCTATTAGTGAATCTTTCTGGACTTTTCTTTCTTGGGGAAATAGTACTGATTTAATATTGCCACCATAGATCTGTTTAAAATCATTCACATCATTTTGACTTAATTTTGATGAGTCATATGTGTCTAGGAATGTGTCCATTTCATATGTATGTTCTAGTATTTTGGAATATGTTTTCAAAATATTCCCTAGTGGTGTATGTAACGCGCGCCCCCAAAATCCCTTTTCGCCTGTGAATAAGGACAGGAGGCGATATGGGTTTACTGCCACGAGGAACTTTTTACTACCGCACACGATAAAGCGGAAAGACCCAAGAAACCGGAAGAGGGTCCCTTAAATACACCCTAGAGTGACGTATTCACTTCTGAAGGGCTGCTTGCTCACTACCCAGTATTATGCCTCGGGATAGGCCAGTGGTTTGGCGCTCTTTCTGCCTAGCAGCTGCGCAGAATGATTGTTTACTGCTGGGGAACCATGTGGCCAGCGCCATGTTGGAAAACGCACGTGTGCAGCCACAGCGGCTCACTACATCTCTCCCTGTTTAAATTATTAATATGAAACAGCCTTTTGCCTATTAAATGTAGTACCAAATAAGATTCGAACTCAAACCCGATCAAGCAAATTCTATCTTGGGGGGGAGTAAGCGATCAAGAGCTTATAGCCCGAAGATTTTTTCCTTACCCTTCCAGGTGCCATGGAAACGAGTCCTCTGGGTGCATGGGCTAAGGAAATATAAAGAGAATTGACACCCATCCCTGTGCAATGGAGTATATATATAGCTCCCAGGAGTGTAAGGGCTGTCAACCTATTATCTGGTATCACAATTATTTAGGCAAGAGCTGACTGGACAAGACTTCTCATCTACCCAGTGTAAATGAGCCGAGCTCTTGGGGTGTATAGACTGAGAATGTCTCTGTCATAGGCTATTTCTAGCCTAGATCATCAAATTTCAGGGAGGATGCTTGCCCCAAGGCTGTGCGTGCTTAGGCTTAGAGCTATCTTGTCACGTTTTTGCTGGGCTTGAGCTTACAAACCATCCATCTATGAATATTAGTTCACATCCTAGAAGTGTATCACGCAGGCCTATTCCGGCTCTTAGGAAAGAAAGAAAGAAGGAAAGAAAAGGTAGAAGAAATTTATTTTTAAGAAGTAAAATCTCCACGGGCAGCAGGTTTCATCCGCTGGAAATCCCCCTGTGGAAACACACAGACCGCTCCCCGGGATCTTATTAAAATAGGATCCGGGCCTTTCCATAGACCAGTCAAAACATCTTTCCATTTTACCATTTCTTTTGGCCTAGTTGGTTCCAGGCAATGTCGATCAGCCGCTGAATTGCCTTGACTGTCCAAATTCAGAAAGTTGAGGGTAAAAAGTGCCAGAGAAATAATAGCTCGTGGCACCGTGGGCAGAGCTTCCTCAACTTCTCCCTTTTGTTTTATCAAATAAGTTTTAAGGGTGTGGTGAGCACGCTCAATGATGTCCTGTTCCTGGGGGTTATAAGGAAGACCCGTCAGGTGTGTCACTTTCATATGGCGACAAAATTGTTTAAATTTTGAGAAGTGTAGGCTGGCCCATTGTCCGTTTTAAGGATTTTAGGCTTTCCCCAAGCACTCCAAGCTTCGAGGCAATGTTGAATAACATGGGCCGCCTTTTCTCCGGTCAAAGGAGAGGCAAATATAACTCCAGAACAAGTATCAATAGAAACATGTAAATATTGTAATTTACCAAAGGATGGGATGTGGGTAACATCCATTTGTCAGATTTGTAAGGGCCTGATTCCCCGAGGGTTAATTCCTGTATGGGGAACAGGTAGGAAATGATAGCAGTTTTGGCATTGAGTAACAATATCTCTGGCCTCCCTTCTAGAGATGTTAAATCGACATCTTAATGTCTCAGCTGTCACATGAAACCTTTTGCGAAAAGCTTTAGCCAAATCTAACTTTGGTGAAAGGGCAAATGCAATTAACCTTGTGGCTCGATCTGCCAGGTCATTGTCACGGGACATAGGTCCCGGTAAGTCTGAGTGAGCCCTAATATGAGTTATAAAGACCGGGGATCTACGCTTAGCCAGGGTAAGCTGAATCTTTTGAAAAACTTCCACAAGTCTGTTAGATGTCTTAATTAACCCAGCAACTTCCAATGTTTTTATTGCATTAACCACATAGAAGGAATCTGAAACAATATTTAAGGGACCTGGAAATATTTCCAGAACCTCTGACACCACTAAGCATTCCACCATTTGAGGTGAGGTTTCATGATATTGTTTGGATGTAACTTTATCATTAACCACATAGGCACCTATTCTTGTTTTTGACCCATCCGTATAAACTACCATTCCATCTGGGAGCGGCTCCTGAGACACAATACGTGGAAATATGATAGCTTGAGTTAAAGCAAATTGTAAGATGGGATGCTTAGGATAATGATTATCTATTTGACCATTGAAGGAAGTAACCAGCACTGCCCACACATCAGAGGTCGCCGTTAATATTTGGACTTGGTGAGCAGTATAAGGCACTATTAAAACCTTAGGCTCTCTTCCAAAATGAGTAATAGCCGCTTTTAGCCCTTGAAGGGTAAGCTGAGCGACTGTATCTGGATACCTTTCAATGATCTTTGCAGGAGACGCATTAGGGTGGACCCATAACAAGGGCCCCTCCTGCCATAATACAGCAGTTGGTAAGTGTCTAGTTTTAAAAACACATAAGTCAAAGGTTTTGGTTTCATCTATGCGTTTTAACTGGGCGTCTTGCAAAGCGTTTTCTACTACTTGTAGAGCACGGCTCGCAGCTGGTGTTAAGGCCCTTGGTGAGGAAATATGAGCATCTCCTTCTAAAATATCAAATAAAGGTTTCAGCTCGGCCGAGGGAATTTTTAAAAACGGTCTTAACCAATTTATATCACCTAATAATTTCTGAAAATCATTTAAAGTATGTAAATGGTCTCTACGAATCTCCAATTTCTGAGGAATTATCTTTTCTGGATAGATAACTGTCCCTAAAAAGGAACCAATCTCTGAAAATTGAACTTTCTCAGTAGCAACATTTAGACCCCACTGTTCTAAGGTTTTTAATAATAAGGGGTATGAGGTCTGTAAAGTACCTAAATCCTTATGACACATAATAATATCATCTGTATAATGAGCCAGCAACAGCGAAGGAAATTGTTTCTTAATTGGCTCGAGGGCCATTTGAACATACAGCTGACATATGGTAGGGCTGTTGGCCATGTCCTGAGGCAGGACTTTCCACTGATATCTCTTATCAGGTTCAAAACGATTAACAGTAGGTAATGTAAACGCAAATCTTGGCCTATCTTGTGGACATAAGGGAATAGAGAAAAAACAATCTTTAATATCTATAATTATAATTTTCCACTGCTTAGGCAAGGCAGAGAGTAGAGGCAAACCTCGTTGCACAGAGCCAAATAGTCGCATCTGTGCATTGACCGCTCTTAAATCATGTAAAAGCCTCCATTTCCCGGATTTTTTTTTAATAACGAATATAGGTGTATTCCAGGGGGAGGTAGAAGGTTCTAAATGACCGAGCTGTACTTGTTCTTTAATTAGTTTTGTAGCAGCTTCCAATTTCTCAGAGGATAATGACCACTGAGGTACCCAGACGGCCTCCTCTGTGAGCCAGGGTATGGGTATAGAGCCCTCAGTGGCAGCTAGGAAAAACCCAGTCCTTGCCTTCCTGCGTTTGATTCTTGTGAGACAGGATCTAACCTTCCTTGTTCGTTCCTGCCAAGACCTTTCCCTTCTTTAAATCCCATGCTTTTCATAATGTTTACAGCTTGTGGGGAGTATTCACTGGTCAGAACTAGCCCTAGGCCCTGTAAAATGTCCCTTCCCCAGAGGTTGACGGGGAGGGGAAGCACATAAGGTATAAAACTTCCTGTCTGACCCTCTGCTGCCTTCCAAGTCAACGAGCGGGAGCTGACTGTAGGGCTGGCTTCATATCCCAATCCTTGTAGGGAGTGAGATGATTTCTCTACAGGCCATGCCTTAGGCCACCAATTAGCGGAAATGATATTTTTATCCGCTCCTGAGTCCAGAATTCCGGTAAATTTCTTCCCCTCTATTGTTAACTGTAAGGTGGGTCTAGTTTTAAAATCAACCACCAGATGAGCGAAGTCAGTTCCTGAGGAACCAAGCCCCTGAGAACCTCTAAGCTTCTCAGTGGATGGAAAACAATCATGTAAGCTTGGAAGAACAATCAATTGAGCGATCCTATCTCCAGGGGAGATAGAGAATACACCTTGTGGGCTAGAACAGAGAACTTGAAGTTCTCCGGTATAATCCTGATCTATTACACCGGGGTGTACCACAAGCCCTTTTAAGGTGAGAGAGGAACGGCCTAATATAAGACCAACGCTTCTCTCTGGCAGGGGGCCTCTGTAATCGACCGGGATCGGCTGCACCCCCATGTGTGGCATTAATAAGACTCGGGAGGTGGAGCACAGGTCCAGTCCTGCGGAACCCCTTGTGGCTCTGCAGCGAACAGAGTCTCCTGAGTGTTCTGCAGTGTCTCATATCTTTTGGGGCCCTGGGATCTCGGGCCCGCATATCCGTTTTTTGAAAATTTTTCCTCCTTAATGGCTGACAGATTTGGGGGGAGAATTTGACCTTTTATATCCCTAATAGAACGGCAATTTTGAGCCAAATGATAGCCTTTTCCACACCTAGTGCACAGTTTCGTTGGTATTTGATTATTTGGGCACTCCCTTTTTCTATGTCCGGCCTTCCCACAGGCATAGCACCGGGCCATATGTTTTGACGGGAAGGTTCCACGATTCTGACCCTTAAGCAGCATTGCCGCCATTTCTAAGTTCGCCGCCGCGAGCCCTGCGTTAGTAAGAGGACCTCCCAATCCTCGGCACACTCTTAACCAATCTTGTAACCCCTTAGCTCTCCGCGGCGCAATAGCGGCACGGCATTCCGCCGTGGCGTTTTCAAAAACCATCTGTTCTATTAGCGGCATCGACTGTTCTGGATCCCCAAAGATTCTACCCGCTGCCTCGGTCATCCGCGCCACAAAGTCAGAGAACGACTCATTAGCTGCCTGAATTATCTTGGACAAATAAAGGTTACTGCCTTCCTTCCTAGGGAGGGACTTTCACGCCTTTATCGCAGCTGCTGCTGTCTGCGCGTAGACCTGTCAAGGATGAGCGGTCTGGTCATTCGCGTGTACGCCAACTCCCGCTAGCATATCAAAAGTCCATAATTCCTGTCCCTCAGTATTTGCATTAATCCTAGCTTGTGCTTGTAACGCCTCATGCCACAAGGCCTTCCACTCTAGGTATTGGCCCATATTGTTAAGTACCGCCTTCACTGTGTTCTGCCAATCTCCTGGAGTCATGGCGGCTGTAGCTAACCTCTCTACTTGGGCTACAGTAAAGTTAGCTCCAATTCCATATGTGCGCACTGCTTCCGCTAATTCTTTGACCTGTCTATAATCTACGGGAGCATAAACGCGGGCGCCTTCTGCCGCTTCAAAGACCGGAAATGCAAGCTGTAGCTGCCTCTGATCCGCCGGGCTGAGGAATGAGTTAGGGCCTCCGCCCGAATCGTAAGTTGGAGGCAAGAGTGGGGCTGAGGAATTCAAAGGCTTTCTTAGTCTTACTTTGGGACCGCCAGCCTTAGTACAGGCAGCTGGTTCCTGCCCCAGGCCCTCTTCCTCTCCTTGTGTTAGATCTTCCTCGGAGCTGCTAAGGTGTATGGAAGCAGGCTCCTTAATTGGGTGCGGGGGTTCCCGCTTCTCTTCACCAGCCGGTGAAGGTTTGCTAGCTTTAACAGGCCCTGCAGTGGCCTGTATCCCTCCTGAACATTCTTTCCTATAACCAAACTCTCTGGCCAGTCTCTCTCCAGACTTCTTCGTCTGTTTCTCTTTTCCCAACCCTATGGCTGAGCACCTGTTGCCACATCCTGGTTCTGATAGCTTAGAGCAGACCTTTTTTGAAACCTCTCCACTCCTATTAGCTGTGTCTCGAGCTAGTTCCTCACAACAAAAATAGACTGTCAACGAAAACCACACAAGGCCAGCTACTACAGCAGCGGCAGTGAATGAAAATTCGGTCGCAACAAAGGTCTCCACGCCAAGCATATCTTCCAGGATGCACCTCGAGTTCCGCAGTTTGTAACCCGTCCCCAAGCTTGGGTGGTCTCCCGCAGCGCCTTAAAATTTCCCGGGTTTCGGCACCAGATGTAACGCGCGCCCCCAAAATCCCTTTTCGCCTGTGAATAAGGACAGGAGGCGATATGGGTTTACTGCCACGAGGAACTTTTTACTACCGCACACGATAAAGCGGAAAGACCCAAGAAACCGGAAGAGGGTCCCTTAAATACACCCTAGAGTGACGTATTCACTTCTGAAGGGCTGCTTGCTCACTACCCAGTATTATGCCTCGGGATAGGCCAGTGGTTTGGCGCTCTTTCTGCCTAGCAGCTGCGCAGAATGATTGTTTACTGCTGGGGAACCATGTGGCCAGCGCCATGTTGGAAAACGCACGTGTGCAGCCACAGCGGCTCACTACAGGTGTAGGAGATTTCATTGGGATGTTTTGCAACATCTTCCGTTTACCTCTTAGTTTTATTATTTTAAATCTTCTCTCACTTTCTTTAGATTTTACTCATTAAGGGGTTGTGAGTCCTGTATATTTTCAAAGAACCATTTTTTTTTTGTTTTGTTTTTGTTTTTCGAGACAGGGTTTCTCTGTGTAGCCCTGGCTGTCCTGGAACTCACTCTGTAGACCAGGCTGGCCTCGAACTCAGAAATCTGCCTGTCTCTGCCTCCCAAGTGCTGGGATTAAAGATTAAAGGTGTGCACCACCACCGCCAATTCTTTTTTAAAAATTGATTCTAAAGCCAGGCAGTGGTGGTGGATGTCTTGAATCCCAGCACTCGGGAGGCAGAGGCAGGTGGATTTCTGAGTTCAAGGCCAGTCTGGTCTACAGAGTGAGTTCCAGGACAGCCAGGACTACACAGAGAAACCCTGTCTCGAATCTCCTCTCCCCAAAATTGATTCCATGTGTTGTTCTATTAGCCTCCAGTTCTTTAATTTCTCTTCTATTTATTATTTATTGATATCTACTACTACTACTTTGGGGTTTGGATTGGCTTTATTTTTTAAGCACTTGAGGTACATCATTCTTCCATTCAAGGTTTCTGAGTGTAACCACTTACAGGTATAAAGTCTCCCATTGTAACTGCCTTGGCTATGTTCCAAAGGTTCTAGTAAAATTGAAATTTTTATTTTATTCCAGGAATTTTCTCTTATTTCCTGTGATTGACTGCTCACTTAAGAGTGTATTGTTCAATCTCTGTGTATTTGTCTAGCTATGATTTTTCATCCTCTTGATTTCTAGATTTATTTCACTGTAATTTGATGTTAGAAAATGTATTTTGGTATTTTTAAAGACTTTTTTGGCCTTTTGGTATTTTTTAAGACTTGCTTTGGGATCCAGAATGTGATCTGTTTTAGAGAGTGTTCTAGAAGCTCCTGAGAAGAATGTGTTCCATATATGTTGGATTTGAATATTCTGAAGACATTTATTTGACCTATAATATAGATTAACGTTGCAGTTTCTATGCTGATTTCATGCCGGTCAGAGTGATTTATCCAGCAAGCAAATGACAACAGATGCTGGTGAGGACGTGAGGGAAAAGGAATCCTGTCCTTTGCTGGTGGACTGGAAAACAAAGGAGCCACCATGGAGATCTGACTCAAAAAAAATCAGACATAATACCAACATGAGATCCAGTCATACAACTCCTGAACATGTATCCAAAGGATTTGATGTTAACAAGCTACAGAGACACTTGATGCACTCTTCATAACTGGCAAGATGGAGAATCAGCCTAGATGTCAACAGATATAGAAAATTTGATACCTATACACAATGGAGTTTTATGCAGCTGCCAAGATGAATGAAATAATGACATTTGTAGAAAAATGGGTGGAAGATCATTAAGTCAACGAAAATCAGCCAGACTCAGAAAGACCAATGTTGCATGTTGTCTCTCATATGTAGAATATATATATGAATATATGTATATATATATATATATATATACACACACACAAAATGTAAAATGGCTTAATATCAAAATATTTCTTTCTGTAAGCAAATTTTTTTCTGAGAAAGATAAACTATATTTATCTATTTCTCTTTTTATATATCATATATACATACACACATGAGATAGCTTATGTATATGATATATATTTCATCTTAGGTTAGACCACAAGTAAGTCTATGATAGTTTTTTTTCTCTTCTCAATGAATCATGTTACTATTTAAAACAAAACTAAACAATCCTGAAGTAGCCTGGGGACCGGGGAGGGGGTTACGAGTATCTTTCACACACATTTGACCTTCATTTTTACTGAAAATATTTACGTATCTGTTAACGTGGAAGCCTTCTTGGCTGCGGTTGAAAGTTCTTCAGTTCAAGACTATTTTTCTGAAGCTCACCACGTCAACAGTGCTAGATTGAAGTCATAAGAAACCACCTGAGCTTCTTGTCAATGTCAATACAATCTTTGTTCACAAGTCACCTGTCATCCATCTACAGTCCTTTCTTGGATGCACAGTCACAGGCTCAGCCTCCATTTCCCACCAAAGGTATGCTTCTCCCTTTTCTTTCAACACTGGTAGTTTATAATCCTTTCCCAGTGCTGGGCTACAGCAGGCATTAGGATAAAGGAGATCCTTTCCAGTGTTGAGGAACCTTCCAATTGACTTGCTTCTCTTAATCAGTCCTTTACCCTAGTCCTCAATGACCGAAAAAAAATGCCTTCTTTGTCTAGAGTCTACAAGGGATACTAAATTGACAGTCTGAAATTAATATTGTCACACATAGAAAGGAATCACAGCCATAGTGGTTTTATTTCTCTTTGGTCATGGGCTGAGTTTATCAGAGTCCCCCTGCATCCTGGAGAGGAAGCTTGTGCAAACACTTCCTGCAGGATGACTTCATCGAAAAGCATTTTCTAGATTCAGAAGGCAAGACCTCTGGACTCAAGATAATTCAAACTGTGTTTTTCCTCATGGGGTTGTAAGTTCCTAATTCAGAGTCTGAGTGAGAAGAGGAGACTAGGATGAACTTCATAGATGCCAGTGATACAAAATTCAGTTCATTCAATAAATGAATCTTTTAGAACATGCACATCAAATTATTTTCTCTCTAATAGTAAAATGCTAGACTAGAAACTTTTCCTTGAAGAAAGACAGAGAGTAATCTTGGAAACTGGAGAAATCCACAGAGAGCAGGGAGTCAGATCGGGAGGCCAGGAGGCCAGGAGGCCAGGAAGGGGTGTTAGGGGTTGGTGTGATGGCTGCTTTTGAGATGATTCTGTGAATTTAAACCTAAACTCCCAACTGGAAGGATCAGTGCAAGGGAGTAGAGTGCTGAGAAAATGCATATCCCTATTCTGCTCCATGCCTGTCTCCATGTTGGTGCTGGTCCACACTCACATGTTCACGTTTCTGGTGATCATTATTTTATTCAAAGAATAACTTGTTATATAAATATATAGATACTGATATAAACGCTTTTGTTTAAAGAGTTCTTATCAAAGGGAATTTAAGTAAAAGTAAATTTTCATTGCCTTTTGCTTTGGGCGATATTCATGTTATCGCAACAGACATCGCTCTCTTTTCCCACTTAGACTGTGGTGCACACAATGTACTTGCTCCTCCTTTTTACATGTTAATTAATAAATGTATTGAAGATTGCTGGTGCTGTCATTGGAGACAACCAATGACTGTAAGACACAGTACCAGAATAGAAGAACTTCAAAATATAAAGACTGAGGGAAATGTCCTAAAAGGGAAAGGATGGAAAATTCACGTTAGGTCAGTATTTACAATGTAAAGACTTAAGCTGAACCTAAGAACGAGTTTTGTTAAGTCAAATCTCTGTTTCTGGCTGTGATCATGAATGTGTTTAGGCTTGCTTCTTCTTCTTCTTCTTTTTTTTTTTTTTAAAATAAATCATATATATCATGTGTTTTTTTTTTTTTTTTTTTTTTTTTTTTTTTTTTTTTTTTTTTTGGTTTTTCGAGACAGGGTTTCTCTGTGTAGCCCTGGCTGTCCTAGAACTCACTCTGTACTCTGTAGATCAGGCTGGCCTCAAACTCAGAAATCCGCCTGCCTCTGCCTCCCAAGTGCTGGGATTAAAGGCATGTGCCACCACCGCCCAGCATGATTTTTAAAAAAATATTTATGTCACATATGTGGGTACACTGCAGCTGTCTTCAGACACAGCAGAAGACAGCATCAGATCCCATTACAGATGGTTGGGAGCCACCATGTGGTTGCTGGGAATTGAACTCAGGACCTCTTGAAGAGCAGTCAGTGCTTTTAACCACTGAGCCATTTCTCCAGCCATAGGCTTGCTTATTAAAAGCAAGTGCTCACATCAGTTTCTGTAACCCATCTGCTTGTCCTGTTGGCTCAGGGAATGGTAGACAGACCCAGGGATCAAAAAGAACGGGGGCAGCGTGTTTATTCTTGATCAGAGAAAGGCAAACGTGGATAAAGGTGGAAAGTGTTCAAAGCAAAGTAAGTGAAGGTTCTGAATTTGGAAGATCCTGACACTCAGGAAGAAGTGGAGAAATAAAACGTGCAAAGATGGGGAGGAGGTTAGTGGGAGAGAATCTGCGGACTGTTGCAAGAGACAGGATAGTTGGAGACAGGAGCTTGTTCAAATACAAAACCAAAAAATCGAACAAAACAATGTCAATGACAAAACAAAACAACTATGGAACATATAGCAAGACTGGACCATTCTGACAGTGCCAAAGGCAGGCCCCAAGAACCGCATGCTGGTAAGCATTCTGAGTGTCTTTGAGTTACTTGGTTCAGGGGCCGTAGTTTGACAAGGATTGAGAAGCCTGGTTGTTAAAATCTTGCCGAAAGTTAAAATGCTGTGACCTTTAAGTGGCAAAAGATGGGAAGAATAAACAATGGGAGCCCCTGAATTTGCATCCACACAGCATCTGAGCTAGAGTTGACATATTCTGTAGGGTTAGGATCAGAAGGGACAAAACTGACTTAAATGATCCCAGACACTGTACTTATAAAATAACTCCCAGACCCTTGCTTGGAACTTATTTATTTTTATTTTAGAAATGTTTAAAAAACTATAGGGTTTCCTGATTCATAGAAGCTAAAATTATGAAATTTGTCAAGGCAAAGTCAGAGGCAAGGATGGAGACACAGGCTGGAGGCCCAAATGTGAGTGACAGCTGTCTTCTTGACCGTGAAGAAAAGCAGAAGAAATATTCATTTTGGAGGAGGGTCCAAATGATTAATAACATTCAACCTTGTCAGGATATGTTGTGTTTGATATTTATAATGGTTATCTCTAGGTTAGCAAATGGTTAAATTGTATGTATTAAGAATAATCTGTTATAAAGGATATGAATTATGATATTTTGAGGTGTTTCACTTCATTTTTCATATTATATATTTTTAATCCTTTGCTCATTTAAGTCTCTTCAGCGCTAAAGATAAAGAAGGACCCTTGTGTGCTAGGTCAGCACTCTGCCACTGAGCTGCACGCCCAGCCCTCATTTAACTGTGTTTCTCTTTCCTGTGTGTGAGTTTGTGTGTATATGTGTAACTGTATATATGTGTATGTGTACAACTGTGTGTGCACACCTGTGTTTGTACACCTGTGTACATGTGTGGAAGTAGATAAGGACACCATGTGTCCTATTGTATTACCCTCTCACATAGGGTTTCTCACTGAACCAGGAGTCAGGTTGGTGGCCAACAAACTCCAGTGACCCTCCTGTCTTTGTGTCCCACAGCACTGGGATTATATGTATAGTCACATCTGGCTTAGGTGTTTATTCTCAGGCCATCATGGTAATGCCTCAAGCTCTTACCTTCTGAGCGATCTCGCCTTACCTCTCTCCCCATTTTTTTTTTCAAGACAGGGTTTCTCTGTGTAGCTCTGGGCTGTTCTAGAATTCATTCTGTAGAAATGGCTGGCCTTGAACTCAGAGATCCACCAGCCTCTACCTTCCAAATGCTGGAATTAAAGGTGTGTGCCATCCCTTCCCTGCTAGGAATTTTTTTTTTTTAGCCTCCCCTCAATTTAATTTAAAAAATCTTTTATTCTTTTCCAGTTTCATATGTGCACATAATAAATTAAAGTCATGTCATTTTCTAACACACCCCTCTCTTCTTATTCTTCTGCTGAAATGTTTGCCTCTTACTTTCATGTTGTGTGTGTGTGCTCACACGTGTGTGTTAAATGCCTCTAATCTCATCACTTGGAAGTGGAGAAAACTCAGGATGTCAAGGTCCTCTTGAACAAAGCGAGTTCACTCACTTCTGCTTCAGCATAGCATCTGAGACATTTGGCCGAGTGCCAGGAGAACAGAACACCCTTTGGGAGGCAGAGTTCAGGGGTTGAGATGCACAGATTCGAGGTTTAACATTGTAAAGTTAAAGGTTTAGCATCATAAAGTTGAAGGACTCCAATCTTGGAAGCTCCTTGAACACACTTTTCAGCGAGCTGATCGTGGTGGAGGAAACAGAACTGTGTGGCAACGAGCATTAGTTACTGTGCTGCTTCACAAGTGTCATAAGTTCCGTAAGTACCCCTTAAGGATGGTAGCTGACAAGTAGGGAGTTTGGATAAAACTGCACTAAATGTCCAGTGGAACAGGCTACTTAGCTCATATTCCCACCTGTCTCCCTACTCCCCTCAAGAACTTGATCTAAATGCATATTAGGCTCAGAAATAAGAGAAAGACAAACTTGACTGAGCCTGTCTTGTAATGTTTTTAGCCAAATTTCCTCCCAGAGTCTACTCCAGAGCCTTAACTTGGACAATTTTATCAATCACTAAATTTCCCCCTGTTCATCACACACAATTCTGCAAAGTAATGGTGGTAATATGGAAGGTTTTCACACTTAGTGAGTAAAAGAAATAACCTTCTACTTATTCAGCAATGGTACAAAAAAAACAAAACAAAACAAAGCATTGTACATTCAAGTACACAAATGTGTTGAGCTTAACAAAAACTTTATTTTATTACTGGTGTTTGCAGGGAGAGGAATCTGACAATGGCCATGGTATGTTCTAAGTAGTGGTTTCTAAGCAGAGCCTTCTGTTAGGTCATAGGAGTACCAAAAGTAAACTGCATTTAATTTATTCATCAACTGTATTGAACATGCGCATGCAAGCCTTTGGTATTTACATGGGAGAGAGAAAGGTAAATAACACTTAGCCCTGGCTTTGGAGGAGCTTCTGAGAGGCTGAGGTGTGTGCAGATGACCACATCAAAGCAGGCGTGATTATAAACTGCTTCTGTGCTGCTCTTACTCCAGCCTTTGAACAAATCACCAGGGGATCTCAGAGATTACATAGGAAGTAGACAGAGCCCAGCATATAACTAAGTTAACAGCAGCACCAGCTGGGGTCTCTTTCCTTTAATGGGTCAGCACTAGGCTTTCGTTGCTTTTCTGGCCTGCATTGGTATCTAATGGAACCTACAAACTTGGAAGTACTTGGAATTAATTGGCTCTGAAGGCAGCCCTCCCACTTGCACCTGTGAAAACAAACACTTGTAGTTGAAGTAGTTCTTGACACATAGTAGGCAATCATTGTATATTTATTGAAGCAATAATAGTTAAAGCATACCATTTGCTCTAAATTTGGTCCGAACTGAATTGTATATTTATGCACATACATTAATTGCTATCATTCAAAACATTAAATGTCCATATTATTTGGGCAGATCTGAACAGCACAAGTTCTGGAGAGACTACATATTTCCCAACATATATCTGAAGATCACCTGTTCCACTAGAAAGCTCACAGAGTAGGTTTTGCCAGGTAGTGGCCACAGGGTGATGCCTATGGTTCCATATTGCTGCCCCATTCATTTGAGTGAACGAACCAATAATAATCCAAGTTCGTATTACAGTTTGAGTCTGGAGTCTCCCCCATAAGCTTGTGTTTTAGATGTTTGTTTCCCAGGCAGTGGTTTTCTTTTTGGAGATAGGGGAGGCTTTAGAGCAGAGGTTCTCAACCTTCCTGATGCTGTAGCTCTTTGATACAGCTCCTCATGTTGTGGTGACCACCCCACCCTCACCGCAAACATGAAGTTATTTCTGTTGCTACTTCATAGTTGCAATTTTGCTACTGTTATGTAATGTAAATGTGTTTCCTGATTGATGGTCTTAGGTGACCCCTATGAAAGAGTCTTTCGGCCCCAAAGGGGTTGCAATCTACAGATCTGAGAACTACTGCTTTAGAAGGTAGAGCCTAGCTAAAGGAAGTCACTCAGGGTGCATCTTCAACAGTTTTGACAGGATCCTGGTGTCAGCTTCTCTCTGACAGGATGTAAATAAGCATCTTCTGCCAGAGTCCTATCCCCAGGCCTTGCTTGTCCGGAAGCTATAAGCCAAACAAAATCTTCCCTCTCTTAGGTTGCTTCTGTCAGGTAGTTATAGTCACAGCAACATGAAAGTAATCAATGTAGTTACTAACCTGGGTCAAATCTTTTTCAGATTCCTTGATTTTTTTACATAGCACCTTGTGTCCCAGGGTCCCTCACGGATGCTACACTACAGTTACTACTTCTTTTTCTTTTTCTTTTTCTTTTTCTTTTTTTTATTAGATATTTTATTTACACTTCAGATGCCATCCCCTTTCCCCATTCCCCCCCCTTAGAAAACCCCTATCCCATGCCCCCTTTTCCTTTTTGCATTTATACATTTTTTTAAAATAATGTTAATCATAAGCGTTATAAGTTTGGAATTGTTCAATCAGAGGTGTAACCCACTGACCGACCTAGATATAACAACTATCTTTGACTGGTGGAGATACATGAATATCTGCCTCCCTGTCTCCCCCCTCTTTCTCTCTTTCATCACCTAGCTTTTCCTATCCTTCTTCTCTTCCTCTTCTTACTCCTTTTCTTCCTCTCAGTACTCCTCCTACCTTAGCTCTTCCTACACATCACCCTTCCTGTTAAAATAAAACTTTTCTCTCAAAATACAATTAGAGCATAATTATGCCAATTTGTACCAGTGAGGTACAAGATAGTCTTAATACCCCATCCATCCTTTTGTTGACTAACCAGCACCTCTGTCATCTATCCTAACTAAAACATTTAGTTCTGAACCTGGCTTTAGGATGAATGTCAGCTGACGACCATCCACTCAAATCTTTTCTCTTACGGTAAATAGCTATAAGTTTTCAACCCCGTCAGAAATCCAGAATGACTGAGTTAACTATAATTGTGGGAAGCACAAAGCATAGCTTCTAAAACTTAGCCAATTTATAGAGACCTCTGAACACCTGAAAAGCCCCTATACTACCGAACGTTGGAGCATCAAATCTTCAGCCTTCTGGCCCAGAATCATCTGACAGACCTTGGTGATGCAGGATTATTAAGGACTGATTACTTTGTCTAGGCAGATATAATCAGTCGACTATTCTGCATGTGTGTCCTTTTCTGGACAGTAATTTGTCTGTAGATGGAGAGAGGCAATTCTTGCCTAGTGGCTGTTACCACACAACTGGAGTAACTCCAAGGATGCTCAATTTCTTCTTAGAATCCACGACAGGAAGCTGTCAGGAGCAGACAGGTCTCTAATCAATATGAACATTAATATATAAATATTTGTAGCATCAGTTCTATGGACTTCTGATGTTTTGAAAACCAACTATCCATGTAAGGTAACCTGGACTGTTTTCTGTTAACTCCTCTCAGCTATTTCTAAGTAAAATATGGAAAGCACCCTAACAATAAACTCAAAAATATGAATTTGCTATAGTCCCTTAACTCATAGGTTAACCGTCCCAAATAAGTTAAAAAAGTTAAAAAAGGGCTGGGTCTAGGCCCTGTATTCCTAAAGGTGTTATACAGGCACATTGCCCATGAGCGTATCAATATTCATCTCACTTTTATATTAATAAGAGGCTTGTACCAATGAAAACCTTAAATTTGAGATCAAAGTAAATTTTGTACCATTTAAAAAATTATAACTTCATCTTGATAATAATTATACAGATTTCTACCAGTAGGTTATGGCTATGCAGTAAGTCCTAGCTAATCCCCCCTGTTCCAACAAAACCACTACTTTTCCCTAGAAAGACAGACCATTATTAACCACATTAGTCCCCAAGCTCAGGGAATAGGGGCGCTGACTCTTATTTAACTTCTTCAAGCTGATTAAGGGCGTTGAGATTTTAGAAGAGGGGTGGGGGGGGGGGGAGAGTAAGTTGATAAGCCTCTGATGCTGTGTCTTCACTGAATCCAGATGGAATTCCAGGACATCAGAGGTTTGGGCAGGTCTGCTCAGTATGCTTGATGAGTAGATACACCAAGGCTGTGTATTCTGCAATATACAATTCTCAGAACAAGTTTTAGTATCAAGAAAAAAAAAAAAATTTCCCACCCCCAGGGGCCTGACATTTTTTTTTAAAGATGTTGGTTCTGAAGACTTTTTTTTCCCCCCGCTTCTTAAAATTGGTTGTAGTATTTACATTTCAGATTTTATCCCCTTAGCCTACTTCCTCCCACCACCCAGAAACCTATCCCACCCCCCTCCTCATGCTTCTATGAGGCAGTGACCACACCTACCCCCCTCACTATCCCCTCCCCGCCCTTACATCCCCCCCCCCACTGTGTGTTCATTCATTCATTTTTCATTCATTTTTTTTATGGGACCAAGAAACTCCAATCCCACCTATGTCCGACGGGGCCATCCTCCCCTACATATACCTCTGGAGTCTTGGGTCCCTCCCTATGTGTTCCCAGGCTGGTGGTTTAGACCCTAGGGGCGGGGGGGGGGGGGGGCTCTGGTTGTTTGGTATTGTTGCTTTCCACCTGGGGTCAATAACCCTTTCTGCTCCTTCAGTCCTCTCACTAAGTTCTCCATTGGGAAACCCCTGATCATATCAGTGGTTAATTGTGAACATTGTCCTCTGAGTGTTTTAGTCTTTGGCTGACCTCTAAGGAGACAGCTATATCATGTTCCTCACATTATGCACTTCCAGCCATCCACAACAGTGTTTAGATTAGGTGGCTGTACATGGGGTGAATACGCAGGTGGAAAGGTCTCCTGATGGCCCCTCCTTCAGTTTCTGTTCCATGTTTTGTTTCCCTATTTGCTCCCTTGAGCATTTTTATTTCTCGTTCTAAGTAGAACTGAGGCATCCCCTCTTGGTCGTCCTTCTTCATGAGCTTCATGTGGTCTGTGGGTTGAGTCTTCGCTAATCCAAGCTTTTGGACTAACATCCGTGGAGATATGTTTGTGTAACTATCTTCTTTTGGGGTTTTTGGAAGATTACTTTCTTGCTTTTTCTAGGTTGTAGTTTCCCTCCTTGTGTTGGAGTTTTCCACCAATTATTCTTTGAAGTGCTGGATTTGTGTTGAGATACTGTGTAAATTTGGATTTGTCATGGAATATTTTGGTTTCTCCATCAATAATGATTGAGAGTTTTGCTGGGTATAGTAGTCTGGGCTGGCATTTGTGTTCTCTTAGAGTCTGTATGATATCGGTCCAGGATCTTCTGGCTTTTATGGTCTCTGGTGAGAAGTCTGGTGTAATTCTTATAGGTCTGCCTTTATATGTTACTTTGCCTTTTTCCCTTACTGCTTTTAGTATTTTTTCTTTGTTTTGTACATTTGATGTTTTGACTATTATATGGCGGGAAGTATTTCTTTTCTGGTCTAAACTATTTGGAGTTCTGTAAGCTTCTTGTATATTTATGGACATCTCTTTCTTTAGGTTAGGGAAGTTTTCCTCTATAATTTTGTTGAGGATATTTACTGGTCCTTTTAGTTGGGAATCTTCCCCCTCATCTATACCTATTATCCTTAGGTTTGGCCTTCTCATTGTGTCTTGGATTTCTTGTATATTTTGGGTTAGTAGCTTTTTGTATTTTGCATTTTCTTTGACAGTTGTGTCAATGTTTTCCATGGTATCTTCTGCACATGAGATTCTCTCTTCCATCTCTTGTATTCTGTTGGTGATACTTGTGTCTATGACTCCTGATCGTTTTTTAGGTTTTCTATCTCCAGGGTATTGTCCCTTTGTGATTTCTTTATTGTTTCTACTTCCATTTTTAGATCCTGCATGGTTCTGTTTAATTCCTTTTCCCGTTTGGTTGCATTTTCTTGCAATTCCTTAAGGGATTTTTGTGTTTCCTCTTTAAGGGTTTCTATCTGTCTACCAGTGCTCTCCTTAAGTTCTTTGAGAGTGTTATTTATGTCTTTCTTAAAGCCCTCTATCATCATCATGAGAAGTGATTTTAATTCTGATTCCTGCTTTTCTGGTGTGATGGGGTGTTCAGGGCTTGCTCTGATGGGGGAGCTGGGTTCTGATGATGCCATGTAACTTTGGTTTCTGTTGCTTACATTCTTGCTCTTGCCTTTTGCCATCTGGTTAACTCTAGTGCTGCCTGTACTTGCTGTCTCTGACTGAAGCCTGTCTTTCTAGTTATCTAGCTTGTGTCTGATCTCCTAGGGGTCCAGATGTCTCTGTGATCTTTTCCAGCTGCACTGATTACAGTGGTACCTCTAGGATGCCTCAGGATATGGTGCCTCCAAGGTAGTAGTCCAGCTAGGTGTTTGCTGTTCTGGGTGCAGTGTCTCCTCTAGAATATCTCAGGATATGTTGTCTGAAGCTCTGAGTTCATTTGTTCCTCTGTGGATCTGGATTGAGTGGACCTTCCAGTATGTCTCAGGTGGAATCCAGGGTCCACACAACAGCAGACCTGGCAGAGGTCTGATCTAGGCCTCAGATCTGAGAACTAGTTTCTAAGACACTGTCCAAGTTAGAGCACCTGGGATCCCTGCTTCCTCTGGGTTCTTGGAGGTTGGGGACAGAGCTGCCACACAAGATCTGCTTAGTGCTCTGGCCCAGATCGGAAGGAACCAGTGTTCCCGGCCAGGAGTAACTTCCTGGGTCTTATTGGTTCCCAGTTACTCCCTGTTTAGGGCGGGCCCTGCTGTCTGCTTACCTAGGACACTGCCTGAGTTTGAGTGCCTGGGATCCCTGCTTCCTCTGGGTTCTTGGATGTTGGGGGCAGAGCTGCCACCCAAGATCTGCTCAGTGCTCTGGCCCAGACTGGAAGGAACCAGTGTTCCATGCCGGGAGTGACTTACTACAGTTACTTCTTATGTGACCTAAGCCTCCTGCTGGCTGGGACAGTTTCTTGGACTTACTTTGAGTAGCCTTACTAATCATTTGAGCAGACTAGACAAGTACTCTGTAAAAAGCGGGGCCTCATCTGCTGTTTTCTTTGTGACGAGGCCCTGGTTATTGGTTCAAGGACAATCACAGACTCCGTGGGTGACTCTTACATCAGAGCATTCCAAGAATGTATGTGTTGATCTTGACCCCTGGCTGGGTCAGTGTTTGCAGTGTTCACCCATTGTAACATTAGCTTTTCACTCTTTCTGTACCCTCACTATTTATAATCCTCACAGGAAAAATAGGAACGTAAACGCCACTTCTTTAAGGCAGAGAATCTGCACCAACTAGAGGAGTTTTGAAGCAAAATTTGTTCCTTGCCCCATGATTTGTTTATTTAACAAATGGTACAGTTAAATGCTGTGGAGTCTTAATTACTAATTTCATGTTTTAGGTTATAATCCAATGATGATTTCATTTGTTTTCTCTCACGTTACAGGCTCAGCGCTGGGAGTGCCTCAGCTCTGGAAGCTCCTGCGGTGGGCCCCTTTGTGTCTTTGACACTTCAATGTTGCCTTTGCTTCTGTTTTATTTTAGTACTCTCCTACTGTTTGACTTCAGAGGATATTCTGATTAATCTTGTGCATGTCTACCCTTGTTCTAGAACTATCCACATGTCTGAAACCAACACCTGGGCAGCAGACTGCAATTTTGATGTACAGGTGGAAGTTTGCTCTCCTTCTTATGGCTCCATTCTTCCTTTTCCTGCTGCCCAGGTACCAAGTTTGCCCCTCATCCTTTGGATGGACCACACCCCTTTCCTCTCTTACTTTTCCACTGTAAGCAATGTTTCTAAGTCAAAACAACATTAGAAAGAGCCTCCAGAAAAAGAAGGCCTTAAGAGATTCTCTCTCTTGGAAACAGAAAAATCTTGCTTCTGTCTATCCTCTGACAGGGGACTCTGGACTGAGGCTTTTGGTTGTAGCACCAAGCACTGGCCCTCGGGGGACATGGCCATTTCATAGTAACAGAAAATGTAGCTCAAAATAAACAGTAGTTCAATAAAACAATAGCTTGTAAAGCTCAACTCAAAACCACAAGGAAGATGTAGTCAGTTCAGTGGGCTAACAAAGCTATCCCAAAGCAAGGTCCTTCCAACTCCCTGTTGTGCTATCTCAGTGTTCAGGCCTTACCATATGACTGTATACCCTCCTGATGACATGACATGGCATGGGGCTAAGCACAAATCTAGGCACAGACAAGCCTAGGGACTAAGAATTTCTAGGAACCTCAAGCACACCTCCTCTTAGAGTTCTCAGTCCCAACTGAATCATATGCTCACCCCTAAATCAGTCATCAATAAATTAAATGGTTTCAACTAGAAAGACTATATCCTCTCCCTGAGAGGTGTATATCAAGTAAAATGTGATTCTCTTTAAAGGGAAGAAAGGGAAAGTGGCAGCCGGGCTAGTACTGGGCTAGCATGAAGAGGGTCTAGTAAAGCTGGGAATATATTCAGACATTCCTTTACAGTTCTGGTTGAGTTTCCTGGCTAAGGAAATCACTCAGCCAGGAAAGTTCTTGTTATACATTCATGAGGACCTGAGCCGGATCCCCAGAATCTATGTGAGAAAGCATGGCATGGTTGTCCACGCTCACAAGAGCAGTGCTAGAGAGATGGAGACACACAATTTGGGCCCAATCATCAAGTCCCAGGCCAGCAAGAGGGCCCGAACCTTAAGAATGACAGTCAAAGTTGACCTTTGGCGTTTACATGCACACGCACGTTTGCAATGTACACACACAAACATCTAAGGTTGAGCTTTCTCACGTGTGTCTATATGAGAACATTTGCACACATATCCATTCTTAAACTATTTGTTTTGTGGAGACAGAGTCTCATGTAGTGTGGGTTGGTTTCAAACTCACTGTGTAGCTGAGGATAAATTTAAATTCCTGATCTTCCCTCTGCCTCCCAAGTACAAGCACGACAGCTGGAACGCACCATGCCCCGCTCATTTTCAGAACCTTTACATATTTTTCCTAGGGTGGGGCCTCTGAAGAGCCTGAGGAAGGCTTACATAAAGGGAGTTTATTTTGGGATCAACTCATGGAGCAGAGTGGGCGGAGCAGGGAAACAAAACAGGTTGAGGGCCAGAGAAAGTACTGTTGGTAACCAATGCTCTGTCAGTCCCTAAGAGACATGTTGAGGAGTCTGTTGAAATCACCTTGGCATTTACCACTCCGAGACGAAAAGGAAGAAGCATTAATTTATCAGCCTCAGTACAACAAAGAAAGGTGGCCCCATGTGTATTAATTTACCCACCTCCACCACCTCCAGGCTGGATAATTGTGAGTTCTGCTCAGGTTCTCACACTTCAACCTCAGTGAGGCCTGGGGCAGGAAGCATGGCACCTCTATGGGCTAAGGCCAAGGGCTGATAAATTATACCTCTGAGCAGCTGACCCAAGCTTGTCTGGAGCTAGCTGTCACTCCAGTGACTATCTAAGGAGTGAGGCTGAGACGATGTGAGGAATGGGCATGAAATAAGTGCCTCGTCCCCAGCTCCACCCAATTATAAGCATTCACCATCTGGAAAAATACTTAATCCAAGTCTCCAACAGACTGCAAGCTCTTCCAGGACAGGCGGGTTGCATGTCTGGGCATTGTCGCTCATGATTTGAATGTGAAATGTATCTAACAGGCTTATGAGTTCAATGCCTGGTCCCTAGAGGCTAGTGCTGTCTTGGGAGGTAGTAGAAACTGTAGGGGACATAGCCTAGGGGAGGAATAAGGTCACTGGGGGCATGCCTTTGAAGGTTATACCTAGTCTCCAATCTCTTCCTTGCTTCCCATCCACAAACCTTTACCCCTGACATGTTCTTTTGTTCAATTGTAGGAGGTCAGGAAGCCATGAACTGAAGCCCTTTGAAACCATGAGCAAGGTAAATCTTTCTCCCTTAAGCAATTTCTGTCAGGTGCTTGGTCATGGTGGCAATAAAACAGACAGATAATCCTGTTCGTGTTCCTAGCCCAGGACCTGGTATATGTACACACTAAAGATGTCTCAGATGAATAGATAGATTTTAGAAAAATGAAGAAAAAAGAGAATCTACTTACCGGACACATCATTTCAAAGAAAAAGTGTTCAGTAATACCCATCCACAAACCCACCCAATCACCCCAGGCAGTATTTAAAATCACGTGAGATTCCCAGGGTTACTAAAACCTTTGAGGGCGTGGTCTAGAAATGGCCAAGGCCTTGCCGTGTGTACCTAGCTATTCATGCTCAGTTTGAAGTTTATCTACTGGGAATCATCCCTTCCTGCCTCGCTCCAGCAGGATTCTGTGTGGCTGTGTAGAACCCACAAGACCCACATTCACGCACTTTCCCCAGGGACTGACTCTTAACGTCTCCCTGGTCTCCCAAGAGGTGAATCCCTGAAAGTTTCCTGAATGCTGATCCTGTTCTACTGTGGGGGTCATGGAATATGTACTTATTCCAGGCTCCCAATTGACCCGAAAACTAATAGTCCCTGAGAGAACCCTGCCAGCTCAGGATTGAAAGCAGAGTCAGAGATATGCAATGTTCCCAAAGCGGTCGTTTCGTTGAGTATAACTTTATTGGGAATAAATGCTTCTTTCCCATGCCTCTTTTCTTATGGTTGTTTTATTACTCTCTGTCTTTTACATTTAAATAAAATATCTCCTGGGCAGTGACTTTGTCAGTCCATTCTTCAACCATCCCTGATACTTGTGAATGCTGAACCATTAAGAGTGACTAACCATCTGCTTTCTTCATAAATAATTTAAACTATAAAGGAAGATGTCCTATGTTTCTTTTTGCTGTTGATTAGCAAGGATCCCATAATCTCTTGCTTTCATATTGATGTAACCTAGGTGATTAAAGTCACCCTCCCATTCTGCACAGTTAAGGATGCTTTTAGGAAAGAATATATTTTAATAACCATTGTGAAGGCACTATTAATACTATCGTCCTAAAATGACATTTCCCATCATTTAAGATTTGTCTGCTGATGACATTGGTTATTGTAAGAACACAGTAGAGTCTTTGAATCCCAGAGAGTTCTAAGGGATGATTAATTGTAAAATTTTCACAATTTACTTCAGGAGATCTTTATAGAAACAAGTTATTAATAACATAGGTCCACTTGCCAATGGCCGTCTTTCCTTTGAACTGCCCTAATGATAATCACCTAGCAGAACTGATGTCTGCAGACCTGTGACTTCCTGCAAGAGTCACTGAAGATCTAGGTCTGAGAGACTGGTAGTCTTTCCCTCTTGTTCATGGCAAAGCATCCTCACATCTGGTATTCAATTCCCTGAGATCTCTCAGGCAATATGAACCTCTTCCTGGTCTATCCCAGAGGCATATTGTTCTCTGATGAATTTTGTTTGGTTTGTATGCTATTACATTTTAAAGTAAGTTAGTTTCCATTACTTCAGAATCAGGAATTTCATCTACATTATCTAACAGTTGGCTTCTTTGAGATCTTGTACTCCAGGGGCCTACATTGAGACTTGAATGGAATTCAATAGTGGCTGCTCCTTGGGAAGCAGTTGGGCAATCCAGGCTTGCAGAAGGATCCCAGCAAGTTTATAGCTGCATCATGCCCAGTGAACTCCACACGTGGAATTCCTGCTTGTTGCCTAGAACCAACAAGGTCTGTGCACACTGGCAGAGATCCAGGGGCACTTGGCATCCTTCTCGATGCTTCTCTGGACCCTGAAAACACTCTAACCAGGATCTCAGAATTACAAAGAAAAAAAATACTTGTCAGATTACAGTGTGGAAACAAGATACCAACATCAGATCTGTAGCTCATCTGAAGACCTTGCAGGGGGGAGTCCACCAGCCAACACCATCGAAAACCCACCTGTCAGCTTTGACAGTGATTTATCACTAAACTTACACCATTTATGGGAAACTCAATTTGAAAACTTAAAATTTACTCATTGATTCCACAAACTAACTATGCATCGTAAGATGCTAAACCATAATCTAGGCATTGCTTGTTTAAGCAATAGTTTAAATTCAATAGCATGGGGGATTACCAGATAAAAGGGGGCTTATAAAACAATGAAAACATTCCATTTATTGCATATATGAACTAATGCAGGTATTTTCTGAGAATAAAACAGTTAAAGGTAAATAGCAATACACAGCTGGGTGGGATTGCACACACTTTAATCCCAGGTGGACCTCTGTGAGGTCAACTGGTTCAAGGACAGCTAGGGCCTATCTATAAATAAGAACAAAAGTCAAAGCAAGGTCTACATATACACAAATGCTTAAAATATCATAGCAGGCATCCCATTACATATTAATGGGCTTTACAATATATGAATTTGTTTATACATACATAGTACACTTTTTATAATATATGTTCATTTGTATAAAGATTTCAGAATCTATTCATCAAAATGCCAAGTGTTGGCTCTCTGTGTCTGATATAATAGTGTTTGATCTTTTGTTTTCTTCTAATCCTTTGTATTTTAGGTCAATCTTTCTTTTACAAGAAACTTAAGAGTCGATGTTATCTTTCAAGAAAATTATTTATAAAAGTTGCATGTGCTTAAAAAAAAGTTCCAAAGTGCTGAAGCTAAAGGAGGTAGTGACCCAAAAATCAAGCCTTCTGAATTCTGACAATTTCCTATGACTTAGTTACCCATCGAGACCAGGCAAGTTTGTTTCTTGGGAGTAAGTTTGCAGGGCCTGGCCTAAGATGCAGGGGTCTGGAGGACAATCAGAAACAGGCAGAAATGACTCTGGTGATAGAATAAAGTCTATATGGCTGAAGGATCTTGTTTTCAGATAATCGTGACAAAGGAAGTTATTCAACACCACTCTTGGCCCCATGGGTGAGGAGATGGTTCAGGTGGGAAGGTGCTTGATTTACAAGCCTGAGGACCCAAGTTGGAACCTCAGCATCTACTAAAGAAGCAGGGTGCAATGACATGTACCTGTAGTCCCAGCTCTGGAAGGATGGAAACAGAAGGATCAGTGAGTGTGCTGACTAATTTCATGTCAGCTTGATACAAGTTAGAGTCATTTTTGGAAGAGGGAACTTCGGTTGAGAAAACGTCCCCATAGATTGGCCTGTGATGAGTTTTCTTGATTGATAACTGATGGGGAGGACCCCTATCACTGTAGTGCCATCTCTGGGCTGGTGGTCCTGGGTTCTATAAGAAAGTGGGCAGAGCAAGCCATGAGGAGCCAGCCAGTAAGCAGCACCCCTCTATGGCCTCTATATTTGCTCCTGCCTCCAGGTACCTGTTCTGCCTGAGTTCCTCAATGGTAGACTGATGTGGAATTGTAAGCTGAAACAAACCAGTTCTTTACACATTGCTTTTGGTTATGATCCTTTATCACAGTTATAGCAATCCCACCCAAGACAGAGGTACTGTCTCAGAAAAATAAGGCGGAGGGTGACTAAGGAAGACATGTGGCCTGATGTTGACCTCTGGCCTTTACATGTATGGTACACACACATTCCTAAAGAACATTTGGCCACAAGGAGGTCTTGCACAGGAAAGCGAGCTGTGTCACCGTGGAAAGCACTGGGACTAGAAGAAGGAATTAAAACCAGTTAGTTTGTGAATCTCTAATATGTCGGATACTTAAAGTGTGTGATATCTTATACATCACAGTGAGCAAATGGAGAAACTGAGCACTGACTCTCTCTGAGTATTCACGATATATTCCAGTCATCCTGAACATCACCAAGGTCATGTGAACAAGAAAGAGTTGAATGCAGATCTACGTTTTCTGATTTCAATATAGCACTGAAGCACCATTTTAAGAATCTGCAGGAGTTTGGGTGGTGGTGAAGAGAGAGTATCTTTGTTTTGTTCTGGTCTCATGTAGCTGAGGCTAGCCTTAAATTTACTATGTGGTAGAAGATGACCTTGAGATGGACTCTGCTCATTAGTCTAGGGGAAGAGTCTCTTGAGGGAGTTGGGACATACAAGCACAAATGACATTTTCACCAAAATAACAGGGAAGCCATGGCTGCTCCATGTCCATGCATCAGTTGGCTTCGGTTTAAACAATGTGCTCATGCAACCCAAGGAGAGCAAATAACTGATGCCCTTTGCATCCCCCAAAGCAACTGGGATTGGAGGTGAGATGGGAGGATACAGATTGTTCCCCTGGGTCAGTTTCTTTGTGCTGTCTTGTGGCTTTCAGCATTAGCAGAGATGATTTTGGCACCATGGTAATGTTGGTCAAGGCTGGTGAACATGTGCCTGGTGCAGGAGGGCCAGTATTTTAGGCGCAGTCCTCACCTCTAGGAGAGTGTTCTAGCTGGGGAGATGGGATACAGCCAACAAAAGAGCACATGACAATCCAGGAATAAAGGCAGAGGACTTCAGAGAAGACACAGTTTTGCTGCTGTTCTTTTCTGGAATACATGCCCATTCACACCAAAAACCTGGCTCTGTAGGCTGTCGGAGGCCTGGAAATAGACAATCAGTTTCTAAAATAAGACTTTTGGCCTGACTTGTAATCAAGTCTATCATGAAATTAAACAAGCCTACGTAATGTTATAACCCAATACTGCTCTTTAATTTTGTTTCCAGGTGAGCATCTGTGCCTCTTAGCTTTTTTTTTTTTTTTTTTTCCTGTCAACTTGGCATAAACTACAGTTATCTTGGAACATGGGGCCTCAGATGAGAAAACGCCTCCATCTGATTGGCCTGTAGGCAAGTCTGTAGGAGCTTTTCTTGATTAATGACAAATCAAGAGTGGTGCCACCCCTGGGTCCTAGGGTAATAAAGAGTTAGCCCAGCAAGCCACAGGGAGTAAGCCGATATGCAGTGTTCCTTCATGGCATTTGGTTCTGCTTCAGTTCCTGACTCCGGGTTCCTGCCCTAACTTCTCTTCATGATGGACAGGAAGCTATGAGATGGAACAATCCCTTTCTTCCATCTCCAAGTTGCACGTTGTCCTGGTGTTTATCACAGCAATAGGAAACTGATGAAGACAGCAACCCTCACCTCTTACCTCCCTATCCATTCATCCCATTGTGTTAGGCACTGGGTTAATTGCTGAGAATCCAAACAGCAGCGAAGAAGGGCCCTGTCTTCAGAGCACATTCTATGGAGAGCAGCATTCCCTTCTGGCTCCGTTTGACCATCACACTAGACCATTTAATGTCTCTGATACAGAATGATGAGTTTGCTAACAGGATTCTCCATCCTAAGGATGCACAGCTTCATTAGTCCTCAAATCTTAGTGTGAGTACAAGACCCTGGGGTTCTCACTTATATGCAGATATGACTCTGTGGGGTCTAAGACACTACAGTCCTAGTTTGCTCCAGGTGATGCTGAGGCTGTTGGTCCTCAAACCTTCCTCAAAAGGGCAAGTCCTTCACAGTCTGGACTTTTGATCTCCAGTCTCTTCTTTCAATTCAAGGGTTAACCAGTTCCAATTATTTTTTTCTTCTACTTTGAGGACATAGCTTCCCAGAGGTGCTTCAGCCTGGAGCTCATCCATCTCCAGACTTCTCCACATTTCCTCTCCCAAAGCTGAGAGGGTTAAGTCTAGACTTTTATCTCAGACATTCTTCAGTTATCTCTCAAGAAAGGCACAATGTGGCTTCAGAAATCCAGGCACTTGGGAACACTTCAGAGTGAGGAGAAGGGTCCAGAGCACATTTTTCTAAACCTGCCAGGTAGTGTCAGGAATCCATCATGATCAGGCTCACCATGCTCTACAGCTGCACTGAATTCTGATGGCTGAAAGCTCCAGAGTCCCTAACAGCTGCTGAGTGATTGAGAATAAATTACCAGCCTTTTGTTTAAAAGGTTCCAGGAAGAAAACAGAGACAAGTGCTAGCTATGTTTGTATGACTTGTGGTGTTTAACAATCAGGGCCATTCTCAATTGTTTTTCAGCAATTGTTTTTAATTGTTCTGTATTTTAATTGTTCTGTATTTTATTTCCAAGTGGTGCCTGTCCTTTGATGACACAGTTTTAATCATGGTTCCTCAGATAATAGGAATTCATTTGTAAGACCCATGAATCCTTCAGAAGAATCACTGTTCCCACTGTTTGATGCTGCCACACACTGTAGCTTTTATTGAGATATAATTCTCATATCTCTTCCCTAAGATATTATCACATACCAACATGGATGTTATATGACATTGCTTAGGTGGTCTGGATTAGAATGCAGATCTATTTATTTACAAAAGACCTAAGACTGGATTTTTGTTTCTTTCTTTCTCTCAGGGCTACTCAAGAGTCCCAATGTCTATCTAATCTCAAAATCCTTGGAACTATGTCACTCCCCAAAATGCTTACAGATGCACCCCTCTAGATCAAAGCAACTCCTTTTCTAATGTTTGGTGTTCTTTTGGCATGGCCACAAGATTGCTCAGGGTATCATATTTCACAGTGAAGATAAAAGTAACTATCATAAAGGTAAGAGATTATCCAAGGTTTTTTTTTTTTTGAAAATTATATTTATATGGAATATTATAAAGTTCACACGGGGATAGAAAAATCCCTTCCTTAAATGGGGCCATGCAAACAAATGCTATAGAGTCCTCTATATACAGTGCCAGATGGAAGATGTGTTTGGCTAGGGCACACCAGGCTGGGCTCTGAATCACCGGCTGCCTCTCTAAGCCTATTAAAGAATGTGTGTATGATACAAACCAGAAAGGGCTGCATTTTAAACTCTGAGTCATGGAGCAAAGTTTGTGGCTTCTAAGGGAGGATCAGGAATAAGGATGACATCCGGCTTGGGCCCAGAGAACGTGTAACCAAAGAGAAGCCTCCACTTCCTGGAAGAGTGGGTGGGACACACAGTCCTCCGATGTGATCCTAGGGAGAGTTATATAACCTGTCCATGGCTGTGACTCTGGAGAGCTGTGTGTCCTCCCATCCCCCACAGACTTTTGGTGTAAATATTTTAAGTTCTCCCTAACACTGGAGTTAGAACTGACTTTCCTGGAATGAAATTCTAAAATAAATTGACAGCCCAATACTCTGTGGACTTTCTAAATGCCCACAGGTTTGTTACTCTTACATAATGCAGTAGTTCTCTTTTGATTTGTTTCAAACAAAGTCTCTTTTCACAATATTACTGTTTCCAAAATTTCTGCATTCCCTGCACCATGGGGCTCTAGTTCTTGGTTAAAGAGAGAGGGACAAAGAGCACACCAAGAATAGTTTGCTATTTCTTTCGGTGTGAAGTCTTCCCAATAGGAAAGGTTGGAATGTTTTTGTCATTATGAATTGTTTTTTTTTTTTTAACCTCTCTGTTACCCCAGTTTTTTAAACCAGTTCCCTTTACAGATATTCTCTCTCTCTCTCTCTCTCTCTCTCTCTCTCTATATATATATATATATATATATATATATATATATTCCTGTTTTGTTGTCAGGGAGATTGTCAAATAGGAGAAAACAAAAATACAAGGCATAGATGATTTACCAATTTGACAATAAGTAAGAGTTAATTGCATTTGTTGTAGTGGCAATGACACTCTTGCTGTCAGAGCAGTATTGATTGATTTCTGTATATTGATTGAGTGCTTTCTGTATACGCAACATAGTAGACCATTTGTATTCACTAAATCACACTGTTAGACTCACCAAGAGGCTCAAAAATATCTGGGCAATAAATCTATCTGTATTGATTATGTTCAGAGTTTTTCCTCCTCATTATTCCCTAAACAGTACTAAACATCAGCTATTTACAATGTATTAGTTATGACAATTGGACCAGAGATGATCAGAAGTATACAGGAGGATGTGCAGAGATTATATGCAAACAGTACATTGCATCATTTTGTATTAGGAATTTGAACACCCATGAATTTTAGTATCCTGGGACTCACTCACATGGAGACAAAAGAGGACTGTACTGGGCAACAGGGTTCACATAAGCTAGCTTCTTATCCTTAAATCTACTTTGTAGGCAGTATGTGGTGGTGAAATTGGCTCTGGGGCAGGAAACAGACTGTTATATACAGGCCTGACTAATTCTATGGTATAAGAAAACTACACCTTGGATTTAGAGCAACCACACCAGCTCTCCAGATTTCCTCACATTTAACAATCAGCTCTTGGAAGCAGGTGGAATGGACTCCAGTCCTCATTCGGGAAACATACACCAGAGAACAGCCATGCAGTTTGCCCAAATCCAGCAGTATAAATCTGGGCTCCTTTCCAATCTTGGGCCAGGCTTGCACTACATCATTGGAAGAAAACACATGGCACTGCAAAGGGAGCTTACACATGTGTTGCATTAAAACAGATGTCATGTCAAAAGAACAGTTAAATTGCATCCATGTTATATGTTAAGATCCATTATTAGCTATGACACACATACCAACCTCACTGGTCAACAGTCAGTCACCAGTTCCTCTTGCCACAGAATGTTCTGAAGGTAATCTTGCCCAGAGCACGTCTGGGCAATGAAAACTGAAGAAATGGCTTAAAATCTGGAGCCCGAGTTAACAGATCTATGAGCACGGTTTCACTCCAAACCTCACAGCAATTCATAGCTGAATGTGGTAATGTTCCTTAATCTTACATAGCCTTTGCAAAGGGTTTAAGAAATTTATGTGTGTTTAGAGCTGATGAAAAACATCATTATAATCATGGATTTAACATTACTACACTGTATGTAGATAAATGCCAAGTGTCAAAAATTAAGTAAATTATAACTGATGAGAATTTCCCCTCATCCTGTCTTGCAGGCTTCACTACAAAGCCTTTTTTTTTTTTTTTTTTTTTGGCTCACAAGTGGGGTATTTTGCATATATTGTTTATTATTACATTCCAAGCACCAAAGCCACCACAAAGCAAAACTGATGGCAATTGTAAACATTAGATAATGATGCCTTTACTGAGCGGGGTTATCAGAGTTCACCAGATAATAGGCATGCAATGCAAGCACAGTGAAAATTCAAAGCACCACATGATATATGAAATTATTTCTGAATGAAAACATCTCAAGAGTAAGGTTTTTAAAGAGTCCCATTTACACACAGTATTTGTAGTAAATGTGTAACAAAAGGAAGCTGCTTTCTGCAAAACCTATGCAGCTGATGAGCCAGTATCCATTGTGGTCTGGGAGCTGTGTTGCTCTGTTGGAAGCAGCATTTTAGTTTTGAGGCCACTCAGTGGCCCCTATTATCTCCAGGTAATACCAGAGGTATTGAAGAGAAAAAAATTCAGCACAGAAAAATAAGATAGAATTTTATATACTAACATTTACGCAAATCCTCAAGTTATTATTGTTTTTTCTTTTTTAACAATGTTGTTGTTTGAGACAGGATCTATCTATGAAGCTCTGGCTGTCCTGGAACTCATGTTGTAGACCTGGCTGGTCTTAAACTCACAGAGATCCACCTGCCTCTGCCTCCCAAGTGTCGGGACAAACAGTATGCACCACCACACCTGGCCCTGTATCCACAAGTTTTTTAAAACACCAGTGTCAGTAAGGCATTATTAAATTTCTGTAGGATGACAGTGAGATATGTTTTCAAAGCATTCCTATTTATTAGAGTCAAATAACAAAATATTTATTGATCAATCAATATAGTATCTGCAATTTCCTTGGAACTTTCCTTTTCCACAGAGTTTGGCCCTCTTTCTTCCCACACTTCCCATCTCCAGCAAGTCTGTGGGATGTGGCCATGGATCGTGTCTTTTTGTCTCTCTGTTAGTGCCTGGTACGATATCTAGCATGTGGTAGTGGCTCAGTAAACTGCAGGTGAGTGAAATTGACATGGACAGCAGATAATATACAACTGCTTCTATCAATTAATCTACAGCAGTGAGAATGGTGGTCAGACAGTTTCTCCCATCTCTGGAGATTGGTTTGGGTTTAACTCTTCTAAGTAATTCATGAATGCTATTTATGGTCCAAATTAAAGTTCAATACTCAGCTAATAAAAACAGAGTTTTGCTTAGAAGAAAGGAAGAAAGGAAGAGAGGAAGGAAGGAAGAAAGGAAGGAAGGAAAGAAGAAAGAAAGAAAGAAAGAAAGAAAGAAAGAAAGAAAGAAGAACAAGTAAGATCTATGAGGTTCCTCTGATACTCAGATGTAAAGCAACCTGACCATGGTGGAACAGCTCTAATCCAAAGACTCAAACCCAACCTACTCCAAAACCTCAGACTATTTTGAGTGTTGATGTGATGCCTGATATAGGGAAGTTCACATTTAGCCTCACATGACAACCTACAGTCACAATACAGGCATGTTAAAATGATCTTCAGATTTGCATTTCAGGTCTGAATAAAACATCAGTGAATTTTACATTTACACATGGATGCCATCCCTAAACCATCTTATTAATTATATGCAAATATTCTCAAATCCAAACCACTGTGCTTAAGGGTTATTCAATCTGTCTGGGAAACATAGAATTCTCAGCAGACAGAATCCTGGACAATAGTGTCTGCCTTAGTGTAACAATCATAATCAAAAAATTCAGAATCTAAGTTCAAGCACTCTCCCATAGCCAACAAAAAGCAGAGAAATTAGACTATATTAAAATCAAAAACTTTTGCTCAGTTAAAGACACAAGATAGAGATGGGCTGGGGTGTAGGAGAGTATGTGTCTAGCAGGTATGGGTCCCTGATTTCAACTCTACCACTGAAAATAACAGACTCTGTGGGGAGGAAGCATGGGGGAAAGGAAGAAGAAAGGAAGGAGAAAGAAAGGAAATATACTGAGAAGAACTTAGAGCAGAAGAAAATATTTGCAAGTCATGTTCTTGCCAAGAGACTAATATTCAGAAAACACGGAGCTTCTACAACTCAAAAATCAAAGACAGAGCTGGAGAGATGGCTCAGTGGTTAAGGGCAATGACTGCTCTTCCAGAGGTCCTGAGTTCAATTCCCAGCAACCACATGGTGGCTTACAACCATCTGTAATGGGATCTGATACTTTCTTCTGATGTGTCTGAAGACAGCGACAGTGTACTCATATAAAAATAAATAAATAAATAAATAAATAAATAAATAAATAAATATCAAAGACAAACAACCCAGAAAAAAAGCATATGGAATCTGGTGGCCCAGGCTTATTACTCTAGCCTCTCAGGAAGTGAAGGCAGAAAAATCTCAAGTTCAAGACCTGCCTTGCCTACTGCCTTACTTATGGGTTTCCATTATTGTGAGCACCATGACTAAGACAAGTCTTATAAAGAAAACATTTAGTTGGAGCTGGCTTAGTTTCGGAGGTTCAGTTCATTATCATGGCAGGAAGCATGGCAGCATGCAGGCAGACATGATGCCTGAGGAGCATCTTGATCTACATCTTGGTCTGAAGGCAGCCAGGAAAGGGGGAGGGGGTCTCATTTCACATTGAGTGGAGCCTAAGCATGGGCTCAAGAGCCACCCCCACAGTGACATACTTCCTACAATAAGGTCACATATTCTAATAGTGCCATTTCCCATGGGCCAATCATATTCAAACCACCATACCTATAGAAGTACATTCAAGGCTGACTTGGGCAACTTAGATGCTGCCTATCTCAAAATAAAATCTGTAAATGAAATTGTGGGTATAGCTCAGTGTACAGCATTTGCTTTCCAACCCCAAACATGCACACACACAGAGCATACACCCGAGTAGACCCTTTTTCCAAAAAAGATCTACAAACAAACTGGAAGTAAGGAGAGATTCTTGATCTCAGTGGTCATTAGAGAATGCAAATCCAAGCCACATGGAAACAGTGCTCCCTCTGAAAACAACAAGCCAGGAGGAGAGAAGACAGTGAACCACAAGCAGGGATGGAAATTGGTGCAACTACATCAAAGTTTGGCAGTTTGCTACCAAAGTTAAGCACAGAATCATCACCTGACCCAGTAGTTAAATTTTTAGATATATATTCAAAACAATGGCAAGCAAGTGTTCAGGTGGAAACTTGTATGCAGATGATCCTGGAAAGAAACACACCTCTGTCATCTTATGACTAACTGAAAGAGACATGACCTATCGTGTACAGCAGGCATTGATGAAGGATTCTTAGGAAGAAATCTAGAGAACACGCTAACAGAATGGAGCCAGACCCTTTCGGGTTCTCATACACGTTCTCATACATGGATCAGTGGATGAAGCGCTTGGCACATATGTGTGGGGGAGCTGCATTCAGACCCCCAGCACTCATATAAAAGGCTGGGTATGTGTGCTGGGTAGTTTTCTGTCAACTTGACACAAGCTAGAGTCATCTGAGATGGGAGAACCTAAGTTAAGAAAATGCTTCCATAAGATCAGGTTGTAGGCAAGTCTGTAGGGCATTTTCTTAATTAGTAATGGTTGGGGGAGATCCCAGCCCATTGTGGGTAGTGCCATCCCTGGGCTGGCAGTCATTGATTCTATAAGAAAGCAGGCTGAGCAAGCCCTGGGGAGCAAGCCAGTAATCAGCACTCCTCTTTGCATCAGCTCCTGCCTCCAGTTTCCTGTCCCGTCTGAGGCCCTGTCCTGGCCGACCTCAGGACTTGCTTTTTGGTCGTGGCATCACATTGCAGCCCTAGAATCTGTAACTAAGACAGCAGGTGTGTCGGTCTGCTATAGTGTCAGTGTGTGTGAGATGAGGGTGGCATCTCCTGGCAGAGCTGGTGAGTCAGACGAGCTCTATTGGTAATAGCTACTACATTCAGGGGGAGACACCTGGCCTGCCCTGAAGTAAAGTGAAGAGAACTGAGAAAGACCTAACATTCACTTCTGTCCTACACACACACACACACACACACACACACACACACACACCACCACCATCACCAGCCACAACGACCACACATATATCACCACCTGTGAACGCACACACAAAAAACCAATCCCAAATGAGCGCATTGATAGGTAGTTGAAGTAGGTGTTGCTCGTGAGGACTGGAGGGAGGCAGGTGACTAAAGAAGACTAAAGGATCAGTGGATACAGTGTTGTCTTTCATAGTTATCAACGGTTTTGGAATGTTGAATTTGTACTTCAGAGTTGTTAATATTATGGATTTTATGCTGTATTTATTTTTCCAAAAGAAATGAAAATTTCTGAGATCAACTTTCAAAGAGTCTATTTGAAGCACCTGGTATGGGTCCTAGAAGCATGCTGAGTGCCTGGTGATCGGTTCAAGTGTCTTGGATGCATATTTTGAGAGGCATTCACATTGTACTTAAGTTCCTTCCACAGTAACCCTCACTCCCAACAGCATATATTTCAGCAAGGAGAATGTGTAAGAGGCATCACACGGTACCCTCCGGAGCTCTGGCTTCTTAGCTTGCAAGGCTGCTAAAGACTTTAAATGACATTTCTGCAGGGCCTAGTTACATAAGCGTGCTTTCAGTCTCCCCACTCAAAACTCTTCCCACGCAACACCTGACGTCACAGTTCTGTTCCCTGGTCAAGGTTAATCTCTCCCTGCACCCTTTTCTTCTCATTTGTATTCAGCATTGTTTTTTCTTTCTATTGTTTTTTTAATTCGCAGCCAAAAACCAGGCATGCATTTCTGCATCTTAATAATGGGTCTCCCTTGCCTCTAAGATCGCTGAGAGAACAATTTCCTTCTGCCTTCTCCTTCCATCCTCTCCTTGTGTTTAATCATCAGGCCCCCCCCTTGAGATTTTCATCCATTTCACTGATGGGAAAATGATACCTCTACTCTGAAGTGAGCTGCATGATCTTTTGGTTCTCTTCTGGCTCGTCAGACTATGCTCATTGAATTCGTGTGGAACCAAAATAGCACCTAGGTGATTGGGAACACTCCCACGGCCGAGGAAGCACATCCAGGTCTAGTGGTCTTGACTCACTGAAGATCCAAGTTTGTAACAAACTTAGCAAGGAAGTCATCCTGACTCAGAGTTCTGCTCCATTTAGAGGCAAATTTGATAGGAAGCAACTGGAAATATGCCCAGGAAGCCTCAGAAACCTGTGGTCCAAGACACTGTACACAGCACTACTGACCTTAGAATGGTTTGCTGAAGAAGTTTTTTTTTTTTTGTTTTTTTTTGTTTTTTTAACTTTTAAGTAGAGAGGTATTTTTATATGAATATAAAAAAAAAAATATAAAAAAAAAAAAAAAAAAACCCACCGCATCCAACCCAACCCAACCCAATCCAACCCAACCCAAAACAACAACAACAACAACAACAACAACAACACCCCGACCCCCAATCTCTTCCACCAAAACTAAAACAGAGTGAAGAGTCTCAGCAGTTAACTTTTACCCGACACACATTGCTGACAAGGTAGGAGGGCGAGGACTGCATTTACAAACTTCCTCTTTCATTTTTGTTCCAGTATAAACTCTTGTCATCTCCTCTGACAAGGCAATTCAGAACCATACATACAATAAGCTATATGTTTTCATTTTGAAATCAATTTTCTTGAATTTTTATTGATGGTAAAATAATTACTTGATTTATTTACTCACAGCTTTTATTCCCGACTGGTGACCTCCCTGTTCCTAAGCCACTGAGATTTAAGTGCTGTGGAGAGTTGCACCCTTTGGTTTAGAAGAAGGGCGACGCTAATTTACATCATCTTACTTAATGCTCTGTCCTTTCAGCAAAGCCCCACTCTCAACCAGGCCTTGTGCAAGCTAGGTGATGGAGACCCCAAGAGAGAACAGAGATCCCTACACGGCAGGGTTTCAGTCTCAGTACATTGCTCTCTGTGTCTCACCACACCCAGCAGCAGAGCCCAATTCAATAGGGAAGGCTAAGCCAAGCTCGATATGATAATATCCCCAAATGTAAATGGATCCCTTTTGTTGGCCAGACCGCTGACTGTGGAGTCCCAGATTGGGTGGGTGGTCTATCCTACATCGGGAAAAGCTGCAGCCCATCTCAGCCTGAGGCCCTTGGTTCTTCTTCCTTCTGTCTACCACCCCTCAACCTTCCTCCTGATGCTCTAGGCTTTATCCTGCTTTCTGAACACAGGAGTTGAAGCTAAATCTTTAAGAAAATTCCAACTAAGAACAAAACAAAATATCTCCTATGGCTACTGAAATTCATGAAGAACCCCAGTGAGAGGGCAGTAATTGGAAGGCTCTAGACATTCGTTGAGGAGAGCCAGCACACCAAGTGTTTTCTGCCTCAGGGTTCCAAGGGAATAGTTTTCTTTCTACTCACTGCAACAGCTAGTCAGGAATTTCCCTATTTGTTAGGGTGAAAGAATTTGGCAAGAAAAACCCCCGAATCTTTTCCCTTCACCCCACTAAGTCAGCTGTATCTCAGGACAGGTAAAAGCAAAGGAGTCAGTTTATTCATTTACGAATGATTCAGGGAACTGAAATTTTCCTTTTGACTTTCCTACCCCCAGGCACCGAGTTTTGCTAGAGAAACAACAGAAGAGTTAACTGGCCCAGATCTCCATGCCTTTGCTCTCCCAAGATGGTCACATTCCATTGTGGAGTGTAATGCTGCCGAAGGAGCCCAGATTGGTTCCGTAGGTGGTATGTGCCACGCCCATACACACCCCTAGAGTTCTTAACGAAGGTTGTTTTCCCCAAGTGTTAACTGTTCTTTCTTTATCCAACAGACGATTTATTGAGTGTTCTTCATGCTGAGTATTATGCAGGTGATGAGAATTACAGTGAGGAAATTATAGTGGGCAAAGACTCGTAGACACAACCTTAGTCAGTGGGTGGTGCAAATGAGGGACTAAGGGGAGGCAAACCAATGAGGAGACACAGAACTGCAGCTGTCCCAAACCCAGGACACATAGGCTGGCATAGTGGCAGCTCATGTGCTAGAGCCAAAGGATGAGCTGGAAGATCATAAAGGAGAGGAGAAATCAGACAGAGGGAGCAGCGTCTGCAATATCCAGAGCCAAGAGCAGCTTAGCTCTTTAGAGGAGGAAAGAATATGAGGGAAGACAAGTCAGAGACATGGGAGTGCAGGGACTTGGTGTGAGGAGGGAGATGATAGGAGGGAGAAAGGGCAAAGGAGGGAGAAAGAAGGAGGGAGAAGGAGAGAAGGAGTAAGTAATAGGGAAGGGAAAGGAGAGAAGGAGAAAGAGGGAAAAGAACAGGAGAAAGAGAAGGGGGGAAGAGGGGAGGGCAGGAAGAACAAGCGAGGGAATGATCAATGTATAAACATCAATTTCATATTGCCCTGTACTAGCAGGACAGTGTACAAACACAGTAACAATGAACATTCAAAAATTAAGAAAACAATTTCATTTAAAACAGCATCAAAAAAAAAAAAACCCCAAAACAAACAAACAAACAAACAAACAAAAAACCAAAATACTCATCTGGAGTAAATTTAACCAAAGAAATTCAAGTCTAGGATGTTGGGAATGACAGGACACCATTGAGAGAATTTTCAAATATCTAAATGAAGCAGCTGGAAGCTTTAAGATGTGTTACTCTGAGGCCATGTATTCAGTCACCCCTACCAACATACCAAATCAATTCTTTGCAGAAATGGACAAGTTGACCCCCAGATACACATGGTAAACCACAGGACTTAGCCAAAAAAGTGTGGGAAATAAAAAAGGAAGAAGACACACTTCCCAACTTTAGAATTTAGCAAGAAGCTGCAGGAATCAAGGCACCGTGCTACAGGCAGATGCACAGATCAATCAGACAGCTGATAGGTCAGGAGTAGACGGGGCCTTTCTAACTCATAAAGGAGTTTCTGGTGATGGTGCTGAGATGGTTAAAGGATACATTCCTGGTAACTGTTGCCAGCACATCTGGGTATCCACACGCAAGAGGCTGAAGCTGCACCTCTCCCTCACACCATAATCGAGAATCATCTCAAACTATAAAGAGCCGTCTAAGTGCAATAGCCAAGACTTTCAGAAGAGAAATGCTTGACCTTGGGTCAGGCAATGGCTTCTTGTATGACAAGAAGACAAAAACAGAAAGTCGGAACCTCATCAGGATTCTGTGCTTCAAAGCACACAGTCAAAAGGTGAAAAACAAAACACATTAAAAAAAAAAAAACAACCCCAAAACATTCCATAGAACAGGAGAGGATATTACCAGCACAGATTAAATACAACAATTAAAGAAAACAATTAGGAAGCATGCAAAGCTCACAAGCAGAAACAGATAGACTCTTTGCTCTTTGCAAGAGTTAACACACAGTGGATCCTCAACACAAAACATAAAGGTTATAAAGGATGAAAGGACAGCATGGTTTCTGGTCAAGCACCTGCTAGAAATCACCGGAGACCCAGCAGGTTGGAGACCCCACAGGTTTCCCTGCAAGGGACAGCATGCATTTTGCCATGTTCCCAGACTTCAGGCTCCTGACACAAGGCTGAAGACCTCCAGCGCCTTTCAGGCACATAGGATAACGCCCCCACCAGCCCCTCCACAGGTAGAGGGCATGACTACAGGCCACAGAGCCTCAGGACAGATCTCCATATTAACAGGGTACCTAAAGGCAAGAGGGGCATAGCCAATTAACCACTCCTTCCCAGACCCTCCTCCTTGCAAAAGATACTTAACCTCAGGCCCACCCTGAAAATACCCGGGGATAGTTTCTTCCATTTTCTGCCATGACAATAAATAAGTAAGACCATAGCCTATTTCTCTTCTTTGGGACCCGCCGTAGGGAACCGTGGAGAAGGTTTTCAACTACCGAGCTATTGCAGACAACATCTGTACATTCCCAGCCACCCAAGCAAGCCAGCCGAGCCAGCTATGACCCAGCCAAGAGAGTGTCAAGACCAGAACTCTCATCCCCGCAGGATGCTGCCAGAGCTCATCCCTTAATCGGCTGAGGGCCGACTGATCTAGCCTGTATGCCCCACTGTCTTAGACCTTCCATGGCCTCTCAGCAGTGCCTGAGAGCCCAGGGGCCTGAGACCCACCTAGTTCCTGGCCACCTTTTGGCCTGGGGAACCCCAACCCAGGAGCTCTGGCTCCATGTGGGACCTCAGACTGTGCTCCCCCACACCTGGAGCAGAGTCCCATGGCTTCACACAGCCCGGCATCATTGCGGAGAGAACACAGTCAAATTCTCACACCTCTGTCCCCACAAGAGGCCCTAGCCTCATGGTGAGACAGACACAGGACCACACATCAACCCAACAGGACCCACATACATACTACAACCCCATACGTAAGTATAAAACTCCTGAATGGTAACCCCACAAAACCCAAAACAAAACAAAAACAAAGATATCCTCTAGCAGTTGAGTAGATAAACTGTGGTACACTCACACAAAGGAAATTATTATTCAGCACTAATAATAAATGAACTATTGACACACAAAAAGACATGGAGGGAATTCAATTGCATATTTCTAAGTGAAAGAATTCAATCTAGGCTAAGGGTCACGTTGAAGTGACGATGCTTTGGGATAGTCTTTAGGAGTCTGGATGGCTGAAGACATCAAGACTAAAATCAAGAACTACAAAACCACCCACTTTGACAGCCGCTGCCCAAACCAGAACCAGACTAACAACTGCTGGCAGAACTACCTGGGCTTCCACCGCTTCGAGAAGGCAATGACTGCAAAGGGGGGGGGGGGGGGGGGGGGCTGATGTCTCCGTATGTGAATACACGGAGACTGGTGTGTACAAGTCCCTCTGCCCCGTGTCATGGGTCTGGGATGACCACATAGCAGAAGGCACATTTCCTGGGAAGATCTGACCTGGCTTCACCCACCTCTTCTCTGTTCTTTGACCTTTTCCCCAGATAGAAAGAGGGGACCTTGGTATCTGATGGTCCCTATCCTGGGACCCTGAATCATGGTGCAACTACTAATAAAAACTCACTGGAAACGTTATAAATAAAATAATTTAATCTGAACATGTTAGGTACCATATGTGGGAAATTCAAACTATAGAGACAGGAAAGATCAGAGAAAAGGGAAGAGAGGAATGGGCAGGTAGAAACACAGCTTTTAGGGCAGTGAATGCGTGGTGCTGTGAGACCTGATACCTGTCATTACACGCTTGGGGACTTTTGATAATAATCTCTCAGTGTAGGCTCACTGGTTCTAACAAATGTCTCACTGTCCTGGGGCAGTTGGTAGTAGGGAACTGTGCATCTGTGGACACATGGGAAGTAAATACCTCCTCTCAATTTTGCGGTGAACTTAAAGTTATTCTCAAAACGAGTCTAATTTAAGACAAAACTCCCCCAGCACATAAACCATTATTTATATCGTAGCAGCATGGGCAGTGTTCTCCCCAGAATTTCTAGGTCAGTTTATGAATGATCAAATTATAAAGTAAAATACTTTTTTTAAATACTTAAAAAATATGGACCGAAGGGGCTCAGAAGGTGACTCAGTGGGTAAATGTGCCTACCGTGCAGACACGAGGACCTGAGTTTAAATCCCCAGAGAGCCCTTGTAAATCTGGGTACTTCCTGTGCACTGTGATTCCAGCGCTCCACAGGGCGAGAACTTTGTGATGCTTCTGAGCAGCTCATCTACTGAATACAATAGTGACCAATAAAAAGACCCTATCTCACAGGAGATAGGTCAATACCTAAGGTGGCCCTCTGACTGCTACAGGAAAGCTCTCTCCACACACACACACGCACACGCACACGCACACGCACACGCACACGCACACGCACACGCACACGCACACACACACACAGAGAGAGAGAGAGAGAGAGAGAGAGAGAGAGAGACTGAGAAATGATTGACTACATATAAAGACAAAGCATTTGTGTACAACCTTTCTCCAAATGAGATATGCAAAGGCCCAGTGCGTACATCGATGGTGCCCAGTGCCATCCATGTTGGTGGAAATGCAAATCGAAACCACAATAAGCTGCCTACAGCTCTGCAGCCATCAGATTGCTGGAAATCGAAAGCTGGAGAATAATCAGTTGACAAGGACTTAAAGAACCTGGGACCCTCGTATTCCGCTGCTGAGTCTGTCGAGCAGCCACTGTGAAAAACAGTTTGGCAGTTCCTCAAAAAGTGAAACATAGAGTTTCCATACAAGCTGGCAATTCCAACTCCGAGATAATTGAAAGCATATGTCCACACAAAGATGTGTCTATAAGTGTCCAGAGCTACATTAATAAGAAAAGAGTGGAAACAGCCTAGACATCTGTCATGTGAATGGGTGAGACAAGGTGATATACACGTACACAATGGGAGCTTGTTCAGCCATAACTGAGAATGAAGTGCTGGTCCTTGGTGTAGCATAGATGATCCTTGATTGTTTAGCCAGATGAAAGAAGTGAGTCACCAAGGACCATGCAGGTCAGAACAGGAGAACCTACAGGCAGAGCAGCCACTTAGGAAAGGGGTTGCGACACATACAGTAGGGATTGCCCCAAAAAGTCAGAGTTTCCTTTTGATGTTGTGTGTGCTCTAGAAAGTGACCATGATGATGGCTGCCCACATCTGTGAGTACACCAGAACCACTGCATCTCTGGGTGTTTGAAGGGGTGGATTAAAGTATATAAACAATACTTCAACACGCTATTAGTAAAAGAACAACAAAAATGAAGCTAGAGACTGCTAGTGGACACCCGACTATCAGGCACTGGAGATCTTGGAAGGAATGGCCTTCCCTGACTCCAGTCTGTTCCTTCCTTTTCAGCTATTCTGGGTAAGCAATACTACATGGAACTGAGCTGCTGCTGCACTGGAGCCCAGCGATCTCTCTCTGGAGAGCACCTGGCACAAGCTCCTGGTCTTATCTGGATTCTTGTTCCGCTGTTTGACTCATCAAACAAGCACGGATGGGTCACACAACCGACCCCGCTGCTCAGCTGCAGTGTGGCCCTTTGTCCCACTGCTCCCTATCCTGCTTCCTGTGGTGGCAGATATTGATTTTTCTCATGACAAAGTGGTCATTCACCCATTCTGGAAGGCTGGAAATTGTAACCTCCTGTTTTAGAGTTAGGACAGCAACACTGATAACCTCTTCAAGTAGAATGTTCTAGAAGGCAAACAAACAAACAAACAAACAAACCCCCAAAACCCCCTCAATAGAAGAGACTACTGTATGGGAAAAAGGGGAAGGAGACAGTGCTATTTACACAGACTTGATGCATATCTAGAGTAGGAAAAGAAGAAAGGGGTTTTTAAAACATGCTTCTCAAATCCCAGGGAAGAAGCTCCCAGAAGCCAGCACCCTAAACCTCCACTTCATCACAACACCCAGCTCCCTGCCCAATCATACAGCACTGGGGTGACTAAGCTTTAAAGACTGGTGACTATCTCCCATAGCATCAGAGCTAGAGGGAGAAACCCCTCCTTTCTGAAGAGGTGATGTGGCATGGCAGCAGATCCTTGGGAGCTGCTTGGTTACACATGTGGATGGGAAGAGCAGAGCCAGCGCCAGAGGCTTTGGGGTGAACCGTAATGTGCCCTGTGTGGACAAGTCCCTGCAGGCAGACAGAATCAGGGACAGGGTGAGCTCCTGGTGCACCCCCACCCATCATGGACTTGCCTCCTCTGGTGCACCATGCACTGACAGAGTTGCCCCACCCAGTGCAGTATCCACTCAACCCAAAGCTGTAGGTTAGGCTCTCCCCTTCCCAGCCAGCAGCCGTCATCCTGCCTTTGGTCTCTGCTCCTGTTGGTCTCACTACAGTTGACAGAGATAGAGGCTCTACCTTGAGAAAGGAGCACACAAGGGAAAATGCAATTGAGAGGAGCATGTCCCTGTGCCAAGCACTCAGGAGGCATGATCGCAGCCAAGACTGGCACCCTCAGAAAGTGGAGTCCTGGAGGAGGTGAAGATGGGTTATAGCCTAAGAAAGGGCAGGAAACCTGAAGACCTGCAACAGTACCTGAAGTCCAGGAAGCTGGCTGGTGAGTGGTTGTGATATGATAAACCAGGTAGACGTGTCTGAAGGTGATCATTTCTGACTTGGGGCGATGTGGGATTAGGTCTGGCACTACTTAGAGCAGAGGCAGCCATCACCTGCATGTTCCAGTCTCTCGTCATCACACCAGCATGCTGCTCATGGCTTCAGGCTAATGGCCTCCCAAAAGATAATTTGTACTATTTGGGACAGTTCATCCCAATGTAATATGAACCCTGTTAGTAGCCAATGTTTTGTTTTTGAGACAGAATCTCACTATGTGGGCCTGGCTGGCCTGAAATTTTCAACGTAGTCCGGGACAGTGTTTTTTTGTTTCTTTGTTTTGGGGTGTGTGTGTGTGTGTGTGTGTGTGTGTGTGTGTATTTTGTTTTTTGTTGTTTTTGTTTGACACAGGGTTTTTCTGTGTAGCCCTGGCTGTCCTGAAACTCACGCTGTAGACCAGGCTGTCCTTGAACTCAGAGATCTACCTGCTTCTGCCTCCTGAGTATGATTAAAGGCATATGATACCACTGCCTGGTCAGTGTTTTGTTTTTTAAGGCAACTTTTGTGTGAATAAAGTCACTTTAAGAACCCAACCAGTCATTACAAACAGTACGAACAATTGCCAAGGCTTGTAAGCAGAGCAGTCGCCTACCCTGGACCTGTCCTTCCCTGGAGAGAATGCCACACCTTTTGGAAGCATGGTGAAGACACCCTCGGCTGTGTTTGATACATGGCATGGTGAGTCTTCTGAATCATGTTCTGTTTTTCATAGGGTTGAGCATAGATAAGGTCAGGGTTGCTGCACGAGTACACAACACAAGCACTTGACAGATATGGAGAAGGCACAAGTTATTGTTGTAAGGTAAAATGATTTTGGAAGTATTTGAGAAACAAACATTTTTTTTTCAAGGTGACCTGGTGGCAGTGTCTGGATAGCTCTGAACACCATATATAGTCTACTAAGGTCCAGGCACATCTGCCAGGAATTCTAGGTAAAACCGAGTGGGCTTCAGGATAGCCTGGGTCTGAACTGTCCCCACTATTGTCACTGCTGGGTTATTTTGTCATTTTTAGCACCAAAAGCCAGGGATGACAGGTTGTATGCATGTGTGGATTATAGTGACACTCCTTTCTCTATCTGAAAGACTGGAAAGTAAAAAGCTCTTGGAGATAAAGTATTTATTTATAGGCTAAAGACTAATTTTTGAAGAAAGTAGTCAGGTCTAGAACTCCAATTGTCATGACTATGCAGTCATTTTAAAAAAGTAGGCAGTAACCATTTGTTGACTCTATGCCAAGGTTCTATGGTGATATAGGTGAAAGAACAGGAAGTCTCCATCGTTAGAGAGTGAATTCATATACACAGGGTAAGACACACACACACACACACACACACACACACACACACACACGCTTACAATCAATAAACATATATGCCATGTCCTCTCCAGATGAATGCTACCCTCTCACCCCACCTCCCCACACAAAGGACCATACAAGGTTTCAGAAACTCATGGAGAACTTCCTGAAGGCAGCAGAAAGAGCTACTGTTGTGCCTGGTAAACGGGGCAGGCAAATAGAAGAATGAAGTTATTCTGGGCAACAGTGGAGGGGTGGCCAGGCATAGAAGACTAGATGTGAATGTAAGCAAGCAGTAAGTCCCAGCAGGAAGCCATAGTGGGACTGCAAAAGGCAGCTCCCATACCTGAAAGAGAAGCTTGGGTCATGTTGAGAACATCTGGGGGAAGCCACCCAATGAGATGGAAAAAGAGTGTTCGGGACAGTGGTTCTGAAAGCAATCACAGAACACCGTGCATGTCCTGTCCTCCAGTTTGGGTCAGTGTTGGTGGTCATTTATGTAGTAGGATCTCTTTGGACTCAGAAAATTATGCAATAAACATACAAAATAGAATGTTATTAGCTTAGACTGGCTGCACGTCAGCACATTTCCCTAGCTGGACTTGATGAAACCCACAGGCAATGATGGCTATGACACAAGTGGCCGTTTAGAGAGGGGCCTGGGAGCCAGGTGTGGGAACATGTTTAGGGCGATGTTCTCAGTTGCCTCAATTGACAACCAAATCACAAGGTCACCAGAGACAATCAGAATAAAAGCTTGTTTACAATAGAGTTTTACTGATAAAAAGACTGTGTAGCACACAAACAGATTCAAACGCAAGCAAAGCACCAAGACCCTGAAAAGAGACACCCCCTGAATTGGTAAATTAGAAGCAATGGCTTGCTTTGCCAGAGTATACTTTACTTTGTCACCATATGTATAATAAGTGGTGCATTTAGATGCGATATAAACCTGAATGGATGTATGTATGTGATGACTTCTTGGAGAAAAACCCAGAGAAAGAGAGACGAGGGGAGACTCTGACAGTTATTCAGTCTTCTGCTGGTAAACATGTAGTACCCGACTCTTCATTCTCTGAATTTCCCCCTATTTTACAGCCATAGCCAATCTATGGTTGCTGTTAGTCTGCCATTTGGGCTAGATTGGCTGGCCAGAAAGTCCTTGAAGTCTGCATATCTTCCTTCTCCCTGTTGCTGGGACTACAGATGAACTGTGGCCTTCCCCAGTTTTTATGTGGGCTCTGGGGATTTGAATTCAGATCTTCACGCTTCTGCAACAAGCACTTAATCCCGTGAGTCATCTCCCCTGCCTTAACATACTCTTTTTAAAAATTACTAAAACAACACTGGGTGGTGGTGGCACACACCTTTAATTCCAGTGCTTGGGGGAGCAGAATCAGGTAAATCTCTGAGTTCAAAGCCAGCCTGGTTTACAGAGTGAGTTCCCAGGACAGGCAGGGCTCCACAGAGAAACCCTGTCTTGAAAAACCAAGCAACAAAAAATAAATAAAAAAAAAAAAAAACCCACAAGTTGTTCCTTATGCTACAGTTTGGACTTTGAATGCTCTTTAAGGGGCTGCTCCAAAGAGGTAGTAGAATATTTCAAAGGTGGGGCCTCCTAGGAAGTCCTTAGAACAAGGATTGTAGACAGAAAGGGGATTTGGAGACTTCAGTTTTCTGTCTCCTGTTCATGAAGCAAACAGGTTGCTGATCAAGGCCTAATGCAGCAGTTCCCAACCTGTAGGGATCAAATGACCCTTCTATAGGGTGGCATGTCAGATAATCTGCATTTCAGATATTTACCTTACAATGCATAACACTGGCAAAATTACAGTTATGAAGTAACAATAATAGTAATTTTATAGTCAGGGGTCACCACAAAATGAAGAACTATATTAAAGGGTCACAGCATTAGGAAAGTTGAAAACCACTGCCTTAAAGTCATGAGGTCACTTGGCCATGCTGTAATGAAAAGGAGAAGACGAGCTGACTGCTAGTGTACAACGCTGTTTCCTGTCTGCAGAGGCGACATCCAGCCACCTCAAGCCTCATCTCCATATTGGACTGCATTCTGAAAGTGTAAACCAACACGCCCTTTCTTCCTTACGTTGCCTTCACTGGGTCTTTTGTCACAAGAATTAGAGAAGTAGCAGACACAGAGATGCTTCCCAATGAGGTGCCTGAGGCCTTGCATGGAGCTCCCTAGTACTCAGCTCTTGCCGGCCTGTGGCAGCTAGTGGCAAGGCAGACCCAGGGCTGGGCTGTTTTCCCCACAATCTCCCTGTGCTCTTTAACTGACTGCTCACTTTTGTTGGGCCATCCTGCCCTAAATGTTTCTGTCCCATTCTGTTGGGACATCCAAAAATCACAGGACACCAGAATTGTCTAATTTCCTTATGTGTTCCAAGTTAGAAAGAGTAGCTATCAAAGTTATCTACTCTTTTCTTCAGGGCAATCAGAAGCCATATCGTCCAGCCTCCCTGGTACATACAATGCTACAGGGAAACCTCATGTATGAAAGAGAGAGTAAGGTGCTTGCGGGCAGCTGGATTGGGCCAACGGTGTTTTGACTTTGGAAGACCCATCAAGTGATTCCCAAGAAATTTCCTAGAACACAGGGCCTGTATAACAGACAAATAGTTGCAGAGCTGGTTCAAACTCATACCTGAAACCTAAAAACCAGAAAAGTCAAGTGACTTCTCCAACATCACATAGACAGTACAATCAGGCTGGAAGCTAGCCAGCTTCCATGGATCTAAGGGACTAGTGCCTCATACATGGTGGAGTTGACTTTGCTGCTCTTTGGAGAACAACTGAAGAGAGACAAATTGCTCATATCCCTCCTGTAGGTGACCAGATGGCCACGATCCTCTGACCACTCACCAATGCCCACAATAGGAACTGGCAACCGCTGCTCACTGTCCTGGTTCTGTAGGATTTCTACTGCACATGCAAAGCAGATGGGAGGCAGAGGATGGTGGGGCACTGGAAGAAGAGATGCTGAGTCTACCCCTTGTCCCTCTCTCTTCCAGGAGCCTCCCCTCTGGATCTGGCTGGAAGATGTACATGTTCTTACTGTGAGGTGCAGGAAAATAAGGGTTTACTTGAGCAGGTTCTTTGGAATGCACAGTCACCTCCTGGGCACAAAGCAGCTGTTAAATATTTTCTAAGTTTTTTCATAATTCATGAAAGTTCTTCTCCTGTGGAGGTTTTCCTGGAGACCCCATTGGGAAGCACAAGCTGCTTCTCTGCCGAGCAGGGGGAGGAAGAGAGGGCTTCTGTATGCATCTGCATCTCTGGTCTGTTTGTCCCATCTACCTAAATATTTACACAGCTTGATTACTCCCTTGCCTGGTGGTCACCTGTCCTCTGCCTTCAGGTCTAGAGGCTTCAAGGCAAGCTGTTTAATCAATTCAGGCCTTGGTTTACTCCATCATGGCAAGGACTGATCTGGATGTGAGGAATATAAACTATGGTGATGCTTTTTTTCAGCTGGGAGATATTCCGAGAATATAAAAATCTCTGCTGTCATGATTAATGCACGGCCTTTGCCAATGAGATTATTTAAATGGTAGAACAGTGGCTCCTATTTTAATGTTGCAAATTCTTTTGAAAATTGCAAAGCAATTTTGCAACTTAATTCTTGGTGAGCTTGATTTAACCCCCACCAAGATACAGAGATGTTGAAGTGCAGGCTTGCTCACACACAGGAATCCAATGTCCTTCTTCTTCCAGAACATCATTTCCTGTCTCCTCTAGCTTGTCCTTCCTGTGAGGTATTTGTAAACACTTTTGTCCTGAGGCATTGTCCCATAGGAAGATGACAGAGTTTACAGGAAAGCAACTTAGCAAGCATTGACTTAAGTCTCGGAGATAAAAAGGTAAGCCACAGAATCTATGTCCTCAAAGCCTTATGATTGGAGGAGAGGCTACACAGCTGGGGCTACAGGGTCTCAACACTGAGATGAGTCCCTGTGTGGAAACAGAGGGGGCAAGATAGGAACAAGAGTGGGACCAAAGTAAGGACAGTGTGAAAGTGGCCTTTCATTTGTTTGCAAATGGCTTTTGTGCGTGTGTCTGGATGGAATCAAACACCAGGGCAAAGTTTCAGGAAGAGATCAGTTTGTCCGGTAAAGAAAACACTGTTTTTGGGGTGGGGGTTGGAAAGTGAGGCAGAGGAGGGAAGAGCAAGTGGCTGTTGTTGTGGGAACACCTGGGAACCTGAACACCTCAGAGTCACCTCAGGGACAGGGAAGCTGGGGCCCTGTATTTCAACTTTTGCCAGCTACTGGTTGGGGAATGTTTCCTGGGTACACGAATCCCTGACATTTATTATCTACAAAATGGGGGCAAAGTGAGCTCAGAGATCAAAGGACAAAGCCTCCAGACAAATAGTGACAGTTGGAAGTCCTGCATATAAGATGATGGATGGAGGCGAGACCAAGCAGGGACAGTCTCTGTTTCCCTTTGAAAGAGAACCCATGCAAGGATTCAAATGACTCTGTCCTGTGTGCTTGCCTTTGAGCTGAGTCAAAGGCTGATATTTAACAATGGAGTTCGCTTTGTAGAGGGCCATGCTGGTTAAGCCAAGGGCAACTCTGGCTAAAAATGTCAAGAATGGAGGAACATACATGGCTTCTTTCTCATACTTATGAAAACGTAAGTCATAGCTTAGTGTTGCTGTCTTTTAGATCCTCAGATAATGTCACCTCCTGAGCTTTTTTTCAGGTCCATCTTGTCCCATGGGGCCCCTTAGCTCACCCCATTTATCTAGGCTATTACACGGATATGAACTTGATGGTTGACTCATCATCTCCTTCAGAAGAGTTGACTGTCGGGGGGGTGGGGGGAGCCTACCTCACACAGACCTTAGAGTGACACCTGTGGCCTTCCCCTAGTAGTGTACAAGAAGCACATGTCTTCCATTGTGCAACTTTCCCTTTGTACAAGTATTAAGGAGTGTGGTTATGTGCTCTACTTTCCCCTTGGAAGGAGCATCAGGGGTGTAGCTATGTGCTACACTCCAGGGGAATTGGGAGCCAAACTTGGGATCGTGGTGCAGAGGACAATGCGAGAGGAAGAGGATCCCACCAGGGTCTTATGTGCTGGGGTTTACAGTTCAGGAATGAAATGCAAACAACGATGTAAACAAAGGAAGGTCTTTAAAACCCAATTCTGAGATTCATCGTCTCTTCTAGATATACTTTGCAAAAATTTGTATTTATGTACCATCTATTCATTCATCCATCCTACAGGTTTTAAAATTAGGTACAAAGAAGTAAAGAAAGCAAAACTCCCCCTGCACCTTAATCTCCGTGGTCACAGTTCAAGCAGTCCTAAGACAGATTAGTGACCGTGGCAGGGAGCTGCGTGGAACAGGGTGAACCTCTCTGTACAGAGGGGCCCTCTCCCTGAAGTAAGTATGGGCTAATGACAAATGCCACTTGGCAGAACTGAAGTCCTCATAATGCAGCTATGCTTTTATCCACAAGTTACAGAGGAAGAAGCTGAGAGCAGCAGACTTCTCATCTTGGTAAGAGAGAGAAGCCCAGAGCTCCGGCAGCCTGAGTTTGAGTCCAGGTTTTTATAAAATTAATTTTATTTTTAATTGTGTGTGTGTGTGTCTACTTTTGAAAATTTTGTTTTGTTTCTGTTTTTTTTTTTTGTTTTGTTTTGTTTTGTTTTTTTGAGACAGGGTTTTTCTGTGTTGCCCTGGCTGTCCTGGAACTTACTCTGTGGACCAGGATGGCCTCGAACTCAGAAATCTGCCCGCCTCTGCCTCCCTAGTGTTGGGATTAAAGGCGTGTGCCACCACCACTCGCCTTTGTTTCTGTTTTTAAGTAGGTAAATTGTCAACTTGCACAACATATCATTTTGTTTAAACACTTATTTTTTCATGATTGTGAATTTGTATTCCCTGATTGTTGGAAGTTTAATCCAAAGACATTTAAAAATCACAACCCTGATTCCCAGAGATAATTACTGCTTTGATTCCCTGTGTTTCTGAGTGGCTTGTAACCTCTGTAGATCAGGCCTACTGCTTCCATGTCAGTGAACCTAGAGGCTTAGAAAAATCTGCATGTAATCTTCACACAGGTACTGTGTCCATCTCCCCATCCTCCGCCACAGCAAGTATGGCCTGTAAAAGTTTACATTGCATGCTGCTATTCTGGCTTCACTCTGCTCAGAGCTGGGTTTCTTTTCGGTCTGAGTATTCCAGGCCAAATCTAATTTACTCAAACTGTCAGAACAGTTCCAACATGGAAAGCATCTTCACTTCAGAAGGACATTCAGCACTCCTTGCATGTCCTCAAATAGAGATCCTTGTGCACATTTGTCTAGTCTATTACTCTCTATGTGTGATGATGCCGAGGGTAGCGACATGTGACTGGATTTTACATTCATGCTCAGTTTCCTGGAGCGATTTTCATTATGGCGTCACTACTGAGAAGCCCAGCACTGTAGGGGCCTTACAGCAGCTGGAGGACCGACAGCAGCTTGGATGGCAAAGCTAACTGAGAATCCGGACGCCCATTCGCAAAGTCTGTCTTTAAATTGCCAATCATTTTATGATTTTACTTCGGCCTCTGCCCTGTAGGTTTCTGTCTTTACCTAACAGTGACCATCTGTGAGGTGAGGTGTGCATCTCAGAATGATGTTGTTTACCATTCAAAATCCCAAAAATGGGAGGTCGAAAACCCAGTTGATTTTCTGATATTTAAAAGAAATCATTCTACATAAGAATCCATTTTTACAACTTAATGTGTGTTCTTTTATGAATCACTAAGAGATGCGTTTAAACCACCTTTAAAATCTTGCTAAATAACAACCCCAAGGGACGACGAAATTAAGAATTCCATCTTTGTTTCCGTGGGTGAGTCATGTGAATGACCTTTATCCCTGGTACATTTAAGATGATGACTGCGTTTAATACTGCTCGTTCTCTACCCCACACTCTGCACTGCATTTTAAGTTCTCAGGGCTGCTCAGAGAAAACAGGACGTAAGTATGTGGGCTTCTGCCAGATGCAGCCACAAAGGCGAATTTTGCAAAGCTAAGAATTTATGAGACATAAATATCACTTCTGCTTTTTACAAATTTATCTTTGTAAGTTAGAGAAGTTTGAGAAACAAACTTCAGGGCTGGAATAAGAAAGAGCTGACCCACCACAATACATAGTAAACTTCTTATAAACCAGACACGAAGACAGGAGCGGGAGGCGAAAGGGAGGCATAGGTTATTGTCTGTATCCTGGCCCAGCAGTATCTTCTGGAATACTGACGAGGCTTGTACCCAACACATATTTCACAGAAAAGAAAAGGAGTGTGTGAGACCAAGACTGTCTCTGAAGTGCACAGCGTGAGTCACTGAACTTGACACCTTTCAAGGTTAATTCATCAGATCACAGTGTCTTATAATGGAAAATTTTCCTTCTCAGCTTTGGGCTGGAGAGAGAGCTTGGTGGAAACATGTATTTCTCAAACTCAAGCAGAGAACTTGAGTTTGGTTTCGGCACTCAGGCTGCAACCTCCTATAACTCCAGCTCCGGGGTGTCTATCATAACCCTGGCCTCCATAGCGCAACTCATTCATATGCACGTCGGCCCCCCCCCCCCAAAGAGACATAATTAAAATAGTAAAAATCTGTTCCTTCCTTTGTTGGAGTTAAGACTTACTTCCTGGCTAGAAGTTTTGTATTGAATGTTCTCAGTCTTCCCATTTCTAACAACAAAACACTGCTCTTCATGAACGTAAGAGCATCTTCTTTATGAGAAGATAGAGGGTATTCGTGTCTATTGCTCCTGGAGATTTGAGGATGTCATGCGTGGTTCATGTTCCCTGAGATATAACTCAGCATACCCGCTAGGAGGGTGCGCAGGCAGCAGTGCCTCCAACTCACGTACTTCTGTCTTACATTAGCGCTTTACATTCTGCTATAATAAAAACACTCTAAAGTCAGTAGAAGTATGTGATAGGAACACCTTGACACTTAATTCTCTTCTAGCACCCTGATGTGCTTATAAAAACCAATCTGATAATGTGTTATAAAATGTAGCTGTGTCAGGGTGCAGCTCTGCTGAATGCACACATCTGTGTAACCATATCCACAGTTAATGCACACACTGTTTCACCATCCCCAAGAGTTCTCTTGGACTCCCGTCATGTCACGTCCCTGGCACCTTCTAGCTGCCCATATCCATAGATTTGCTTTCTCTTACTCGGTATGCTTTTTTCAAAACAGATTTTTTTATTTTGAATTCTCTCCTTCTCTCTATCCATCTCTGACACTCTTGGTCTGCCTCTGTCTCTCTGTCTCTGTCTGTCCATCCGTCTGTCTGTCTGTCTGTCTGTCTGTCTATCTCTGTCTCTATCTCTGTGTCTGTCTTCTACCTCTGACTCTGTCTGCCTGCCTGTCTCTGTCTCTTTCTGTTTTTCTCTCTGTCTTTCTTTCTCCCTTACCCTCTCCCTCCCTCTCTCTCTCTCTCTCTCTCTCTCTCTCTCTCTCTCTCTCTCTCTCTGTGTTTTGAGGGTTTTGTATGTGCTTAGAGGTGCAAGCGCCTGCAGAGACAAGTGTCAGGTCCTCTGAAGCTGGAGTTACAGGCATCTGAAAGCCACCTGATATGAGTGTAGAAAACTGAACTCAGGTTGTCTGTAAGAACAGTGTGTACTTCTAACTACCATATGTCTTTTTTTTTTTTGGACATCATAAATATTCAGTTTTTAGTCTATTTTTTAATCAGCATAATGTTTTTGAATCCATCCACATCATATATATGAATGGTTCACTCATTTCAAATGCTGGCCTTAATCTCATTGCACAAACATATCATATGTTGTATAGTCATTCATCCTTTGATAGACGTTTTTGTTGTTTCTAGTTTGGGGCTGCAAAGAACAAAGCTGCTGTGAATATTCATGTTTAAAATTTCCATTTCCTATATGTATTTTATCTTATATTTTATTCTTGCTGAATAAAGTACATAGAGTGCAACAGCTGGGGCACAAAGTGACATCTGATTAACTTTATAAAGGCACTGCCTACGTCTTTCCCAAATGGCTGCACCATTTCACCTGCCCCACAGTGCGTGCGAGTGGGAGTGGCCAGACAGCTTGTCTAACTTTAGCTGTTCCTGTGGGTGTTTAAGCTGCTCCTCACTGTGGGTGTCTAGCAGTCCTTCGTTGTGCTGTATAATTTGTGATTCCCTGATGACTAATGAGGCTGGGCATCTTTTCATGTGTTTTTTGGTCACTCATACAGCTTCTTTTAGTGAAGCATGTGTTCAGTTCGTTTTGCCCATGCTTAAAATAGGATATTGGTTTTTATATTATTTAGTTTTAAATATCCTTTCTGTATCTGGGGACAATTCCCTTGTTTGATATGTTATTGGTATTTCTCTCTCCATCCTTTAGCTGACGTTTTCATTTTATTAATGATATCTGTCCTAGAGCAGGAGATTTTGAATATTATTCCTTGGTGTAAAGTGGGGATAACTCTACAAATAAGCTCGTGAACGGATATACTGAGCGTTGTTAATGTTCAGTACCAAGGACAATCACAGGACATATTTTATAACAATAAGGGTTCTGTGGCCACTGTGCTTACTAATCAAATATTTGTCAGTGGTAAACAGCCCCCAACCTTATGCCACTAGGAATCTCTGCCTTAATGTCTCCTCTCATCCCCTTATATGCTTCTCCTTCATAGAGACTCTTCTCTATATAGGATGTATCAGCAAAATCATCTCATTACAGTGTAAGGGTCCCCATGCCTTCCCTGCCACCTCCCAGTGGAAGAAGTAATCTTAAAACTGTGGTTGTTCTGGGTTTCATTGGCATCAGGAATCTCCATTGTATTCGACTTCAAAATCTCTTTGGCTGTCAAAGTTGGAACCCAGTAACTTTGTTCTGACTCAGAATCCAGACAGAGTCTATCTTACTCATTTCTGTCAGCAAATCTTTCAAACTACCATATCCCATGCACTGAGCTAGAAATGCAGGGTCTATGCAGGGTAGTGTGTGTCAGCTCTTACAGTTTATAGCTGGTGCAACAGTGAGCACCCTGAGGACAGGCTTACTTTTCTCATTCCTCTGGCTATTATCTGTTAAGTGGAGCTTAACGCATAAGTGTGCGTGTCACAACGAATGTGCCAGAGAGGCAGCTTGCTTGAGTCATCGGGAGGTATTTGTTTCTTTCAGAACCACGTGACCACAAGCATGGCTCCTTACAGCTTTTGCTGTCACAGGAATTATATAACCAAATAGCCATAGTTAACCAGGGGAAGAAGCGACGTTCTGGTGGCAATGAGGTAATCAAATCTCCCAGGCTCCACCCAGGCAGGAAGTCAGTTAATACACAGGGTAAGGCTTGGATCATTCTTGACTCACACTGGTTAAAATTTCCCAAAGTGGGAGAAGAATGTATTGGATCTCAGAAATGATAAAGGCCATAAGAAAGACACTTTCTTCTTAGATTTCATTAGAGAGAAAACTAATAACACAAGGTGGCCCACTATTACACCCTCCAGTGTTTAATGCAGTTTGTAGAACAATTTGTCACACATTTTCACACTGGGTCCTTACAGCAGCCCTGAGAGGAGGCCCTGGGGAGACTGAGGTTCTTCATGTGGAGCTGGCGCTGAAGTTCTGAGTCTGTCTGTGTCTGACCCAGATTTCATATCTACTGTCAAGTGATGTGATATTTTGATACTATAAAATGAACTACCCGAGCCCACAAGTTAATTAAAAAAATATTTCACTAATTTATGTGTATAGATGTTTTGCCTGCATGAATGACTATGTTCATGCATGCCTAGTGCCTGAGGAGGCCAGAAGAGGGTGTCTGATTCCCTGAAACTAGAGTTATAGACGGTTGTGAACCACTATGTGTGTGCTGGGAACCTTAGTTATCCAGATGAGCAGGCAGTAATCTTAACTGCTGAGCCTGGACCATCTCTCCTGCCCCACAGGATTCATTGTCCTGGGAGGGGACTCCTTTACTTATGAGCTGCCAAGGATGAAGTAGACATCTAAGTCTGTGCTTCTCTTTCTCCCCCGATTCTTAATGTCCTTCTGTTGTACCTTGAGGTAAGATAACTTATCCCACATATAGAATATTTTCATGGTGCACTTGTCATCATATTAAAGAAGAATATTGTCAGATGCAATTTTGGCAAAGCTTCATCTTATTCTATGTGGGTGGGGATATTGGAGGCCATGGGGCTTCAAACCCTTAAAATCCTTTTTCTCTGAAAATCTAGTTTTAAAAGGGTCAGCTGAATATGCTGAGATGATGTTTTTCCTCTTATGTGGCCAAACTTGACATAATATTTAAGTCCCATTTCTAATGTCATACCTGTCCTGAAGAATCTCCTTGGTTTGGTCACATATGAATTTTGTCTCAGTCATTCTCAGAGGAGTAATGGGGCTTGGGAAATTAGACCTGAACTGGAAGATGGGGGGCTGTGGGGTTGCTCATGATCCCAATTCAAGGTGAAGCAGCACATTCTATAAGTTTTCTTTTCTTTTTAAACACATTTTTATTTTATTCTCACTTATTTATTTGAGATAGTGTTTCTCTGTTTACCCCTAGTTGTCTTGGAACTTGATTTAGTCTTAACTCAGAGATCAGTCTGCCTCTGCCTCCTGAGTGCTGGATTAAAGGTGTGTGCCACCACTGGCTGCAAAGCCTCTGCCTCCTGAGTGCTGGGACTAAAGGCATGCGTCACCACTGGTTGCAAAGCAGCTTGCATCTGCAGAATAGATTCCCACAAGAAACCTGGTCATGGCCCTGAAATAGCTGTGGCTTCTTGTTATCCTCGCAGCAGGGGTGAGCAGAGGCTCCTTGCTTTGCAAAGGATGAAATGCACTTGGACACTGGTGTGACTGTAAGCTTTGAAACCGAGTCTTAAGGAAAGGAAACTCAAGTTGGTTTAGAACGAATGACAACATCAAACTTGAGATTCTGTCCTTCCTTCTGTGTTCGAGAGCTATGACTGAGAAAAATACAATTAAAATTCTATTGCTCAAACAGTGTATTTCCATATTCTTGTCAGGCTTTGTTATAGACTTGCCGGACAAACCGCTCTTATCATTGATGTGTCATTAGGGACTTTTTTTTTTATTTGTGTGATATGAGATGCATTCTTTGAATGGAGAGAAGAACTTGAAGCTTTGATTCCAACTGGTTGGATAGGAAAAGTCCCGACTGCTCCCGGCAGTTGTCTTCCAGCAAACTTCCCAGGGGAGAGCTACTATCTCTTACTTATGGAAACAACCAAATCCGATCGGTTAACTTTTATAACAAACCACTGGAAAGTGTAAGTTTGAGGAGAAGTTTACCAACTATATATTGCTTCCTTAATCATCCCTGCTATTTCCCAGGTCTAAATTTTGGGCATTTTTTTAAATAACAAAAATAATAACTGAAGCATACAGCAAAGCTCATAACTCAGTGTATCATAATAGAACGCCTATCTCTACTGACAGAATTGAGAACAACATTATGATTTAGAGTCAAAATGATAAGATCCTTTAGAGTTGAGGCACTTGGTTGACATCACCGATTGGTCTGGGCTGAAGGAGGCAAGAGATTGTTTCCAATAGAGAAGATTAAAATGCAATTATAAATGCATTTATCTTCCTTCACTCAGGGGCTCTCTGTTCTATAACACCATTTGCATAATGGGATACTTTGTTCCATTTTAAGTGTTAAATTTGGAATATTTTATTCCAGGTGCCCATCAAAAAAAAAAAATAAATAAACAAAAGGAGTTTTCAGCCCTGCCTGGGCTTTTCATATGTATCTGATGTTAAGAGTTAGTTTATTTGGCCTGGTTTTAGGGAAATATAAACACTTTCTTTTTTTCTTCTTTTAAACATTTCCAAGATGACAGAGTTCTAAAGAGTTGTAAATACAGATAAATAGAAGTTAGGAATTCACCTCCCCTATCCTCTACAACCAACCAACAACTCCCCCCTCCCGTGTGTGTGTGTGTGTGTGTGTGTGTGTGTGTGTGTGTGTGTGTGTGTCTGAAGGTGGCCTGGGAGGTGCCATTTTTATTGGGTTGGCTTCTCACTGCCCCTCCCCCTTATTTCTGCTGCCTTTGTGTTAAGATTCCTGATCACTTTAGTCAATGCATACCCGCACTCTTTCCTCCCACTGGTCCCTAGTGAGCATGAACCTGCCTTGTGTCTAATTGCCTAGTTAGCTAAGAGCTAATTGGGAAAAAAGAAATCTCTGCTAATAGAGAATCTATCAACTAAAGTGGAATATGATTTTTTTAAAGGGACTCTTGGGACCTATAAAAGTTGTATTTACTCATTTTAAAATGTGGGCAAATTGTTAGCAGGGACAGAAACACCCAGGTCCCTCCATGTACCATGTAGGCACTTTCCCCAACTTCCTCACTATCCAGTACAATCACACCTCTGATGCAGGGCCGAGAGATAAGTTAAACTGCACGTTAGAAAACATGTTTAGGAGTAGGAATTAAAGAACCTTTTGTATAATGATTGTAAATACTGCTCAACAATGTGAACACCTTAAACTTCACTTTTCTGAAATTTCTCATAGCTTACATGTATTAGCAGCTGGCTTTCTTCTGAGTCAACTTTGCTTGACTAGGACTGTGGTATTCAATGGGAAAATCTAGCCTCCCTGGTGGTTGTCCTTAATATAGCTATTTACGTAGCTAATGGACAGATCTCCATAGGAACTTTACAACAGCTCATTTTCCTTGTCTCCTGAAGATGTTCTTTCTGTAACACTGACTGTTTATTCCCTGCAGTTGGTGCCTTGGTTTCAGATGGACACTGTCAAGTCATATATCAAGGAAGAGCAAACCACCAAGGGAAAAGGCAGGTGGTCAAGGGAACAGTGGAGGTCTTGCTAACCAAGATGCCCTGTCCATGGTAAACTATATAACAAAGTCCATAGCAAACCTAATACCCACATAAAGTCCAGCCACTGAGCAGCAGGTATTTTGAAGTTTAGGAGGTAAGAAGTATGTGTAAATGGTCATAGAGAATTTACTTCTTACTATTAGACAAAGGGAACTAGCATGATAGGAAGCTCAGAGCAGGAGCAGGATACTGAGTTGCATTGTGGAATCAGCAGACACCAGAGATCCACGATCTAGGTAATGGGGACAGAGGTCATGCGGTTTCTTGAAACTTGGATTCGAAGAGCAGATGATACTTTATAAGAACTGGACTACAAAGAAAGAGGGTGAATGAGCCAATCTGATTGGTTTTTTATCGATTTCAGTCTCATAGCACAATCTGAGAAAGAAGCATCATAGTTCGAGGGTGGGGTTGGACACACTACTGTGGCTTAATAAAGTCAGGGATTGGGAATCTATTGGAAAAAAATTCTATCAATTGATAAAACAAGTTTTTTTTTAAATTGTCCAAGACACCTTCTTTATTTATCTTTTCTCTCTTGTTTCCTGTCTTTCTTATCATAGTGTTAAAAATTGATTACACTAACATTTTATCTTATTTATTTATTTATTTATTTATTTTAGGAAAGATCACTTTTAAAGACTGTGTCATGGTGGAGGAGAATTTTGAGACCCGATGCCTCTTCCTTAGCTATGATCTTCTTGGGAGACCCTTTATCTAAGTTGGCTACAAGGAAAAGACATGGTGGGAAGGAGGGGTTGCTAACCCTGACACAGTACTACGTTATTGAACGCACTGCATGTGGTGTGGCGCAAGATGAGACACTAAACACATAGTGTGTTTTCTGACCCCAGCAATGTAAGAGTTAACTTTCTCCATTTCAGAAATAAAATCACCAGAGCCTGGGCAACATATGTGTCGTCCATGGCATCCCACGGTCAGTTAGAGCTCTATCAGCAGGCTCTATGTGTGTGGGAGCTAAGGAAGCAGAGATATAGGTTGTGTCCAATTACACTTTCTGCGGAGACACATTTCTGTCAGGTGCAGTGAGACAAGGTGGACATGGAAAACACAAAAGGCTGCTGAGGTAGAGTCCCAGAGGGGCCTGCACTAAGTCCAAGACCCAGCTCCTTTAACTGGAAGGCATCCAACCCTGGACTGGAGTCACTAGAGGTCTCAGTGATATTTAAATCCTGCCTTAGTTTAAAAAAATGTGAAGATCCAGGGAATCACCAAGAACATGGATCAAATGAGTTGCAGGTTTTCTTGGATGTGAGAACATCTGCTTTGAGCCTCTCATGGGACTGCCTTCCATTGCAGGGCTTAAGCACCCTAACAGCAGGAAGTTGGCTCAGGGTTCTCTTACAGGGTGTCCCATACTTGACAGGATCATAGACTGAACAAGAGGAGTGGCCAGGGGTCAATCTCTCAGTGCTCTCTGACTACTGACTGGTAAGTTTTTCTCTCTTTCTTTCTTTCTTTCTTTCTTTCTTTCTTTCTTTCTTTCTTTCTTTCTTTCAAGATTTATTTATTTATTTTATGTGAATGAGTACACTGTAGCTGTCTTCAGACGCACACCAGAAGAGCCTCAGATCCCATTACAGATGGTTGTGAGCCACCATGTGGTTGCTGGGAATTGAACTCAGGACCTCTGGAAGAGCAGTCAGTGCTTTTAACTGCCGAACCATCTCTCCAGCCCCGGTAAGTTTTTCTTAATCGAGGCAGTAGGCACTTAATCTGCTGGCTGTCAAAGTTGGTTCCTCTGTCCTCAGAAAATCTGAATCCCTGGGCTGTTTTGGTCATTTGGACCAATCATGCAATTAAGACCAGTTTTTATCAGGAGTCAGTCAGAGGAGTGGTCCAGTGCAGAGAACCCCGGGAAGTTGATTAAAATGTAGTCAAGAATCCTATGTCCTTTCATGGGGTCCTTAATATGGCCAGCACTCTTTGAGAGAGGTTTGCCTAAAGTCCCTCCTTTAGGATGCTGGACTTGGAGAGAGCATAGGAAGAGACAGCTTCCCATTCACCTTTACATGCCACTTGTCCACACCACAGTCAATCCCAAGACACACCACATAGTGAGGACAGGAGCCCCTGACTATCAGGAGGCTACAATGGCCTCATTATTGTACCTCAATCTTTCCTTATTTCCCACATGGCCAGAGGGTAGTGGATAGCTGACAGGAGAAGAGAGAAGTCATACAAGCTATTCTAATCACTCCCTTCTCCCTCCACACACACTCAGTCATAACAATTTGTGCTTCAGTTCTTTTTAAATGTCTTATGGAAAATGAAGCACACCAGCTATCAGAGCGAAGCTCGGAGGAGGAAGGTTGCTGAGGCAGAAAATTCCCCAGTGGCTGGCTTGATGCGTGATAGGACATTGTCTCTTGGAGATGCAGTGATTTACAGCGGATTTTCAGCAACCAAAAATAAACCTTCGCTCTGCTCAATGGTGATGAGCTCAAGTCTACATCCCACAGCTTAAGTCTGTTTCCTGGGCTTCCCGGACTCCGACTCAGCTCCTCTCTCTTTGGCCTTCAGATCTAGAGCAGGACCGTGGGAAGGATCCTGAGATAATTGTTTTTTGGTTGAGTACCTTTCATCTGAGGATCTCTCAGTACTTTATAAACACTAATTAAATTGCCACAATGCACCACATTTTAGAATGCATAATGATTATCTACCACCCCAGCGCTGGGCCAACTCTTTAAAGATGGGGGAACTTAAAGGGTGGTATGGCTGGATTTCAGAGGCAGAGGTGAGGCCTCAAATTGAGTGCTTCTCATTTCTAGTCCCATGTGGAAGAGGACCAAAGTGACAGACAGAGTCATGTGATCTCAACGCAAATGCATACTGTGAAGTACTGTGACTGAAGAGAGAATAAAATGTCTACATTTTGAACTTCAATACTGATCCATCTTTAGCTACTTTTTTTCTATCCAAGAACCTTAACATCTGTTTGTTTCAGCTTTCATCTGTAAAACAGTGGCGGACAGAATCCACAAATCTCTTACACAGAACAATTAATTGTGCCTTCTGAAACCTACAGAAAGTGTGTGTGCTTCTCAGTAACAATTGCACAATCCCAATTTGAAATCTAGCATTTTACTCTGCAAAAAGTTTTTGTGACTACGAGTACCTGCTTTATGTTTCGCTTCAGGATGTTAGTTAGCCTCTGCGATGATGCTCTTTCACTAGCTGCCTCACTGTGGTGAGGATCTCCAAGCCCTGGATTCCTCACAGAGCTGGTGGGAGAGTTCAGAGTTCAGAGCCGGGCTCATCATAGGACAGACTCAGTAGCAATGATTTTAAAAAAAATGACATTCGACTTCTCTGCATGTAAGAAACCTGGCTGCAGCACTTCTCCGTGCCTAGCTTCCATGTTGCTCTGGCTGGGAAATTTTATTTTGGAGCACTTCCACTTAGGTTATTCCAGGGATTTATTTAAAACATATGCACACATATATTGTTATTGGTGGCAAATCTACATCCTTCTATAATATTTTATTTTTTTCCCATTAAAATTTGTAGTTTAAGATTATTGTCCTGTGTGTTCTTTGACTGTATTTATTGTCTTGCTTGTTCCTTGACTATTTGCATCTATTGTATTGCTAGTTCCTCAACCTAGAACTGACCTTAATACTTGCATGTAATTTAAATGGTATAAAAGCAAAAAAGGAGGAGGGATGGGATAGGGGATTACTGGGGGGGGGGGATGGGGAAAGTGGATAACATCTGAAATGTAAATAAATAAAATATCGAATAAAAAAAAGAAAAAGAAATTTGTAGTTTAGAATTAAGCCCGATTGAAGAAAATAATCAAGAGCTGAAAAAAAAAAAAAAAGGGTCTGGCTTTTGAATCTCTCCTATGCCTTGTAAAGCATTCCTACAGGCAACCCAGACAAGAACTTACATAAACATTTATAATAATTGTGGACAGTCATATGAAGGTTTAACTTCCTGGACTTGTTACTAGAAGGATATTCTTCATCTATGCTTAACTTAAAAAAAAAAAGTGTGTGTGTGTGTGTGTGTACCCACATGCATTTATGCAGAAGGCCAAAGGAGTCAGCTTTCCTGGACCTGGAGCTGGACTAACTGAGCTGGACGTTGGGAACAAACTTGAGCCCTCTGGAAGATCAGCACGTGCTAACCACTGAGTCACCGCTCCACCTTGTCTTTTTAAGACGACTTTTTAAAAGCCACAAGTCTCGATTTTTGTAGTCATACGATGGCTGCCAGCCGCAATTCACGGTTTCAGTCAGGAATGTGGGGACAGTAAGAGGAAGAACCGAGTCTAAAAAATGGGGTGGAGAGAGAGCAAGGCCTAAGCGAAAGGACAAGTTGAGGCAGGGAAGAATCAAACCGGCTTAGAGACATCACAGAGAAATCAACCTTGTAGACAAAAGGATTTAATTATAGTTTGCTTTAAGATGTAACTCACAGGACTATTTGTTTGGTGAAGGGAGGGGGAAGGGGAGGTTGCCCAGTGTACACCAGCCCACTGCCTGTCCCCATCTTTGCTCTCTGCTCCAGCAGGCTCCAGGACAAGGAGGGGCTTGAGAGTGAGGACCTGTGGGAAAGGACAGGGATGCACGGATGTCTCCTCTGTGAATCCGTGATTAGCAGCGAGAGTGCTTCGTTCCTGTTCCACAGGCCAGGGTTTCCTTAGGTGCTGGCAGAGTTCCCAGACAATTTGCTCTGGGGACAGACTTGGCTAAACTGCTGCCATTGCCAGCTCCGGGGCCCTCTAGATTTATGAGTTTGAGCAGACAGAAGGAGACGGAAGAACACCTGAAGAGGCACGAATTAGAAGAAGATGCCGTATGTGGCACCAGGTAGGATGAGTGTGGGTCACCCAGCAGGATGCCTGGTTGGGAGCACAGAGCTGGCTGAGTGCGCTCCATCTACCTCCTTAAGGTAGTAGCTTTCTCTAGCCACAGAGACAGCTGCTAGTAAGGCTGAGAGATGAAGGGGTACAGAATGTGGCTCCAGTGTCCAGGATGGAGTCCACATGGGCACACTACAGGGAAAGGAATAGTGGAAGACGAGGTGGCAGCTTGGGTGGTAGAGCACCTGCTCTCAGCACTGAGGAAGTCTCCTTGCTTCACGCCTGGCCTCCAGGTCTACGGAATGACCCAGAAGCAATATGGAACTACGTGCCCTGAACCTTTCTTCGAAACTCAGGAGCTGGACGTTGGGAACAAACGTCCCAGCCTGCTTCTTTTGACTTTCCCTGGGTTGTGCGTTCAACAGACACTCTGCAGTACTTCAAACTGAGGGGAAATAGCAGGCTGTCCATGAGCTGACTGTGTTGGTGGATAAACACATGGGGGACGATGAGGTCACCAGTTTTAGAAGCTGCTTCCAGCTGTCTTGTGTGTGAGCTCAGACACACTGATGTCTCTTAGAAAGACTTTTAAATGATTTTTGTTTATAGTAAAATTTTGAAAAGACCCCTGGCCATGAATTTATTCAGGGCCACCAGTTGCTATAGACACCCCCCCCCCCCCCAGTATCTTTTAAATGCCCTTACATGGATCTGTGACTAGTTAGGATGTTAGAGATACGACACCACTTTTCTGCTGCCCTAAGTGTCTGTACCAGCCAGGCTGCCCCGAGGCTACTGCAAAGCTGGGAATTAAAATTCTGGATGAGACACCCAGGTAGCTACAACTTACGTTGTCTCTGCTTTTTCTCCTAATGGAAACCGTGTTTTAGGCTGGTGCTCCTCCTGCCTTCCCCTCTCTCATTATGTAACTAATATTTTATAATTTGAAAAAAATTCAGAAAATAAAAGGGTAAAAAAAATACCACCAGCTTGCAATAATAATGGTAACATTATAGTACATATTCTTTAGGCTTTTCTATGCTTCTATTTTTAAGTGAAATTGTGTATATATGTATGTCTTCTATCATATCATAAATATTACCTTTTCACATTTATATACACAGGTCTGTATTATAGCTTTTGATGACTGGTTAATAGTCCAGGGCAAAATGTGCTTAGTTTATTTAATCAATTGTCTGTAGTTGGGCATTGCATGTGTTACTAGGTTACTGTTGATATAAACTGGACTCTTTATATAAACACTGGTTAGATGCTTCCCTTTAGAGAAATTCTTCATAACGTAAGTGCTGGGTCAAATGCTGCCATCCTTTTAAAGGCTTTGATGTATCATGTCAAAATTCCTCTGTTCAAACTCCCGGCCAACATCTAGAATTCCAGCAGGAAGCAGAGCTACTCTGGTCCTCTCACCTCAGCACAGGCATTATGAGACCACTCAGCCGGTTCTGCTCTGATGGTTCTGACATTACATTTGCTGCTCTAACACGGCGCTCAGTGTTTTCTCGACTCCTTTCTGCTATCTTCCATCATCTCCTGGAGCCCAGATTTTGCTTGTACTCCTCTCCAGCATCCGTTAACACTGATCTAGCACCTCCTGTGTGCAGGCACTGCTCCAAATATTCTCCCACAGCCACAGGAGCGGGAAATGACTGGGGGCCCATCCCTGGGAGCTGGAGCTGGAGCTTGGTGGAGGAGAAGACAATTATGGCATCTTTACGGAGTAGTAGAGAGTGAAATAGGTGGGGAATGTATTTAATGCAGAGAAAAGAGCATCAGCAAAGCCAATCAGGCTCGAGTTTCCAGGGAAGCTAATGGTCTGCTGTTAGATTTCTGGTGGGGATAGATTCTACAGAGCATACTGTAGAGTTTAGACTTTTGTTGTAGCTATGGCAGAGTACCAGAGGCAGAGTGTGTGGGTTTTTTGTTGTTTGTTTTTGATTTTTGTCAACTTGATACAAGCTAGAGTCCTCTGAGAAGAAGGAACCTCAGTTGAGAAAACTCTTCTATCCGAATGGTGTGTGAGCAAGTCTATGGAGGTATTTTCTTGATTAATTATTGATGTGAGAGGGCCCATCCCCCTGTGAACAGTGCCAACCTTGGATAAGTAGTCCTGGGTAGTATAAGAAAGCAGACTGTGTGAGCCACACACAGCAAACCAGTAAGCACCATTCTTCCATGGCTGTGCTTGAGTTCCTATCTCCAAGTACGTGCCCTGCTTTGAGCTCCTGCCTTGACTTCCCTCTGTGATGGGTTGTGATGTGGGGTGGAAGTCAAATAAATCTGTCTTCAAGTTGCTCTGGGTCACAGTGTGTATCATAGTAACAGAAACATAACTAAGACACGGCTTGAAACGGAGAAAGTTTATCATCTCAAGGTCCTCAGTGTTAACTTTTGGCACTTGTATGGAGGAGTTGAGAGCATAAGAAGAGGGAGATGGAGACAGGAAAAACATAGGGAAGCCTGTGGGTCTGCCGGTGTGGGCACTGAGTTGGGAGGAGGCCAGCTGCAATGGGGACTTGGAGCTGAGAAACATGAGATGCAGTCTGTGGGGATGGTGATGAGAAGTTCAAGGAGAGACTGGAGCAGAGAGGACAGGGTGAATGAGGCTGTAGAAGACACAAGGGTGCATTCATGCTTGAACCAGTAGCACTTAAAGAACCAATCGGGCTTCCATGATACCTCCAAGAGAAAACTAAGTATGGATTTGGGACTCTGAAGAAACTCAGGGGCTGTATATACAGACAAAGGAGTTAATTGCCACCCAGAATCTACCACAAATTTTGCGGCCATGTGCCACCCTCGGCTGGCAATCGCGCCTTAATCCAGGCTTGGTAGATTATATTCTAGGTAGAACCTTTGTCTTTGTCTCTGACCTCTGAATCCTCTTTTTTTCTCTTGGAAGTGCCTAGATTGTTGTGAAAAAGAATGGACCAGCCAGATGTGGAGGCATAGGCCCTTGACTCCAGCAGAGGATCCTTGAGTTGGATCTTGAGTTTGAGACCAGCCTGGTCTATGGTGAGAGTTCCAGGACAGCCAGGACTACACAAAGAAACCCTGTCTCAAGTGAACAGATGAGCAAGCAAGCAAACAAAAAGAAATGGACCAGCATAGCCAATTCATGTAAAAAATTTGAAAATAAGCTCTCTGTTTTAAGTAAATGGTAAGTACTTTTAGCAACTAATGAAATAAGAAGTCATGAATTTGAAAGAGAACAAAGATGGACAGAAGGGAGGGTTTGGAGGAGTAAAGGGGACAGAGAAATGATGCAGCTATATTATAATATCAAGAATTAAATTGGAAAGATAAAAATATGTTGGTTAGCATAATGAATTGCCCTAGGCATGGCGAGCACTCAGCCCTGACTCGGAGGGCATTCTGCCTCATAGCTAGAGATGTGTCAGCCACCAGGGCAAAGAGTCCTGGCTTCAGTCTGAACCAGAAGAAGAATGAGCTTCACCAGAGAACAGGCTCCCAGGAAGCAGGGTTAAGCCATAGAACCTGAAGACGAAGGAGAGGCGTGGCTGCAGGAGCCACTGGCTCATCAGCTTCTCAGCTAGGATTTGAGCAACTCAATTAAGGTGACTGGCAGCCGCTGTCTAAATTTAAATAGAAACATCGTAAAAACAAATTTGGGCAAGCATAGTCCACTCTGTTCTTTCCAGCAGCCTAATAAATCTTTATGTAAAAGAAAATTGCTTTGAGTGTGGTGCTGAAAATGTGGTTGAGTGACAGCTCTCAGCTCCTGCTCCCCCCTAACCCCCACTCCCCCAACAGCTGACATTGTAGTTCATTTCCAGACTGGGAACACGTACAGTGGCCTGACTCAAAATAGCACAGGCGTCTTCCATGCCTGTCTACTCTCTTGTTAGACCTCTTTTCCCTGATGGGCCAGAGGAGAGATGTCTGATGCTACCCGATACTACAGAGAATCCAATGGAAGTGTTGCCAACATCTGCTGCATCAAAGTAGATGCCTGTTTGGTGCCAGTCTGTCAGCAATGAGGTCCCATCGAAGCCAAAGTAGAGTTAAGGAAACCTTTGTTATTTGGCTAAAATTTCGCTAAAATAAAAATTTAGCTAGGAAGGAAGTTGTCTAGTTGAGATGGTACTTAGCCTCACGATAGATGCAGTGCATGGCTTTCCCCTTTACAAATATGGGATTAGTTAGATGTAAATCATAAAAGGAGGTGCCATTATTCCACAGACAAGATGATCTGGAAGATGGGAATAAAGGGCATCTCTTGGTGGTGAGGTTACATGGAGAGGACTGGTAAGTGCTGCTCTGGAGTGCTTCTGGTTATAAATGCCCAAAGAGTTGATCGGAAATGGTATGAACACCCTAAAGAAGACAGAAAGTCTTTTATTCAGTATGTAGGATAATGTTAAACTCACACTAGCTGATGATTTATGCAGTGTAAGGGAAAGGGGAGCCTGCAGGGTACCATGTAGCCACCTGGTTAGCTGGCAAGCTTCCCCAAAGTCCTTGCTGTGGCTTGCAAGTGTTTTGTTTCTTCAGATGATCCTGTGCTGGGGGTTTGGTCCTCCAGTGATGTGGAAGGTGAGGCTGTGGGACCCTGGGTGTAAGTAAGCCCTTGTGGGTGGTGTTTGGGTTGTTGGCAGTGTACCTCCAGGGGATCACAGGGCTCCAGCCTCTCTCTAGCTTCCTGTTTTGCTGCATGTTCTCATCTCACCCACTGTGTTTTTGCCATTATGTGACAGCCAAGAGGCCCACACCAAGAGCTTAGCCAAAGCCAGGGCCATGCGCCCCGATTCCCCACATGATTTGAGTAAACCTCACTTCTTTATAAAATTACTCTGAGTTGGCTATTTCATTACAGTAACAAAAGTGGATTGTACAGTATGTGTTGCATGACTTTGTCTGGCTGTATTCACACAAATAAGAATGGATAAAAAATGATGGCGTGACCCAGACCTTGCTTCATCTGAACTTTTCCGGTCATGTGCACGCGGCCTCGTAGTCTTCCACCTGAATTTACATCTTTAGCATTTCTCCCCTAGGGCTGCCCAAACCACCTAAGCGTTTGGGAAGGTTTGAAAAGACTTACTTATAAATGTGAGTGGCTTCTTTTCCTCCCCCTGCGAACATGGCTCTTTCATGTATGGTACATCCTGACGTGTAATGAGTGGGGCAGGCCGTTTGTGTCCGTGCTGTGGGCTCTCCCCAAGGAGAGCGGGAGCCCTGGAGACGGCCTCCTAGACTCAGCATGTGCTCTAGCCAGGTTCAGGGCCACCAAACAATTATTTCCCCAACACACTAAGATGTTTTCAATTTTCCAAGCTTAGTTCAGATATGAGTCTCAAGTGAAATAAACCAGAAAAAAGTGGTGGACATGGAGATGAATGAGAGAGTGTTTCATCAGACGGGAGTCAGGGTCCTAGAAACATTTTATATGGGAAGCCAGAAGGACCAAGCTACTGAAAAGGGTCTGGAAGGTGGCCCACTTCCTGCTGAGCCTTGCCTTACAAGCTTTCTTTTGTCCTGTATCATGTCTCCTTTGTGCTCTGTATACAGGCAGCTGTGGGTGTGAACACAGGCTTCCCGAGTTCAGGCCTGTTTGCTGTGTGACCTCGGGTGGTTAACCAATTTCTCTGTGCCTTGTTTCCTCATCTGTAAAAGATTGTCTTGAGAAACTAATGAGAGAAAATTGTTGAATATGGGAAGCGGCTCTACTCTCACCATTACAAGGTGGCACTTGGCATAGGCGTTGCTTGAGAGAAAAGACAACTCCATATATGGAGTTGTGTGCACGGAGAGGTGTGGTTACCTGATCACCCCACCTCGCATCATTGAGAGTGGCCAATCACCAGTGACTTCGTGCAGCTGCTGATAGGATCAAGGCAATGCTTATAAGGGGCTGAGGGAGCTGGGGAAAAAGAGAGGAGAAGAGAAAGGGAGAGGAAGCGCACTGTACAGGGATAGCTGAATAAACCGCTTGAAGAAGAACACGGTTGCCGTTCCTTATTCCACTGCTTGGACGTGGGTAGCGATAGTTGAAGCCTCAGTAGATCTTAGCCCGTTCCTTGCCTATGGGAAGTCTGACATTCTGTCACGCAGTGGAACTAAAACATAAAATATGAAGAGGGAAATTGGGCACTGGGAACTCAATTCCTCTTCCCTTTCTTGCCTGTTAACGCCAGGCAGCTACTTTTCCTATTACAGAAAAGCTGTGTGCTTCGGCTGTTGCTGAGAGCCTGGGCGAGGCTTCTTTGTGAAGGAAAGAATCATGTGAATGGTCACTTATCCCACACCATCTACTGACAGTGCAGCATGGGAACTGGGTGGGAATGGCCTGGATCAGAAACTACACTGTGATTCCAAGTGACCCCTCACCAGCAAGCCTTCCCATCTGCTCAGCTCTGCTCCTGGTGCACTGTGGCCACAGCACACGCGCGCACGCAACAGCAGCTTTGGAATGGAATTCGGGTATCTGTGTCTGGGGCTTTGGGCAGGCGGCTGAGAAGGTGCCTGTGCTGCAAAAGGCTTTATGTCTGATATCGTAAGTAATGTGTAAGGCACCTGTAAGAGAGAGACCGGGAAACTACAGTGCTCGTCCCTGCCCCTGGGTTTGACGCTAGAACTGGATCATGTGACACGCGTGGGCCAATGAGACCAGAAGAACCGCCAATGGTAGAGTCTTCATAAGTCCTCACACAACAAGCTCACAGACCAAGCCTCTATTCTCACAGGAAAGCAAGGCCCATTTGTCCCAGCCGAGCTCAGCCCCTCAGTGGGCCTTCCAGTTGGAAGCAGTTACACAATAAGCCGGGGTAATTACAGCAGAGATTAAATAATCCAGTCACTATAAATAGTTGTTTGAAGTCACTAATGTTGTAGTTGTTTGTTGTTTTGTGATTGGCCATTACGACAGAAATCCATTAATGGGTGCAGTAGTGTCAAAGATCTACAACAGTGCCATTGGCTTCAGAACTGACTGGTGGGCAGAGGGAGATGACCATAGAAGAGCAAAAAAAGAGAAACCTATGCTAGTGTGACAACTAGCAAAAGTATAACCTGCCATAATTGACAAAGTAATACAATACTGCTGCTGCTGCTACTACTACATCTGCGGGTCTGGCTAAAAGATAGATCAAGGATGGCCCAGGACGCGATGTTAGAAGACAAAGCTGGTCTCAGTATTCATTCCCGCCAGGCCCCTAAAGATTCTCAATGCACGGGGTGACCTATGGCAACAGTTCTCAGAGGCCGTTCCTCACACGTGTAGACCCGGGAGACTTGGAGAAGTACTGAGGAGACCTGTTCAGCCGCAGGAGAGAGCTGCTAAAGCCACCTCCCAAGACCGCCCTGAGCAGCACAGAACAGTCTTGTTCAAGGTGGCAAACATTAGCCCCGTGACGCTGGACAGTTGAAATGTGGCCAGTCTAAACTGAGAGGCAGTTAACATGAAAAATAAACACTGAAGCTTTAAAATGTAGTATTTAAAAAACCACAAAATATCTTGATAATTTTTATTTCGACTTCTTGTTGAAATGAGATTTTAGACATATTGGGTTAAGTGAAATATATTACTAAAATTACTTTAACTTCTTTCTCTGTATTCTTTTTTTTTTTATGTCATGGGTTTGGGGTACAGTTCATTGGTAAAGTACATAGCAAGCACAAGGACCTGGGTTGAATCTCCAGAATTATACACACACACACACACACACACACACACACACACACACACACACACACACAAGTAAAATAGCTATTAGGATTTTAAAAGATGCACTTGTGGTTCACATCTGTGACTTGCATATTTTTTTCTTGGCCACTACTAGTGCAGACAGACACCTGTCCCCAAAAGCATTGTGGGTACAAACTTTGTGGAAAGCTCAGCATGATAAGGACCTGGAAATCCTATAACAGTTTCAAAGCTGTTATACCAGACTACAGCAACGGTTTAAACTGACAGGAAACATCTCGACTCTCTGCTTTCCAGAGGCAGGCATCACACAGAGAGCACTCTGAAGACCCAAACACAAGCCGCTTCTTTCCTAAAAGACATCTCAGAATGTAGAATAAAGAACCTAGGTAGGGAGTCAAAAGTAGAGCTGAGATTTGTTCAAGGAACCAGGCCTGCATGGGCAGGGAAACTCAACAATCTGCCCAGACAGATCCAGAATAGCTCTGGACTGCCTGTCCCTGCTGCAGCTTCCCTCTCCCCTTCACAGTAAAGGAACTGTCTATTCAGGGAGCTTGCCTATGCTTCACCGGATGGCAGGTATATAGCTTAGTTTGGAAGCAGAATTTAGAGGAAATAGACAGGCTTGGATTGGCTATGCTGGAAGGCAATCTTCTTGTGGTCCTTTGAGTGAAAATGGCCCCCACAGGCTCATAGGGAGTGATCCTATTAGAAGGTGTGGCCTTGTTGGAGTAGGTGTGGCTTTGTTGGAGGAAGTGAGGTGAGGGTGGATGTGGGAACAGTTAGGGGGAGGGGTCAGGGTGAATATGATCAAAACGCACTGCATGAAATTCTCAAAAATTTAATAAAAATACATTTGAAACAAGAAACAAATTTTATCCAGGTGTTGTGGTACACACACATATGATTCCTGCATGTGGATCCAGAGGCAGGAGGATTGCTGGAAGTTTGAGAACAGTCGGAGGTAGGTAGCAACTGTCATGATAAGCAATGGTGAAGATCAGGACTTTGCTCACAATAACAAGAACCAGAGAGAAGCAAGCATTCATGTCTCCATCCTCAAACCTAGGTGGGTCTCTTCACGTGACCCGCTCCATAGAACCTGGCAGAGGCAGCATTCAGTTTCTAAGGCCAGGCTGCAAGATATTCTGTAGCCCCTGCTCTGTTGGTAAGGTCTGCCATGAAAGATTGGCTTAGCTGTCCAGGTGCCCTGCTCTCTGGAGCGAGCCTCACTTAAACCTGTGGCCCATGGAACATATGCAGAGGTAAAACAGCCGAGGAAATAGGGGTTAGTTCGCCCAACGGGCCATGAGAAAGAATTCAGTGAAGTAGTTTTAGGTCATTGCTGTTCGTGGTGTTTGCGCTATAGCAATGTTTAACTGGTGCCTTCTGTTTACAGAAGTCTTGCAAGGCACCGACATAGTTGAAGGCACCAGTTTTCTGGTGAAGATACGCTTTGGGGTCCTGCAGCGGTTGAGGTACTTTCACCATCCTGTTCTCCACAGGAGCCTCTCCACATCTTTTCTCACGTCGGGACAGCTGGTGTCCCTTAGAATGAGTGGCCTCAGAGAGGGAGGCCGTGACAAAGATGGAGGCTGTCACATTGTTTATAACCTGACATCAGAACACACACAGCATCACTTCTGGGTACTCCTACTCATAGACCAACCTTGGTAAAATGAGGAAAGGAATAAGGCTAAATGTGAGTCTCAGGAGGTAGGACCCCCGAGCAGCCATCTCGAGGCTGGCTACCACACAAGCCAATTCATCAATGCCTCATCTTACATATGAGGCTTCATTTCAAGATATCCAAGGAGGCTACTCCACTGGTCAACTCCCTCCCTCCAAGTCTCTGGTGTCCTCATTCACTCTTTATCTATTTCTCTTCATTTCTCAGTCTCTCCCAGACCTCTCTTTATTTCCTCAACTCCACTAGGCATGAACGTGACATTTCAGGTCCTGTCACTCTGGCAGGAATCACTGTTAGGAACTGACTTGACATCCATCCTCAGAAGGGCTGTGGTTGAAAGAAAAGCCTGCTGCAATCGGTTCCCTGGACATTTACACAAATCCAGCTCAATATAGGAGAGCCTGAGACCATGTGATTTCTTCTCTGGGGGTTGTGACCTCTTGTTATGTTTATATTGTATTCTCCTAAGTAGACTTTTATAGTGATTCTTTTGAGGCCTCGAAGGGAAAAGATGAACCACAGAGAACACTGCATTATCCTTAAAGAATACCCAAGTAGTCATGACTAGAATGTTTGTGGAAATACAAATGTCAAAGGCCATTCTGTTGAGTGTTATGAATAGGAACAGAAGTCAGCTAACTTGTTCAGGTGCAGTGTTTGGTGGAAGTTAGATTTTTGAAAGACAAAAATGGATATTTGAGCTGAGGAAATTTCTAAGCCAGTTGTTGAAGGTGCTGTTGGGCTTTTCTTGACTATTTTCAAATGAGAGAGAAAAAGAACTGATTAAAATATGGATTATTACTCTAAGTAGAAGCAAAGTAAAATATCTGGAAAATTGTTAGTCTGTCCAGGATATGAATGGAAAGCATGCTTGGGGAATGTAAGAAACCAAGACCCCAAAAGTCTAAGACAATGAAAAATGACCCAGAATTGAATTCAGGAAACATCAATAAATGTAGAACAAATGAACGAATAAAAAAGATAAAATACAGCACATACAGTGAGCATATCAGTGATCCAGGTTGGAACCTTCTAAAGCTATATGAAGAGATTACTGTTAACTAGAACACAGGAGGTTAAATATTTTCATGTCCACATAATTTCCCAGGAAATCAGCTGTGTTTGAGAGGAGTTAAGGGTAATCAGAGCTATAATTTCCATTAGACAGGAAATATTTGACTCTCAGTTTTCTCACCCACCAAGTAAATGTCATGCCCCTGTCTGTGTCTGTGTGCCAGGACTGTGGAGACTGCATGAGATGAGACATCTGAGAGCTGTCCACTGCGAAGCTGTTTGAAGTCAAAGTACCATAGTAGAGGCAGGTTTGACTCTGACCTACATTTGCACTCCACTGTCACCATGGTGACTAGCCTAAGTCTTTATAATTCTTAGCCTTCAGTCTATTTTGTCTTTTCTGACAGGATGGAATGCAGCTTCATATGTAAAGAGCCTAGTAGACTACTGGCTCACAGTAGGTACACAATTGAGATTATTCTCCTTTAGTTTTTTTTTTTTTCATTTCAAATCTCCAATTTGCTCATATATATATTTTAAAAGCAAATACTTGAAGCTTAAAGTTAAGGCCAAATATCAAAGATGGTTATATTTCAGTAATTCTTCCCAAGTCTCACAATAACAACAGTTTCCAAGAAATCTAAAGAGATGGAGGCCCAGGGCACTGTTCAAGTTAGCCAGAGAACAATAGCCAACTCCTTGGTACTGAGATCAGCACAAACCATTTCCTGACATCTCTAGCCTTGCAAGACAAAAATAATCTATATCAAGAAGACTTGAAAGCACAGATTGAAAGCATGAAGGGGTTTAGGAGGTGAGAGCACCCCTCCTGAGTGAGCCTCAGCCACCACTAGTTACACAGGAGTTGAAGGGTAAGTAGTCCAGAGATTTCTTGACCTCTTCGTGGGAATCATTTCCTAGGAGTAGTCAGTGGAAGACAATGAACAGAGGCCCCTGGGCCTTCAAGGGGTTAAATGAACAAGCTGAAAGTCAAGAGAAGGGAAAAGCAGGCACAGAAAACTTGACCTTCGAAGGCTGAAGGCTGTCTCCTGAAATACCAGCAGTGGGTAAGTAGAACCCCCATCCCTGTGCCTGAGGGACCCGTGTGGGCCTTAAATAGAGCAGGTTGCAAAGTGATTCTTTATCAATGGGGACCATGATAAATGTCAGCTATCAGGCCTCAAAGCAGGCATGACAGAGCACTGCAGAGAAAAGTCACCACAGGCTGTAGAGCAGTCCCTTGGTCTCCCTGGTGGCCTCTAGCAGATCTTTTCTGAGGCTTCATGGAAGAAAAAGGAGCTGAGCAGGCTGGGGTGGCAACAGCCTCTCCCTCTCCTCATGGGTTTGTACTGTCTTCTCCTGGGCAATTCTCAAGCTCAGCTCAACTATCTCTCAACACAGGTTGTAGTGGAGGCTCTGCAACAGCGCTTCAATCTGACCTCACCCACAAGCAGATAGGAGACTTGGTTTCTTTCTTTCTTTCTTTCTTTCTTTCTTTCTTTCTTTCTTTCTTTCTTTCTTTCCTTCCTTCCTTCCTTCCTTCCTTCCTTCCCCCTCCTTCCTCCCTTCCTTCCCCCCTCCTTCCTTCCGTCCCCCTCCCTCCTTCCCTCCCTCCTCTCTCTCTCTCTCTAAAATTTCACGCTGCTAACAAGTATATTGTACAGTATATACTACATCAGGGTTTTACAGCCCTGGGAAAGGTGTCTACTACAGAGCCTGTGCTCAGCCTGAGTTTGGAGACGGGCAAAGCCAAGGGACTACAAGAGACAAAGTCAGGACTTCCAGGAGGAGGGAATGACATGGAAAAGTCAGAGGGGAAGAATATATAAGAAGTGAGAAGGAAGAGTGCATTCTGGGAAAAAGGTCACGGCCACATCTATCAGTCTTGCAGCAGCACTGCTGATGTTCCAGCCTCCAGTGGCAGGGATAACCTGAGGTAAGGACAAAGGAAGGTCCAGTCGTCATGCTTACTTCAGTCCCAAATCATTCAGATATGACCCCAGGAGACACCAGAAAGAATCCTCAGAAGGAAGGAGGGCCTGGGGGAACAGGGCAGAGTCTTCCCTGTCTTGTACCTCCTCTTAGACAAAGAACAATTTCTAGGAAATGTGGAGCTCACAGTCAGTATGTAAGTCCCATAGCAGAGCACTGACTATCAACTGTCCACCAAGAACTGGACTTTAAGAAAGCTTGAATTGAGCAGGGAAGCCTGGGAGATGCTATTAATTTTCATCAGTTGCTATTCCTACCTGGACAGTGCCAGCAGAATTCCTTCCCATCATTGCACCAGAACTGCTGCTGTGTTTTTGTTGGTCACGGTGATAAGAGGCAGGTAAAGGTTATTGAAGAGAGGTAGAAGGATGGGTAGAGATATAGAAATATAAATGCATGGATATAGAGATACATAGCTGAGGGCTTAGCCCAGTGCCTAAAGCACAGAAGGCACTGCTTAGCATTTACAGAGAAAGTAGAATCATTTCGCATGATATCTGTGTGCAGGGGCAGAGCTAATCCTCTCTGCTCTGTTCCAGTTTTAGTGTATGTGCTACTGAAGTGAGCACTTGGTGTCTTTTTGTCGCCCTGCATGCCAGATGTTTCTTTTCCCCACCCCCACGCTCTCTCATACAATGGCCAACAGCAGTCACTACAAAGCAGCGGAGTAATGACGAGAGTCTTAAATATCTTATCTGACAGATGATTGTCTGGTTGCTGACTCCCAGGTTTTCTCAGTTTGCCTTTGAAAAGCAAATGGAAAAATTCTCACAAATTCCATTTTTTTCCCTCCCCACAGCCCCTTTGTTACTTCCTTCTCTCAGCCCCGCATCGTATTTTACTTTTACAGCCCTTGGGACCGAGTTATGAGAAAGCTCGCAATAGCTCATCGTGTTTGTTTTAAGGCCTCCCGTCTGGTTTTACTAAGTTACATTCTTTATAAAGAGATGTATGAACCCAAAATGTGTAGATATCTTTTGTGATCGGGGAGGCTGAACCTGTATCTGATGTTAATGGAACTATCACCAAGCTAATGTTTCTCAGACTCTCGGATTTCTTTTTAAGAAAACATGGGAGTGTCTTACAAGAAGCCGTTGTTGGGCTCTTATAGAAGCGTGTGTCAAGTGGGGCTTTTGACCAGATAAGTATCTTTGATCGTGATGGTCAGAGTCCTTCATAATGGTGTGTGTCTGCAGACAGTGCAAACACACACACTAATGTGCACACAAGAAAAGTGGGGAAAACACAGGCACCAGTTCATTAAAATACGAGCTCCTTCCTGTCTTGCCTGCTGTGGTTCTAACATTGGACAGCTCTCCAGAGAAGACTGGAGGCACAGATGGTCTCAGCAGTAAAACCAACCTTCTCATTAGCTCATGCTTCACAGAGGAAGCCAAAGCACTTGGACGCTCTGGCCATCTTCCTGTACCCACTCTCTGATACTTAGAATTCAGTCTGTCTTCAGACTCTACTTCATGCAAAGCAAAATATAACAATAAACTACTTTTTTTCCTACCTGCTTCAGGAGCCACCAGGAGCCTGGCTGCTGCTCCCAACCCGTCAGACACCAGGAGGAGTTCTTCAGCTTCCTCCCCTGGAACCAGAACCTAAGAAAACTTTCAGTTGCTATGAACAGGCAGACTGTAACCTTTTAGTCAGTTCTTTCTCTTTCCTATCCATGGCTTATTGAGTGCCAGAATAAAGGACTCAGAAAAAGATGTTTAGAGAGATAGGGGTTGAATTTGGGGAGAGAGACAGAAAGGAAAACACAGGACTCCCAAGGCAAGAGTCAGTTCACCCAACACCCTCCTCCAAGGAAGAGATCCCTCTCTTCTCAGCTTTGATTTCTCATAGAAGACTTGCCACTGTGTTACTCACGTAATTGCTACATTGCCCCTTTGCAAACGGCAGACATGCCTTGTGGGCAGAACTCCAGATTTTCCATGCATGCCTCTACCTGTCTGTGGGGATACCACTGGGCCTGGGAAAGTTGAGAGAGTAACACACCATCTACAAGGGGAGACCTAGATGAGACTATTAATCAAACTGTAGGGTTAAAAATATGACACAGAAGGATGGAGGGGCTGGTTTGAGCTTCTCTATATGTTGGGCATCCACCTTCCTCATGGGATCACTAAGCTATGGCTCAGAGTCCTTCCAAGGAGATAGGCAAGATACACTTTGGCAAGCTTTGACTTGCTTCCCCAAGGAGCAAAGGAGCATCGGGGATTACTATCACTGAAGGAATGTGGTTTTCTTACTCTGAGCAGTCAATGTAGGAGAGTCAAAGATGACAGATGAACTATTACAGTTTCTTTAAGTTTAGTGTGGCGGAATACATCACTAAAGACAACATTCAAAGATATGGCAGATTTTACCGAGGCTCCATATCTGATTAAGCCCTAGATTCCAAGAAGGCAACAGAAGAGAGGAGAGACCAATATAGAAGTTAAGAAATCTTGGCTCCACTGCTCATGATCTATGTGACTTTTCTTAAAGCCCTTAACCTTGCTTCCAAACAAATGCAGAGGGCTTGAAGATCAGAGAAATCACACCACTGCTCACTCTGACATCCACCCCTCCCCGACCCCAGTTCTTGCATTAAAACTTTGATTTTCATTGGGATTGGGACTTCACTCTTCCCTTTGTTTGAGTGAAATTATTATCATTTCTAGGCCTTTTCAGAAGTATGCAGGTGGCCAAGACCAGCAGATTCAGAGGTGGGGTTACAAATCATTTGCTGAGAAAATGAAATTTTTTTTTTTTGGTTTCATTGTAGTGACTACCAACCATAGAGGCAGAACCTAGGGCTGATAAAGTTCTAGGGGAAGAGAGACTGAAAATAAAGCCACTGCGGGGAAAAAAAAATCAGAGCTTGGAAATGGTATGTCTTAAGTTTCTATTGCTGTGATAAACACCATGACCAAAAACCACTTGGGGAGCGACAGGTATATTTCATCTTATTACTTCCAGGTAACAGCCCATCACTGAGAGGAGACTAAAGCAGGAACCTGGAGGCTGAAACCAGAGCAGAGACCATGGAGGAGTGCTGCTTACTGACTTGCTACTTTTGGCTGGCTCAATCTGCTTTCTTATATAACTCAGAACAACCTGTCCAGTGGTAGTTTTGCTCCCTGAGGGTTGAACCTGCCTACTGTGATGGTTAAAATTATGTTCTAAGTTTAAATTACTGTGTTTAAGAACGCTATAAAACAAAAATGCCTATAACCTGTAAGCCCCATTTGTCCAAAGACAAATAATTTCCAGGAATGCTGGGGGCTGTTTTGCCTGTAAGATAACAGGCCGTGTGTTTTTGCTTCTATAAAGAAGCTTGGTTGCCTCAACTCCACAGGAAGTGCTTGATCACACATAGACAGGAGGTACACAGGCAGGAAGTGTGCCAGGATGCATGCTTGCCCCCATTAGACAAAGGCAAGAAGTGCGTAACCTTGTGGGTTTTGCCTTTATAAGCCTCTGATTAATGTAATTTGGTGCTATACTCCTGGGTATGGACCAGGCCAGTGTCCATTGTCCCTGCCTGTGTTTAATAAAGCTTGTTTCAAATTTGGCTCAAAAGTTGTGGTAGAGTTCTTATTCTCACCTTGTGGGATTAACAGGGGTGTTAACCGAGTCAACCTTAATCAAGAAAGTGTCTTACAGACTTACCTATAGGCAATCTGTATGAAGGCATTTTCTCAATTGAAGTTTCTCTTCCCAGATGATATTAGTTTATAAAAAAGTTCAAGGAGAACAACGGTATGAGACCCATTTTTGAGAATGTCATTTGGAGACTTGGATTTAGTCTTCACCAAAAGCCAGCATTTCTTTTGTGTTTCTAAGATGCATCACTTCACTCCTTAAAGCCACCTAGTAAGATGTCTGATACACTGGGCAAATTGCAGCCCACATGAATCCTTTCCTCCTGGCCTCTACACCTCACATAGCTGCTTTGGATCCCCTGACAACACCAGTTCCCACAGCATTATAGGGCCAACAAATGTGTTTCTTTTTAATCCATTCTTGGAAATGTTTTCTAAAGCTTGGTCTGCATATATAGAAAGGTGTAGAAAAAGTAAGGCAGATTCTAGAGAAAGATTTCAAAATTATTTCTTCTTTTTTTTTTTCTGAATATAGTTCTTTGTTAAAAATCTAGACAGTGTTCAAGTCAGAGTGTCAGAGTGGAAATCTCCACGACTTTACCTCCCCAGTAACCACGCGTAACATTGGAGCGACTGGCGGTTCAAAAGCGTGATCCATAGAGCAGCAGCCTAGAGCTGGCTAGAAATGCAGGAAACAGAGCCTTAGGCCAGGCGTGCGTTTTAATAAGACACCCAAGGAACCCGTGTGCCTAAAGTCTGAAAAGTCATGGGTTATTGCAAAGGTCTTTGCACTGAGAGGCCTTTTGCTTTATGGTTACAGCATTTGGGGATGGGGGTAACATGTAATTTTGCAGCTTTTAATATCACAGCCTGGGAAAATGAGAAGCATGTGTGAATACAAGGCTAGAAACCATGACATCAAAATCTTTATCTAAAATATAAGCAGTTGATTTACTGGAATTTTATTCCAGTTGTAATGGTATTATAGGTCCATACTGGACCCTAGAATACTATGTACAGTAGCAAAGCAAAGCAGAACACAGTGTACAGTAGAGGCAGCTAGGCTTCTGCTGGAATACCCATCAGAGCCACATGGAGGCCATGTTCACATGCTCATCCCACCCAGTGCTCTGGTTTAGTAGGTCTGGGTGAGGCCTAGGAATTTGTGTTTGTAACAAATGCCTGGGAGTATCTATGCTGCTGGCTCCATAATGTTAACCTATGATTACAAAAATAAAAATGGGTTTGTTTTACACATGCACACATAAGCGTATGTGCACGTGCACACATGCACACACACATACATACAATGTGTGCACGTATGTATATATGTATACATACACACCATATATATGAAATTTGCTGCATGGTCTTATTACTATGTGTGTGGTATCTTTTCATGCCTTTAATGTAATCATCATTTTTAAGAGTTGTAAGGGCTGCAATAAATTGTTGCTGCTATGTTAAATGTGTGTTAGTGATTTAAAGAGAACAATCACTGTCTTCAATCTGTACAATGACTTTCTTTCTTCAAATTTAAGTTAAATTTCTTCTTTTTTTGTATAAGTGTTTTGCCTACATGTATGTATGTATGTATGTATGTATGTATGTGTGCATGCTTATATGTATGCATGTTTGTACGTATGCTTCTTTGAATGTATGCATACCACCTGCATGGCTGGTGCCTTTGAAAGTTAGAAGAGGGTTTCAGATTTTATGCAACTGGAGTTACAGAACTGGAGTGGTTGTGAGCCACCATATAGGTGCTTAGACTTGAACCCAGGTCCTCTGTGAAGCAATAAGTGGTCTCAACCACTGAGCCATCTTTCCACCATTTTTTAAATTTTTTTTATTTTTTTATTAGATATTTTATTTACACATCAGATGCCATCCCCTTTCCCCATCCCCCCCCCCTTAGGAAACCCCTATCCCATGCCCCCTTTTCCTTTTTGCATTTATACATTTTTTAAAAAATAATGTTAATCATAAGCGTTATAAATTTGGGATTGTTCAATCAGAGGTGTAACCCACTACCCAACCTAGATATAACAACTATCTTTGACTGGTGGAGATACATGAATATCTGCCTCCCTGTCTTCCCCCCTCTTTTTCTCTTTCATCACCGAGCTTCTCCTCTCCTTCCTCTTCTCCTCTTCTTACTCCTTTTCTTCCTCTCAGTACTCCTCCTACCTTAGCTCCTCCTACACATCACCCTTCCTGTTAAAATGAAACTTTTCTCTCAAAATACAATTAGAGCATAATTATGCCAATTTGTACCAGTGAGGTACAAGATAGTCCTAATACCCCATCCATCCTTTTGTTGACTAACCAGCACCTCTGTCATCTATCCTAACTAAAACATTTAGTTCTGAACCTGGCTTTAGGATGAATGTCAGCTGACGACCATCCACTCAAATCTTTTCTCTTACGGTAAATAGCTATAAGTTTTCAACCCCGTCAGAAATCCAGAATGACTGAGTTAACTATAATTGTGGGAAGCACAAAGCATAGCTTCTAAAACTTAGCCAATTTATAGAGACCTCTGAACACCTGAAAAGCCCCTATACTACCGAATCCACCATTTTTTATCATCAGTCTTTTGTTTGCTTGTTTTTCTAAACAGGGTTTTTCTATGTAGTCATGGTGGTCCTAGAATTTCCTCTGTAGGCCAGGCTTCTGGCTCTCCAGTGCTGGGATTAAAGGTGTGCCCCAGCCACTCCACCACAGCCTGGGTTTCATCATCACCTTAAATAAGCATCTTGTGATTGCGTCTAAAGATAAGCCCAGCTCTGAACTGACCAGGCATGGGATTTGCATTACATAAGTGCCTATGAGATCCACAAATGAAATTCCATTCCTTTGGGAGCTAGAAATCGTCTTTTTCCTCTGCACAGCTATGACGAGGGTACACAAAACTCCATGGTGGCTGGAAATGAGGGACTACTTGGTGCAGGGTTGTCTACACATGACTTGGTGTCCTTCTCATCAACCTAGACTTCCAGGAAGAAAGTGGAAATTTGCAAATACAGAACTGCAGAGGGCAGGCTGGTGAGAGCCAGGCCTGGGATTGTGAGGCAGTTTCTAATAAGAGCACTGACATGCTCCCTGAAAACTTGTCTGCTTCAGCTGCAGCGTGCCTTCTAGATGTCTTCTGCTGTAGGAGGCTCTGGGCACAGGCTTCTTCACCTCAGGAAGTTAACTGGTCAAAAAGGCATTTCATTTTGGTTAAAAAAATATATCCATGAAAAGAAATATGAAGATATATTAAAACATGGGTACTAGTATATTTTTTCAACTTGAGCCACACCCTCATTCCATGACTGCTATCAAAGGGTGACAGGACCACAATATGTCCTGAGAATCACACATGGAATACTCTTCAATCTTAAAGAGACACCATGTTGCCTCTGAATCAGTCATATATTAGACCTGATTTGGTCAGCTTCTACCTTAACACTCTACAAGAAGACTTCATTTTGCTCATTATGCAATCCTTCAATAAGCCAGCTATTTGCCTGGCACTGTGTTTGATATCTGAGGTATAGATTGCTGGAGTAGTAAGGAATCCAGCTGAAGGACTGGCAAGACAATCAAAGATCAAGCTACCTGAACATGAGGAGGCTAAAGTGCGTGCTGATGGCGATATACCTAGCCCAGAGCTGCCTTCAACTGCTTGAAGTGAGTCTTCAAAGAGACTAGATACAAGCTGGCCTGACCCGACACAGCATAGTGTGTCAAAAAGGCTTGAGTAGTAATATGTGCCAGGGCATGTATGTAAGGAAGGGCAGGGCAAGCTCAGGGAAGTTCCAGACCTTGTGTGTAAGTCTATCAGAGGGGATGAGGGAGAAGTTAGCTGAGAGGTCAGACTTAGTCACTACAGAGTCATCACTGAGGGGTGTGGAAAAGCTTTTCATCTGTAAAGGCTTCTTGACAGCAAAATAAAGACGGGATGGGAGACAAGACAAGACCAGAGTCAGGAGCCTAACTTTGAGCCTCTTATAGCATCTTGGGGAGCAGCTCTGTGTCCTGGGACTGGCCATGGGGACCAAGACACCTGAGAGATTCGGAGCTTATTTAGGAGTGAGGAAGTGTGTTGCTCTGATGATTGATTGATCAGTTGATGGGGAGAGTGAGGACCGGGTGTGAATCTAAGGGGTCCTTGCTTATTTTAGGAGGCTGATGAAGCATTATGGGGCAGGGTTCTGTTGAGGGTATGAATGGGCTGGAAAATGGCTTAGATACTGCATCTAAAACCTGAGCAAACTTGATCTAAGGTTTCTAAAGAGTACTTACATCAGTCCTCACACAGTGTATAAATACCTTCATGGAAGGTTCAATAGTTCTCCCTTAAAGCCCATATCATATAGAACAGTGGTTCTCAACCTGACCCCTTTGGAGTCAAATGACACTTTTACAGGGTCACCTAAGATCATTGGAAAACACAGATATTTACATTACAATTCCTAACAGTAGCAAAATTACAGTTATGAAGAAGCAATGAGAATAATTTTATGGTTGAGGGGTCACCACAGCATGAGGAACTGCATTAAAGGGTCACAGCATCAGGAAGGTTGAGAATGGCTGACTTAGAACCTCATAATGTAACCTTATGGTCTTGCATATGTAATTAGTTAAGATGTTAAGTTGGCTAAGTTAGAATGAACCCTAAAGCCAATGTATGAAATAAAAAAGTGTAGAGGCCTGGTGGTGTCACAGTCTGGGATTAGAATGACACAGCCATATGCAAGGGACAACATGGACAGCTGGAAACCACCGGGAGAAGCAAAGGAGGCTTTCTCTTTACACCCTTAAAAGGAGTAGAATCATAAAAGCTACTGATTCAAGCTGCTCGATTTGTGGTGGGCTTGGACTGCAGCAGCACTAGTAAACTGATAACAGCTCCCAAGTCCCTCTGGCTAAGCTTCAGATTAAATTGCACTATTATTCAGTTTCCTGGGTAGGTTTAGATGCCTGCTTCTTAGGAAGGAATGCTGTATTAAGACAGAGAACTGAACACAAGTGTGTGTGGTTTACTATAGCTTGTTGCAAGGCATGGTGGTACTGGGAAGTATTTAAGTCAGAGCCAAGGATGGGGCAAGTTGTTGGGGAATCAGACCAAGACTAGGTCCCAGAGCGAGCTGGAGAGATCTTCTCTTTCTCCTTTTTTTTTTCTTTTTCTTCTCCACCTTCCCCTCCTCCTCTTCTCCCTCTTCTTCTTCTTCTTCCTTTTTTCTCTTTTCTCTTTTCTCCTTTCTCTTTCTCTTCCTCCTCCTCCTCCTCCTCTTCTTCTTCCTTCTTCTTCTTCTTCTTCTTCTTCTTCTTCTTCTTCTTCTTCTTCTTCTTCTTCTTCTTCTTCTTCTTCTTCTCCCTTCTACTTCTTTTTGGTTCCATTTTTCAAGACAGCTTTTCTTTGTCTTTGTCATTTTCTTTAGCTGTCCTGGAACTAGCTCTGTAGACCATGCTGGCCTCGGACTCAGAGACTCATTTTCAAGCAGATTGTGCTTAATTTTTATATTTTACACTGTGTGTGTGTGTGTGTGTGTGTGTGTGTGTGTATAGCAGAATAATTCTCCCACTACAGTTTACAAGAAACTCAGTAATTTGGGAGGAGCTAATGTGAGAGGAGAGAAAAAGGAGAAGGAAGAGGAGGAGCTAGGGAGGGAGATGTAGGAGCCATGGAGGACCACACTTGTATTGAGAGCAGTCCTGGGTAGCAACTTATATCTAAGTTAGTTAATTGGGTAACACCTCTAATTGTGTGGGCATCTTGTTAATTGAGCATTACCAAATACATAAAGCCTTTGGTTAATCTTTAAACATTAGAGTCTCATTTCTACCGGGTACCTCATGGATGGCGGGATGGTCTGGGTTCAGCCAAACATTGTGGAGACAGTGTGGTAGATTGGCAGAGCCATCTCCCACACTGGCGTCTCATGGGTGCCAGGGCTGTTGCTCCTGGTCGGCCTGAGCTGAGTGGCAGTGGGAACACACTGCTGCTCGTGGCCTCAGGCCTTGCCTAGTCGGGAACATGGTGGGCAGTGTAACTACAAGTCACATTGGGTGCCACAGTTATGAATATTATCAGCAACGTGTGTGTGTGTGTGTGTGTGTGTGTGTGTGTGTGTGTGTAGAGGTATGAGGATATCTGTTTTCTCTCCCTTTATGTAAGTCCCAGGAATCAAACTCAGGTCGTCAGGCCTGGTGGCAAGCTCCAATCACTGAACCATGTCTCTAGAACCAAGTTGGGCATTATTATCTCCACAAGCCAAATTAACAAACTAGTTGACAGACATTAAGTAATTATCTGGGGATTATATAGTCAACACATGTGTAGCAGCAGGAATACAGAGAGATTTTCTTATTCTTCATCTAGATATTTTGCAGGGGTGTGACTTCTACTCCACTTTCCCTAGAGAATCATCTTGGATTGAAACAAAAAGACAAGAAGAGTCTATGAAAGTAAATTTCCCACACACCTAAAAATATTTCTGTAAGTGGAACAGTTTCATATGGCATCTTCCTTGCCTTCTGAAACAAAGTAGTCAAAGTGCATTGATCTCTCATTACTGGGATGGGTATTGATTATTGTTAATATATTTTAGTCATCTTGACTCCTCCAAAGAAAGCTAGAGAACACTGCAGGTGCAGCTTCAGGGAGCAAAGCTGAGCCCCACATGGATCTGCACACTCACCCCGCCCAGAGGGGACTCATGGAGGGAGTCTCATCCCTGGCTGAGGAGCTATTGGCAATTGACAGCTGTGTGAGAGACAGGGTGTGGCTCCTGGCACACCAACCGTGCTCTAGTTCCTATACACCCAGGATTACATGGGCATCACAAACAGACTCAATGGGTTTAAAAACTGAGGATAGAGCCGGGCGGTGGTGGCGCACGCCTTTAATCCCAGCACTTGGGAGGCAGAGGCAGGCGGATTTCTGAGTTCGAGGACAGCCTGGTCTACAGAGTGAGTTCCAGGACAGCCAGGGCTACACAGAGAAACCCTGTCTCGAAAAACAAAACAAAACAAAACAAAACAAAACAAAACAAAACAAAACAACAACAACAAAAAACTGAGGATAGAAAGTTGGATATGTAGGGAGAGGGCTGGTAGATCCGGGAGGAATTGGGGAAGGGGAGGGTAAGTATGATCTACTGAATACACTGTGTAACATTCCCAAAGTGTATACATGTGTGTGTGTGTGTGTGCATGTGTGTATGTATATGTGTGTGTAATGTACTTAAGGGTTCAAGGCTCCCACTTATTTAATACTTAATATTAATTATTTAATTAATATTATTTATATTTATATAAATAATTAATTAATACTTAAATATACTAAATGATTGACTGTGGGCTCTCGTGCACCCTTATGCCTCTCTCTAGTGTGATGGTTTTTAACATGCACAGCTGAATGGAAATTATTTATCGTCCTTCCTGAGCTATTGTTGTGCATGTGTTTGCCCCTTGGACTCTCTCTTGGAGAGCACTGTGATGGATTCCTGCAGTTCACTGTCCCTGGTAGTTCTTGTTGAACACAGACCTGAGGAATGAATGGCACAGTTCTTATGCTTAGAAAAAAACCAGACATGGAAACACTCATGGGTACTTTTCCCAGTCTCCTGTGCTACAGGGTGAGTTTTGGTCTAGGAATTTGAATTAAGAAGCTTCTTGATGGCCTTCAGACAAATACGGATGTAGGGTTGCATCATCTCCTTGCACCCATGATCTGGGGCTGGCCTCAGAAAGACTCTATCCCTATGCCATGCCATAAACCTCAGACTTAGTATTTCAGGAAGCACAGCTCCAGGAAGCATCTGGATTCAAGCCCAAAGTAGGTAAAGCCAGATAATTCCGTTGAAGGGAGCATCTCTTTTATCAAACAAGTGTCAGCCTTTGTGAGACATAGCTTTCTTTTCTACATTGAAAAGCTCCCTGGTTTCTAGTCTCTGAACCGTCCAACTCTTTGAGGTTCTTGTCACCATACTGCCTGCCTTCTGGTAGACCCAGAAGGAAAATGCAATTAAAAATCATAAAACACAATTTGAATAAACAAAATAAAATATAATACAAATTAAGGCCAGTTCCTGAAGTAAGAAAACAAAAGATCCTGCTCACATATGCTCAAAGCTGTTTCTGATTTACTGACTGAATGGCTTTCTCCAGCAAGTGTTTGGACAGCCTAAGTGACAGCAAGCACAATAACACTTTCCAGTCAAGAGCCCTGGAGACTCTTTGGTCAGTCCACACCTGCTGTTCCAACCACACTGGCCGCTTTGGGGAGCCTCAGGTTTAAGTTTCCACAGCCCAAGAAGTATAGTAAAAGCTAGCTTGGGTGCTCGAAGAAAACAGGTTCTGAGGAGAGCCAACCTGGGACCCAGGTGGCATACCTTCTGCAGTGTCTGTCCCTCCCTATGCTTTGCACTTTTGAAGATGACAGGCACTTGGCACTTTCCCCCTTTCAGGGTTATAGCTGTAAGACTGTAGCCGGCAGAGTGTGACCTTCCTAAAATGACAGCTGCACGAATGTGACCCAGTCCTTGAACTTGAGGCCTCTCAGCCTGAAGAGATAATGCATGCTAATATCTTCATCTTCAGTGTTCTACATGGTGCTCCACAGACATTAATTGTTATTATTATTTGTCTTGCATTTTTATTAGCATATACTAATTGTACAACATGATGGGCTTCATGACATTTACATGTATGAATAGAATACACTTTGCCCATATTCTCTCCTTTAGTAGTCTTTCTCATAGCCCCCTTCCCTTATAGCTCCTCCTTTCCACATTCCTGGAGATCCTTTTTAAATTTCATGTGCTTTTTTTTTTTTTAAACTTTCCCCAGAGGGGTGAAAACATTATCCAATCAATAAAAGTACTGTGGGCCTGACCAGCCATTCTCAGAGAAGGAAGTACAAATGGCTAATGAATACATAGCAATGTTTAATATCCTAACCCACCAGGGAAGAGGGAATCAAAACTTCATGGAGATAGATGCCTTCTCACTCTAGTCCGAATGGATATGACCAAGAAAACAACAACAAATGCTGGTGAGGAGGTGGAAAGAGGAAGCTTCACTCACTGCTGGAAGAGATGTACAGCAGTACATAAATGCTATGGGCATCAGCAGGGAAGTTTCTCAAAAAAAAAAAAATTACAAGAAGGCATATGTATGACCCAGCCATACCCCTTCTGAGTATATACCCAAAGAACCACAAGTCAGCACGCCACAGAGGTACCAGCACATCCATCGTTATACACACTGTTCACAATGACCAAGCTACAGAATCAGTGTAGGTGGCTAGCCACAGATGAGAGCATAACAAAGAATGAATTTATCTCATTTGCAGGAAAGCAGATGAAACTGCAGACCCTCGATTTAAGTGACATCATCCAGATCTTCAAAAATAGAGAATTACTCATTATAGTTCTTTTTGTTCTTTGTTTATTTGTTTGACATAGTGTTTGTCTCACTACATAACGCCTGATGGCCTGGAACTTACTTTGTAGATCAGGTGACTGGTAAAGATCCTTTGACCCACACTTCCAGAGTGTTGGGACTAGAGGTGCACGCCAACATGACCAGCCTAGGAATTAATTATGAAAGCTATGACTCAACATCTTGGGTGAACAGTCATTTATTGGACAATGCATTATAAGGTTTTAAACCTACTGAAGGAAAGTGAACTACAGCTCTTACCACCACACCACGACTCCCTTTCCCCCTACATGGCCGCTATTCCTCCAGTGGACTGCCAGCCTTCTAACTTTTCAGCAAAGAACTCATTTCAGCCTCACATGGTGGGGTCGAAGTAGACACTACTCTTGTTCTGCTTTATCAAGGAAAAAACTAAGGCAAGAACAGAAAACTGAAAAAAAGGACCTCACTCGGGGACGTATGTGATTGTAATAAGATTTGAGTCTAGGACACCAGGCCAATAGGCAGAGTTCCTTTGTATACATACGCTGCTGCTCTCCTCTCCAGCACTACACAGACCGCTGCAGGGTGAACATAGGCCAGTAGGTTGTTCCAGGTCTTTCTTTTCAACCAGTGTTTGGCAGTTTTCTACCCAGCAGGCAAACATGTTGTGCTGGCTAGTTTATGTCAACTTGGCATTAAGTAGAGTCATTTAGGAAGAGAGAACTTCAATTGAGAAAATGCCTCTACCAGACTGACCTGTGGGCAAGCCTGCGGTCCATTTTCTTAGTTAGTTGTAGGGAGCCGTGGCGAATGGTGACAATATTCGCCATTACAAGATGGCGCTGGCATCTGGTGCTCCCACAAGTAAACAACTAAACTGCACAGGTGCAAGAGGAGAAAACGCACCAAGTCACTGCCCATCCCGGGGCATAATATGGGGTGATGAGTGAACAGCCAATCAGAAGTGAACATGCCACTCTAGGGTGCGTATAAGCAGTGCCTTTCCCAGGCTTGGGGTCTTCCGCTTCAGCTGATACAAGAATAAAGCCTCGCTGTAGTAACTACCCGAACACTGCCTCCCGTGTCTCTCTTGCGGGCGAGGGGATTCGGAAGGGGTGCGGAACAGTTAGTGATTGATTGTGGGAGGGCCTAGCCCATTGTGGGTGGGGTTTACCGGGGGAGGTAGTCCTGGGGTGTATGAGAAAGCTGAGTGAGTAAAACATGAGGAGAAGGTCAGTAAGCAGCACCCTCCATGTCCTCTCCTTCAGTTCTTGCCTTGATTTCCCAGTGATGGACTGCTACCTGAAAGCAAGAGAAACTTTTTTTCTTCCTAAGTTGTTTTTGGTCATTGTGTTTCATCCCAGCAGTAGAAGCCCTAAGTAAGATGCATGCAACATAGAAACAACTCTAAGAATACAGGCAAGATCTCCTCTCTCAACTTTTTAGCCCAGTTGCTAGTCTTGGTTTTCTGCTTGGCCACAGACAATGGCTTCAGATTTTTCAGTGACCTTTCAGTTATGTAGCCCTTATTGTTACATAAATCCAGTTTTATGTGTCAACTGTGTTTGTAAACCATGGTACCAGATTCTCAAGTTGCAACTGTGTTCCCTCACCGCTCTGCAACTTTCCAAGGCCCTGACAGTAACTTGGCCCTGACTCTTTCCCAACTCTGTTTGCCAACCTCTGATTACAGCTCAGCTTGGCTGTTGCTATGGCCTCCCCTCTAGCCTCCCTGAGTTGGGCTTCCTGCCTACCAGCTTGCATCCCACTACTGACTCTTCTTAATCCCATCCCTCCCTCAATCAAGATTAGACAATGCTTTGTTGGAGCCTATCAAATCAAATCAAAACGCCCTTGCCCGACTTGTTTTGTTTTTGTGAAAATCTTTATTGGATATTTTATTTACATTTCAGATGCCATCCCCTTTCCCCATTTCCCCTCCCTAGAAAACCCCTATCCCATTCTCACTTCTCCTTTTTGCTTTTATACTATTTTTTAATGTTAATCAAAGGCTTTATAAGTTTGGTAATGCTCAATATCAATCAGAAGTGTAACCCAATACCCAACCTAGATATATCAACTATCTTTGACTGGCTGGGACATGCAAACATCCACCTCCATGTCCCCCCACCCCCTTGTCACTTAGCTCCTCCTCTCCTTCTCCTCCTCTCCTTACTCTCCCCACCTTAGCTCTTCCTACATATCACCTTTCCTGGTTTTTTAAAAACTTTGTCTTAGAATACAATTAGAGCATAACTATACCAATTTGTGTCAATAAGACACAAGATAGACCTAATATCCAGTCCATCATTTTTTTGACTAAACAGAACCTCTGTCGTCCCTCCTAACTAAGACTTTAGTTCTGAACCTGGCTTTTTTTTCTTGGCTTTAGAATGAATGTCAGCTGAAAACCATCCTCTCAAACCTTTTCTCTCAAAGTAAATAGCCGGGATTGGCTATGAGACTATAGGTCTTCAACCCCGTCAGAATCCAGAATGACTGAGTTAACTGAAAGTATGGGAAGCACAAAGCATAGCTTCTAAAACTTAGCCAAATTATAGAGACCGCTGAGCACCTGGACAGTCCCTATACTACAGAACGTTGGAGCATCCAATCTTCAGCCTTCTGGCCCAAGATCATCTGACAGACCTAGTGATGCAGAATTATTAAGGGCTGATCACTCTGTCTTCCTTGCCCGACTTGTAACGCTTCCATAGAGTCACCCTACCCTATCTCCTCCATTTTCTTCCTCAGAAAGGACAATCCACTCCCACTGAACCATGAGGCTGTCACCCAATTGTCATTTCCCACCTCAGATTATCTCTTTCTTGCTAGGTCCCCAGCTAGTTGTATTTTACCTAACACAAAAAGCCTACCTCAAGTCTAAACTCTATGAACAAATCCTTCACTATGCACTGGCCACTTCTTTCTTATTGTGTGTGCAAATAAACAAAAACATGCATAACAGTTGCGATGAGCCAACTTCTGCTGAACACTTCTTTTGTGTCACACTTTCTTGGGAAAAGCAGCTTTATTAGTTTTTGATTACAAATGGATAAACACAGGCCCAGGGGAAACAATGCAGCTAGGGTAACACCTGTTAGCTATTTGTTTATCCCCTTACCTCATTAGCTGTCCACTGAGAGTAGAGACTGAAGCTTACTGTTTCTCACATGGCTGGGACAGGGCAGTGAGTCTACTGTAAGGTATTAGTTCTACTAGTCATTTATACATGCAGGTGTTCTACATCTTTAAAAATTCTTACCCTGCAAGAGTTGTCTCATTTCTCCAATGAGCAAAGGACCACTTTGCAAAGCAATCTTTCGAAGCCCAGAGATGAACAGTTTAGTGAGAAATCATAATCTATAAATTCCCCTGTGAGACTTTATACTCTCCACATATGCTTGAAATGTTTATGATGCCATGCCACAAAGTTGTCAACAACTATTAATGCGGTTGGCTGGCATTTTAGGAGGGTCACTGGGCAGGGTCAGAGGTCATTGGCCAACATCTTTATTTTCTGATTTTGTTTTTCAAAATTACATGGCAGCAAGATATTCTAAGAAGCAACTACATTTTTGTAGCACAGTTATTAGAGTTTTCTTCAGATCTCTTCCAATATATACTTTTTCTTTTAACAACCAAGGGAAGTAGAGATATAAATTAAAAAAAGACAAATATCACAGTGTAACTATGAAGCAGGGAAAGGATGGAGATTTAGATGAACATTTAATTTTTTATGACAGTCACTGTAGGTATAATCTCTCTTTTTTCCACATACCTATTCTATTTAACATTATATAAGCAAGAATTCATGAGATTTCCCCCTCTCCCTACTTCAAATCAAAGCCTCACTAAAGGCCAAAATCATAGAGGAGAAATATTTTGTTTCAAGATCCTTAACTTGTTTTAACTGTAATTTATGAATCCCCAAGGAAACTCATAAGCACTAGAGGAACCAACAGTTGCAAACTAACACATCAGCTGAGAAAACCGATTTCATCCTGCTTTGACTATCTACTGACTAATCATCCTTTTCACCAATGCTAAGAATTTTTCTAACTGATCAAAAAAGATCAAACGAGGAAATCCAAAAGCATTTATAGACCTCATTTCTTCAGTTTTCTTTTTGAAATGTTTTTTCATTATTTGTTTTAAGTGTATGTGTGTGCTTCTGAATGTAGGCATGGACACTATGTGCATGCAGGTGGCCTCCAAGGCCAGAAGAGGACGCTGTATCTCTGGGAACTGCAGTGACAGGCAGCAGTGAGCACCTAGTGGGTGTTTGGAATTGAAAGCAGGTCTTCTGAAATGGTAGGGAGTGCTCCTAACTACTGGTCTGTCTATCCAGCCCCTTTATGTAGTTTCTTCTGGCCCCAGCTTATTGAGATTCCTTCACTGCTAACTGAAGACAGACATTTCCATCTGATCTGGTAGTAATTTCAGTTTAGAAATAAGCTGATTTTCAAACTAAAAGCCACTTAGAGAAAAGAGTATTTCTTGGTAAATGGTAACATTTTGTATCTTTTTCCCAATTATAACATAACATCAGCTCATTATGGAAAACTTGAAATACAAGTTCTTTATCAATTTCTTTGTGTGTGATTTTAACTTTTCAGATCTAAATAAACCCTATTTCCATGGTACACATTAGCTTTTAATGTACAGTTTAGAAACATTTGAGATATTTATTTTGTATTTTATGTAGACTACAGTGATCATTAGAGACATTTTCCTACTCTCCTCCCTCTCTCTGCCATCTGCCTCTATCTCTCAGTCTTTGTCTCCATCTCTCTCTGTCTCTCTCTCTCTCTCTCTCTCTCTCTCTCTCTCTCTCTCTCTCTCTCTCTCTCTCTCTCCCTCTCTCTCTCTGTATTGTAAACCTGAAAATGAATTTCCAGAGCCTGTGCATGTTAACACTGCTGGTAAATCTGGAATTCTCAAGTTGAATCCTGTTTCTTAGTGGTATTTAGCTGCTATCAGTTCTCCAGTTGGTAAACTGCTCATTTCTGTTTAAATGCCTCAAAGATTCTTTAGCATGAAACTTCAACACATTATAAAGTATGCGTCTATGGGAGTCTGGCCGTTTTAATTCTCTCCCAGATGGTCTTCAGCTCAGGCTATTGTCTACTGTTTCTGGCCAATGTTCTCTGCACCCTGTTTAGTTTATTCATTAGGAATGCATATAATTCCTATGGGTGTTTCCTGTCACCTCACTTGGGTTTCATGCTCCAGGTTGTGGAGTGGAGTCTGCTTTAGCTACTGCCTCCAGAAACTTTTCTTTCTGCTCTCATGTTTTTTTTTGGGGGGGTGGTGGTGGTGGTGGTGGCTGCCTTTTTCCCTTTATCCTCCCACCCCTCCCCCATGGTCTCTGCCTCTTGCCTCATAGTGGCCCTGCCTGTTGATCATCTTAGAAATACAAAAACTATATATACTGAGATGGATTCTTTCCTGAAGAAGTTTACTTACAGAGATATCATGCTGCTTTGGTTAAAGACTTATTTTTTCCTTATCTGAAATGGTTCATCTCTTGGGGGCCATTTGGACATTCCCCACCTATACCTACTAGAAAAGAGAACCATATGTTCAGGGAGTGCTGGGGAAGTATTTACATCTCCTTACTTTTCTTGGGACACAAGGAAAACAAGCAAAGCAGAAGAAGAAGCTGATGGGCATCTTCCTTTCGGGCTCTGAGACATACCTTCCCAGCTCATATATCTGATCATATTGGGGTTTCTAGCAATGGTTTCTGAGCTGTAAAGGGGGAATGAGAGGCACCCTGCTGTTGTATTTTAGAGTGGTGTGTAGGAGGATGCACCTTCCCCCAGCACAGCTCTTTTCATTACACATCTAACCATCCTATTAGGCAATACCCATCCTCCTGTCTTCATCTACCTCCTGCTTGGCTCTGGTTGAGAAGCCATGGTTTCTGAATAGTGATAGAAAGGGAGACAGGTGGACAGGGTATGTGTGTGTGTGGGAGGGGGAGGGGACTGACTCTGAGTTTTGTTTCCTTTAGCTTGGAAGACAATCTATTCTTCTCTGGACTACTTATTGCTCTGTCCAGGTCAGAATCAAGGTCATATATAGAATGACCTTGTAGGATGTAAACAATGGGTCTAGGTTCCCACTATCTTTCAGCACCATTAGACTTCTCTGGTTTGGAGAGTAGGGGTATATGGAATACATTTACAAGACCATGCCTCTCAGTTCATCCTGTTAACAGGGACTATAGACAGTCCCTGTAGGTTTCAGCATATGGCTTTTCTCCATCTTAAATTAAGTCAGTTGTTCTTGTTTTTCTTCTTTTCATTTTGCTTTGGTGTTTCTTGGGTATCTCAGCAAAAATCTTGTATTTCAGTTGTCACCTGTCTTGACTTAATAAGTCTGTCAATAAGACATTAAATTCTGGAAGCTAGGATGATACAGATAATCCATAAATCATCTCTATTTTAAACTCAACACAAAGGGGAAACAGATTTCCTTATCCGCACATAGCTTTAAAAAAGAGAAATAATTCAGAACCTGTAATAGCACCATGATGAATCATGTTAGATACTAAGAAGTACAGAAAATGACAGGATCCTACAGTGGCTGCGCCTCTCCAGAATCCTGAGCATGAGAACACTCTGAAACTGGAAAGATCAGTTTAGAATGGATGAAATCCAGCTTTAGCAAAGCTGCTCCTGATAATGTGTTCTCCACAGCCAGAACAAATTGCTCCTTCAACAGAACCAAGAAAAACAGTGTATCCCATACCTGGTCAAGAGACAGAAACAATGTATCTCATACCTGGTCAAGAGACAGAAACAGTGTATCTCATACCTGGTCAAGAGACAGAAATAGTGTATCTCATACCTGGTCAAGACACAGGATGACCCATGTACCTGCTCGGGTGGAATGCTGTTTATGCAAATCAGTTTATAACCAAGAAAACTGCATAGCCCTCTGACTGGAAAAACAGTGTAAATGTAGTCAGCTTGGAATTATGGAAAAGAGAACACAAACATGTCAGTGTGTCTCTAACACTTTCCAAGCTGAAAAGCAGGTTCTGGCTGGTCCAAGCAAGCGTTGCCACTCTCTTGACAGTAACAACCTTATCTTGGAAGTGGAGGCGACCATAGCTGGTGACTCAGTTCCTGGAGATCATCTACTGCCTTTGACTTTGAGTAGTGAGCAACCTCACTCTCCAGACATGGCTTTTCCTCCAGCTCAGGGTGGGCAGAATATGGCTCTGTTGCCAAAGAGATACTAGAGCCTAGTTCTGTGGTTCATTGTTAATATAGAGTAAATATAAACTCAAGCCATGGTATTTGATACAAACAGAATGGGCCACACCAGGTACAAAAGATATGTGTAACAACTGTGTGGTGATCTCTTGCATGTACTTGTGATTTCTTGGTGTCTTCACTCTAACTCCTAAGCTAACAGTGTTCACCCACTCTCCACTATCCCCATGTAAGCTACATTCCTCCACTGCAGTCAGTACTTCACAGTCCAACATTCCCAGACTCCCAAACTCATCCTCTTCCATAGCTCACACTTTCTCCTACTTAGATTTTCCTTCTTCCTTCCTCCAAATCCAAGTCTCTTAGGGCGAGGGCCAGCCCACTTTATCCCAGTTAAACTTTTGCTGCCACCCAACACTGCTAATTTCTACTACACGCCTAGTATTCTGCCTGACCCTACATTGCCACCGTAGATTTCTATTAGTTTCCTCACATCTTTCCTACTTCTCTGGTATATACATTTCCAGAACATTTAGCAGAATTTAACTCCTTTATGTATCTTAACCCAGATTTTTAAGGGCACAGATTCTTAAGTCTCCTTTCATCTTGTCACACTGATAACAAACCAGCTCCAGCATTTTCCTGAACTGGAAAGCTTCCACATTGCCAAAATGTAGCGCTGGCTGCAGTCTGCTTGCTGATGGCTCTCTGCCATGTGCTTTCTGAGGAGCAGTAGTTACTCAACACCCTAATTCTTCCCTCCGTGAGATCCAATGGTATAGTGACTACGGAGATATGGACCCAACCCCCACTTGGCTGTTGTTTCTGAAAAGCTTAAGAGTGAATTTGATTCTCTAAGCCAGGTTTTCTCATCTTTAAAGTGGATGGTTCAAAGGGTCTTGGTGAATCTTAAACAAGATCATGTGATATGTTTAACAGGGTGCCCAGCACATGTTAGGTGCTGCATCTGGTGTTAACTGGGATTGACAAAAGGGATTTTTAAGTGATCCTTTGGTTTGAGTCATCGCTGTGAGATTTCTACAGCAGTCTTAGACAAGGGGGAAATTGCATAACACTTTAAGGCTTCTTGGTTTAAAAAAAAAAAATCAAGGAGATATTCAATCAGACCATGCCTATCAGCCTTTAGTGATAAAGTGGGATCAAAGACGTTCCTGGCCTAGATGTGTGCCCAGGACTAAGAGAAAGAATGGGTAGGCAGAGGGAGCATTTCTCTAGGGAGGAGGAGAGTTCTCTGAGGGGAGCCCACAGACTGCGCTCACACCTAGGCATCAGTCCAGAAACAACAAGAACTCTTTTTCATGAGACTTCAATTACTTCAAATAAAAGGTGCTGTTTCAACCTGCCCAGCTGTCCTCAACAGAGGCTGTGAAGCAGGAAGAACAGGGTCCTTTGCTTTCTGCCCAGACCATCCCAAATGAGCCAGAATCCTTGATTCTGGAAAAGCAGTCTGCCAGGTTTAAAGACAATTTCAGCAGCAGCGACCATGGTGGCCACATGGGTTTTAGAAACTGTGGCAACCAGCTTTTTCTGGGAGTCTATTACATAAATGGAATATGAATTAGAATGGGGATAGGCTGAGACAGGAAAAAGAACCATATACAAGCATGATTTCAGGCCAAGTCTATCGGTCCCCAAAGCTGATATGGCCCCAGCAGAGACTATAGATCATGACCAAGTTGGGGAAGGTGAGCAGTGGAATCTCAGGGGTGTAAGTTGGGCCCTCATGTCTTTCCCAGTACCTTTTCTGTTGGCCTCATTTGGATGCCTTCCAAACTAGCTGAACTCAGTATACCTCATTCAAAAATTATTTCCCAAACTGCTCAAGGGTATCAAGTAATAAGTGTTGCAGAGGTAACCATTAGGTCTTGTCACATGTAGGGACAAATGTGCTCCCAAGGAAGCTCTCTCTCTCTCTCTCTCTCTCTCTCTCTCTCTCTCTCTCTCTCTCTCACACACACACACACACACACACACACACACACACACACACATTAACCTCAATTAAATCAGGCAACAAACTTACAACACAGCCTTGGGGATTAACTTGCTGAAGTGGCTAAACAGAGATTCTTGGTGCCTGGTGCCAGACTCCAAGGAAACAGAGAGCTGGGTGAGGTGAACCATTCCAGACTCCTCATGGGGTGATTCACTTGTGAGGCAGAATTCAGTGAGCTGAAGATGAAGAGGAGAATGGAAAAGGGGGTTCTGTCTGTTCCTGAGCCAGTCCCCCCTACTCTGACATCTCATTATCAGGGGTCTTGGTATGTCTCTCAACCTTCTCAACTGGGTCCTTTGGGTTCTTTGAATCTGGTAAACTGTTCTACACCCACACAAAATACCCTTATTTTGGGAGGTAGTTTCTCTTTCATTTTATTCCTCCTCCTCCATCTCCCTCCTTCTCCTCCGTCTCTTCTTCCTCCTTCTCTACTGTCTACTTCTTCCTTCTCCTATTTCTTTTTCCTCCCCTTCTCTTCACCCTCCTGATCCTCTTTGTTCACCCTCTTGGCCCCTCCTTTTCATCCCCCCTCCCACTTCCTAATACTACTTGAATGCTGGTCCTCCTGATGCTGGCCCTCCTGATGCTGGCCCTCCTGATGCTGGCCCTCCTGGAGCAGTGCTTTGCTCTCATCATCCATGTACCTCTTCCTGTCCCCATTGTTCTCTTTGTTGTCCCATGTGCTGAAAGAAGTCCTGGCTGTATTCTCAGAACCCTCTGTGACATATCACCATGTCATAGTTTCCTTTTTTCACGAGCACCAAATGTCCTTTTATAACAGCAACTGGAAATGCTATAATGGCAGAAGAAATAACTCATCAGCAAGATACCACAACTTTAACAAAATGAGGGAGAAGGAAAGAAAGCATTCCACAGTTACATCAGGAGATGATTTTAGCATCCTCATCAGCAGGCAAGTCACAGAAAATCTTGATAAAACATCTGCATAAATGTAAATCATATGAGCACTGTCGATCACTGTGTCCCTGACACCATGAACACGGAGAACAGTCACTGAACATGTATCCCTTTACGCACACACTATCACACTGAAAAGCACAGACCACATAAAGCAAGTCAACATTTTTTCTTTAAAAAATTTTAAGACAGAGTCCCTCTACATAGTCCTGGCTGTCCTGGAACTTGCTCTGTAGATGAGGCTGTCCTCAATTCAGTGATCTACTTGCTTCTGCCTCCCAAGTGCTGGGATCAAAAGTGTATGCCACCACTGCCTGGCAGAAAGACAACAAATTTTAAGGGCTTGAAAAATATAGTGGGCTTTTGTTTTTCTGGTCACAATAGAATTAAATAAGAAATCAATATCAATGTGACATCATCTACTTCAACGAAAACAAGAAAGAAAAAGGAAAGGAAAGGACATGACTGTTTCTAGGGAGGAGAAAGTTTATTATACTTATGTGCAAAAGCATAGCCAGAGGCAGATACATCTGGGAGAGTCCAGTGTGGTCATGATCCTGAACTATGTATGTGTGTGGGAGGGCAGTGGGCAACCAAGGGGAACCAGGAAGCCAAAAGTACAAAAGAAGAGAAGGTGGGTAGGTAACCAAAATGTCTGGATTATATAAGAGACTCTGGGGGAAAAGCAGCCCAGCCTCTGGGCTGGAGAGTTCAGGGTACAAAGGGGTGGTGGTGGTGGTGATGGCAACCATATACTGTAAGGTAGGGACTGAGGGATGCTGAGAGATATGCACCTCAGCTGCTTGTCCTACCTTTGAAACTTAACACTACTCACACCCCAAATATCCAGAAATTCAACAAGATTCTCTTAAATAATTTATAAGACAAAGACACAATCCCTAGCAAAGCTACAAATTATTTTAAACTGAATGAAAATAAAGTACATTGTATCAAAGTTTGTAGAAGGCATAAAATAGCTTTAACATACACATTATTAAAAACATTTAAAAATCAGATGATGATAAAAATAAGAGCATGAATCAACAAAGTAAACATTCAACAGAGTAAAAAGAAAAGTTGGTTTAAAAAAGATTGACAACATAGGCCAACTGTTAAACTAGATTGATTTAAAGAGAGGAAGTATGTATCACCAATATGAGGATTAGAAAAGAGGCTACCACCAATAATCCTGTGAACAGCTAAAGGATAAAAAGAATAATAAAAATGTTATGCTCAAAAATCTGAACATTAAATGAAAATTCTTGAAAACGGTATCTAATTTGAAATGAGAAATGACATCTAACCAGCTGGATTCTCCAACACCACCATCCCAGCGGCTCCAGCCCAGACTTCCTGATGATTGTCTTCAAACATTCATAGCAGAAAAGTCTGCAAGTTATAAAGAGATTTTCAGAATATAATTGTCTTCTCCAGGGAAGAACCCTTAAGCTGGTTGGCAAAAATACCCAAGTGGTCCTGAAAATCATAAACATAGAAGTAATTTTATAAAGAGTAAGCAAGTTGTACTTAAATCTTTAGAGATATATATGCGGGGGAGAGGGGTGGTGTGGGACGGGCCAGAGCGAGGAAGGAGAGGGGGGAAATGATGTAATTATATTATAATTTATATCTACATTCTAAAAGGAAGAAAATAAAGCTTCAAAGATCGTTATACAGTTGAATAAACTCCATAAACACAAGGGGAAAAAATTAGGGAAGAGGGAACTTGCTGCTCACTTTAGGAAGCCAGCATCATCCTAACATCCTAATCCAACAAGAACATCACAGAAGGGTATTGTAAGCCAATAATCTTCACCAACAGAGCAAAAAATTCCCATCAAAATATCAACAAGTTGAATCCAGTCATATTTAAAAGGACATAAAACTACTGTTAATTAATTACCAGGAGAATGAAATAGGTTTTATACACACGTTGCATAAGTTACAGAATAACTGTAATGCTGGTGGGGTGTGGGGTGACTGGGGCTCTCCCTCACTGCTGACATGTGGAAAATGCTATGGACACTTGGGAAAAACTTGATCATTGCTTCTACACTTCATTATCTACCCACCACACACCAGCCATGCAATTTTTATGTTTACCAAAACCAAATGAAAAGACAGGCTGACATGAAGACATATAGACCTTCTCCTCAACATTTTTTTATTATTGTCCCAAGCTAGGAATAACCTAAATGCTCATCAACATGTAGATGAGTAGATAAATTTTGGTATTTTTGTACAGTGGATATAAAATCACGTAGTAAAAAAGAATATGACATTAATATTTGTCTTAGTTACTGTTTTCCTGCTGTGAACAGACACCATGATCAAGGCAACTCTTATAAGGACAACATATATTTGGGGCTGGCTTACAGGTTCAGAGGTTCAGTCCATTATCTTCAAAGTGTGAGCATGGCAGCATCCAGGCAGGCATGGTGCAGGAGGAACTGATAGTTCTGCATCTTCATCTGAAGGCTGCTAGAAGACTGGCTTCCAGGAAACTAGGACTAGGGTATTAAAGTCCATGCCCACAGTGACACACCTACTCCAACAAGGCCACACCTCCAAATAGTACCATTCCCTGGGCCAACCATATACAAACCATAACAACATATAAGACAGTATCATGTCTTAGAATCATCATGTTGAGTGAAAGAAAAGTATAAGGGAACACGGGTCGTGAGGGATAATTTATGTTCAGATAACTTGGGGATAATATAGATGTTTAGAGTGGTGACATTGGCTATCCATGGTCTATATCAGCCCCCTAATGGCTGACACCATCTGTTAAGGGAACAGTGATGAACTCTATTACATATTATTTCTGGAAAAATACCTCGTTTATGTGGGTTTTGGTATAAATATAGCCTTGACATCAAAGGTATGAGCTTTTGCCTTCAACATCATGCCTCTGTGTGTGTTTCTGTAGGTCTGTGTGCTTGTCTATGTGTATGCCTGAACCTGCCTATGTGTGGCTGTGTGTACAGACACATGCCTGGGTGTCTGCGGGTGCTTGCCCGCCTAACAGACTTGGCTCAGAAGGAACAAAAGATGTCTTATCTGCCTATGGTTCCTCACAATCTCTTCAACATCTTGACCTCTGGTGACCCCAATCTTATCCTGAAATCACAGTATGAGCTCTCTAAAGGTGTCTCACTGTATGATTGCACTTAGTTACATTGTGTAAAGTGAAAGTTAATCTATACTTTCTGTTGGAGTCTAGGAATTTCCTCAAAAATCACATGCACATCAATCTCAATCAAACAGGGGTAGTTTATTGAACAAACACTTTGGGACTGATTGATTGATCAGGGACAGACTCGGAAGCTGAGACTGAAACCCCCAAGCCAGAATGCTTAGGAGCTTTTAAGCTTGAAGTTCATAAACATCTATGCCAAGTTATCGCACCAATCAGGGTTTAGGGATAGGACACTTCCTTAGGAGCGTGCCTTTGTGGTACACTTATCCTGTTCCCATTGGTTGGGTTATTCAACTCTGACAGGGCAACTTGCTTAGCATTCATGTCTCAACTTGCCAACCAGGATGTCAATTACCCACATACATGTCTTCTTGTGCCAAGCAGGATGCCAGTTACCCAGGGAGGTCTTGGGAACTTAAACTTTATTTAACCCTTATTCAAAATGGAAGTTTTATTCAAATAGCTATGGTAACATCAGACAGGCTGTGGCTATATAGGCCTTAACGCTTTTTGCTGATGGCCACCAGGATTTCATGGGTTCAAAGGTCAAAACTCACCAGTTGTCCTTCAGTTGTAGTTACCGCCCTTTAGCTATAGTTTACAGAACCTGTCTTAAATTTTTTTAAATTTTTTTAAACAAAAAAATGAACAAAGAAGAAGCAAACATCCTGGCAGACTTAAAATTAATTTTTTTCTTTAACTTCATGACCCATCTGTGTCGATTGGTTGACCATATTAACTCTGTTTCTCTTGTTGTTTTCATCAGCACTGTCTGATACGGATGGGATCTTGCTCTTCATACCTTACAGGTCTTGGCTGATTGGAGACCTTGAGTCTACAGCAGAGATGGACTTGCTTTTGGGAGTTTTTCCTCATTTGTTGATTGTATAAGTCATGGCTTTCCTGAGGAACAGAATTAATACAATAAATCTATAATAGACATACATAATATCTATATGTAGATATAATATAAATCTATAATAGATAGAATAAGTAAAAGAAGATTTACTAGAGTGGCTTCAGGCTGTTGGGTCTTGGCTATACAACAATAGCTACTGGTAGATGTCCCACTCAGTAAGTGTCATGGGGGAGGCTCAAGACCAAGACTAGCAGGGAACTGGGGGTGTCCAAGCAGAGCTTCACTTGCTGGTGAGATAGTAGGTCTTACTAGAAAGAGAAAGCAGAATGGCTGGCCAATGGCTGGCTGTAAAGACTTTCTTTCTACCTTGTGCTAGAATGCTGGCTGCAGGAGGAAGCGTTTGTGAACCCCAAAAGACCACCACGGAGCCAGTTCTAATACAATCACACTAGGATCTCTAATCTAGCTTGAGCTTGGGCTATACCACGATCTCTGACACAGTATAACGGGGAGGGGCAGCCCTGAGGTCTGTTTCAGGCAAGCATTTATAGAGGCAAGAAGGGAGTATTGAGCCTGGCACACCATGTGACTGGGGGCCATTGTGGCCTTTAATATAACTGGCTGGTGCTTGGGAGCCAAACCATAAACTTAACTTCTGTTTTCCTCCTGATTGGTGGTTGTTAGGAAGAGATGTGCCAGGGGCAGACTTGTAACCTGGAGGTGCAGATTTGTTGGGAAATAACCTGGAAACTGGTGTTAGACACAGGTCTTGTTGAGGGATAACTTGGAAACTGGTGCTAGGTACTGACCAGTTTGTTAGTTAGCTTGAGTTTAACCTTAGGTCAGTTTTTTTAAGATGGAGTCTGAACCCTAACAATCTGGCCTCTCACTATGATGGAGGCCTCTTGTTGACCAGGATATGGGGTCATTTTTGCTGCCTTGTCTTTCTTGCCCCAAGTTACATTAGGAACTAGCTGATTCTTTAACACCAAGTCTTTCTCAAATTATTCAGTCTAAGTTAGTTGACTTCAGCATACTTCTCGCCCAATAAGAACTTCATCTGCTTCTCATCTCCTAAAAATCTGTCCTTTCCCCTCTGCTGCTGCTTCTGTGCTCACTGCGCTAGGTTTACAAACTTTTTATTGCTGCATGGTCAGTAGAATGTCTGGTGGGGGCAGAGACAATTGTAACTGTGCTCTATCTAAAAACCCAGGAGATGCTGCAGGCCTGCAACCCATTGGGGATGTTAAGGCAGGAGGAATGTAAGTTCAAGACCAGCTTGGATATAACAGGACTGTCTCAAAATCAGAAAAACCAAACCAAACAAACACACAAACATCTCAAGAGAAACTAAACAGCTGTATTTTAATGTGTAGACATCTTCGTGGAAATGATACAATGAATCCTCCATGAAGACCAACAAGGTATTTGATGATGCCTGAGGACAGATGTACTAATCCTGACCTTAGGTGGTCTGCTCACTGTTGATTCTCACTGGGACCCAGAGAAGAGTTTCTGGCATTGCCAGCAACCACTGCCTCATTTCATGTAGAACTTCCCAGGACCGGTTCTGTGGATTTTCTCCGGACACATTTTGCAGTAACAAAAGATGTCCTTTACTTGTTCCCAGCCAGTACCAGCCCCAGAGCCCCAGAGCCCCAGACGCAGAATGTGGCTGCAATATGTGAATATGAACAGTTAGTGAGATCATACTGAATGCTGGACAAGAGAATGATTATGTCACATTGCCCAATGTCACATGACAAGTTATGGCAGCAATAGGACAACATAGTCTCTAGATTTTTAGCTCATTTCATTTTCAGATTTTTTTCTTCCATTTTTTAAAAAAGATTCCTTTTAAATTTTTAATTATGTTTGTGGGGTTTTTTTGTTTGTTTGTTTTTGTTTTTGTTTTTTTGTTTTTCGAGACAGGGTTTCTCCGTGTAGCCCTGGCTGTCCTGGAACTCACTCTGTAGACCAGGCTGGCCTCGAACTCAGAAATCCACCTGCCTCTGCCTCCCAAGTGCTGGGATTACAGGCATGCGCCACCACCGCCCGGTGCTAATTATGTTTGTGAATGTGTGTGTGCATATAGGTTTGTCTCTCCCGTCTCCCTCCCTCCTTCCCTCCCTCCTTCCCTCCCTCCTTCCCTCCCTCCCTCCCTCCCTCCCTCCCTCCCTCCCTCCCTTCCCTCCCTCCCTCCCTCCCTCCCTCCCTCCCTTCGTTTGGCCCCTCTTTCCTAACAGGGTTCCTTAGATGAGTGTTAGGCTAACACGGCCAGCTTGTGTGTTCTTTGCTGGACATGGTCTGTGAGCCTCATGCAGAATTTCCCTCATGCTTCCCTCCTCCCCCAATGTGTAGGTGAGAAAACTTGGGTAGTGATAGGGTGGAGCAGTTTAGAGGCTGGGAAAGCGTGGGTTCTAGGAGTTACATCCAGGCAGCCTGACTTCAGCATCTACACCCCAACCTATCACTTTTTTTTTTTTTCACTTAAAAAGAGAAAACTATCTCTGGCGAGTCAAGGGAGGCTTGACTTTTCCATTACCCAGCAAATTGGTGGTGGGCCAAGGTTTTAGGAAGACATGCTTCAGCCGGGCAGTGGTGGCGCATGCCTGTAATCCCAGCACTTGGGAGGTAGAGGCAGGTGGATTTCTGAGTTCGAGGCTAGCCTGGTCTACAGAGTGAATTCCAGGACAGCCAGGGCTACACAGAGAAACCCTGTCTCGAAAAACAAACAAACAAACAAACAAACAAGGGAAGACAATGTTGTTAATAAATACTTCTTCTGAGCCAGATTTGTAATTTGAAGGACACTAAAGGATAGACCTGCAAAAGCCTCTCTTTTCAGCTTCTTCTATTTTTTTGTCTAGCACAATGTTAGATAACGTTCAGCTATTAACCACATGGTTTCAGTGCAGGTTCCTCATTATGTCAAGCAGTAGGACAGCTCTAGCCTTTATTACTGGGGTATGAAACATGGGGTGCGCATCCTTTACATGCATAGCAAAGCTTTATGGACCCAACTGCTGGACTGTTTCAGAGAGGGAAGATTATTATTATTACATTTTGGGGCACTTTTTATTGCTTCCTCTGGGAAGAAACAATTGGCATTGTTAGCAACTAATAATAATGCCAATGGCGATGGTGTCAGATTACAAGCAGGTGCACCGGGCACTTGCCTGAGCACAGAAGCAAAAATAAAACAGCAAGTGGATTGTAATTTCTAGACTGAGAATTTTCACAGAAAGTCTTTAAATAATACAGGCCAGACTGCTGCAATGAGTGCCTTTTGCTTTTCTTGGAAAGGTATGGACAGATGCTGTGAATTAGCTTCAGAACACGTGTCCCCAGTGAAATGTGTGGATCCCACTGGTTTCTCATGACAAGAATTCCCACTGGAAGGCTTTGACCTCCTGAAGGGAATTTGACTAAGGGCAGTCCACTAACTTTATATAAACTATGAAGAAGAACCAGTTATCTTTTTTTAGAAATTATTTGTTTTATTTTAGTGTGGGGGGGTGGGGGGGGAGGAGGGATTCTGGGACCCAAACTTTGGTTCTCTCAAGAGCAGCAAGTCTTCTTAACAGCTGAGCCATCTTTCTGTTCCTTTGTTCTTTAATTTGTCATGAACCAGGACTTTTATTGTCTAAAAAATAAATCAGAGACCTGGAGAGATGGTCCAACTATTAGAACACTTGCTGCTCTTGCAGAAGGCCTGGGTTTAGTTTCCAGCACTCATAACCACCTGTAACTCCAGGTCCAGGGGCTCCAACACCCTCTTCTGACTTTGGCAGAAACCAGACATGCATGTGGTATCCAGACATACATGCAGGCAAGGACGCATACATACAAAACTAAGAGAAATAAATGTTTGAAACATGATTGAGTTACTAGATAAAGGCAACACTCATTCTGCACACTCAACTTTAGTTGTTGTTTTTTTTCTCTTTTAATTTTCTTAACATCCAATCATGTTATCATGCTGCCCTGGAAGACTGTTTAATCTGGGCGAGGTTACACACACCTACAATCCCAGCACTTGGAAGACCAAGACAGAAGCAGTATTATGAATTCAAACCTGGGCTCCACAGTGAGCACCTAGCTTTTAACGTTTTTGCTTTTAAATATTTAATCCTCAGTTATTTCCCACCTCAGACCATTAGTCAACATCTCCAGGAAGTCCCGCAGGAGGAAAACAACGTTCTGAGTGAGTATAGAATTTACACAAGAAATGTACAGGCAGTTCTCAATGCTAATTTAACCATCTTTTGAAAGCAGCCTACTCTTTCCATGAAGGTCCTGGTTGAAGTAACTAAAGAGTATGCTTGTGAGAGTGTCATTGGCGATGTGGTTATCCAGGCCCTTTCAACAGTCTTATCACTTTGCACTGGTTTTTCTAGGAGTCTTTATGATAATAGGGTCAAGAAACATATGGTGCTTGTGTTGTTATTTTTTTTTTAAATATATGCCAGAACTGTACAGAACCTGCAATTCCTAAGACATGTCTCATTGTTTCCCTGCTTTCATGCTTGGGTCTTGTCACGCATGATCACTTCTGGAACAGCTAGAAAAGGCTTCCTAGTTTTCAGCATCTAAAAGTTTCTTTTGTACAAAGAGTTTCTTCAAGGTCCTGGTGCTTACATTTTTGACCCAGTTAATTACACTTTCATGAATTACCTTAAAGAAATAATATCATAACAGACACAGAAGACCTAATCAATTACAGTATAGAATGTCCTTCTTAAGGAAATAATATTGCCTGTGCCATAGGTGCTAGCTGAAGGTGTTCAGAGCCAGACTACATCACCCCCACCTCACCGTGCCCTGTTCCCTCTCATGGTCCACATGTTTCCTTTGTAGCACCTATGATTAAAATTTTGCTAGTGTACAATTAATTCATATACTTCTATCAATTACCCTGGTTTTATTCTTTTCTCCAATACCTGCCATTGTTCCTAATACGTAGTAGCTGTTCAGTAAGTGTTTAGTGGATAAATGGACACAGTATATAAGAATGGATTTTCATGAATGAATTTTAATGACTGGGGAAGGTTCTCATGATCTAATCTCTAATGAAAATAAAACAAAAAAAACAAACAAAAAACCAGATTGTTGAATTCTACTAAAGGAAAGGCAAGACTTTTTAAGCCAGGAGCAAGACTAATGATTAACATTAGCTAAGACACAAAAAGTATTAGTCTTTAATTACTTTTTAGGTAGGATTACAGGAAAAAGTGGGAAAGGAACACAGAACTGCTTAAGAACGTTGTCTAATCCTGATGGAAGAAGAGAGCAAGCACAAGTGTCCATGGACATCTTTCCTCTGTGCTACTGAACACAGAGCCAAGGGTTGGAACCCTCAGCGCTGAGTGCAGATTCAAGAAAGGCCGTCTGGCACCAGGTGCGGAACTGGTCAAAGAGGAGACGGCTAGCTGCCTAGAGACTGGCTGAGGTCTGCAAGGATTGGCTTTCTGAATTGGCTTCCAAAAGCTACCTGAGTTTTAGAAGAACAGGTGGCAGAGAGAATACAAGGAGCAAAGAAAAACAAACAACTCCCCATCCTCCCCGTCCCCAGAAGACTAAGGACAGTGAGATATTGGGAGAAAGTAATGCTTCATCTTTGTTGTCGTTACAGTATATAAGTGATGTGTGTCCAGTGGATACAACCACTCATTCCTACTCTTATTTTGTTTTTTGTTTTTTTTTCCCTAGCTTGGTACAGGGTTGTGTGTCTTCCTGGAGATGCTGAACAGCATCAGGTACTGAGATTCACAGCGAGGATATTTGGTGGGTTATTCATTTTAAATGTGAATCTGAGCTAAAGACGCACCTTCACATGCAGCTCTAGCCCAGTACAGTTTAGCAGCTGTCAGTCTCTCATGAGTAAAGACCAGAATGCACCGTGGCTGATAAATTGACACTCGCAGGTGGTTGTGCCATCAGCATCCAGACGTTGTGTGGTCCACCCCTTTGTCCAGCTCAGACCGAAACTCAGGACGCAACCCAGGACACAGTCCAGGTTCCCTTTTAGAGTTTGCTTTTCACCTTGCTTATCTGCCAGCTTTCTTATGGTAAATAATCAATCCTGCAATTGGTTCTGGAATTACAGCACTAATGGTCTGTGAAGATAGTCATGTGGTATTCTCTGACTGGAGAAAGACCCATGGAGAACTATCTCCTCAACTTCAAAGGCTTTAACCCACTTAAAACACACCTAAAACTTTGGAGATTATATGCAGCTTAGCTGAAAGACACGGAAAGCCTGGAGATAAGATAGACTCTGCAAACCTTTTCTGGGAGCCGTGAAAGTGCTATCAGGATCATCTCTAAAAACTCAAAGCACCAGGAGGGTCTAATCAGTCATTTGGCAAACATTTCCCTGGACAGATAAGAGACCTGGGCAGAGGTGAGGGGAGATGGGATGGGGCCTTGAATGAAGGAAAGACAATGAATAATCAATGTCTTGGTCCATTCAAACACTGCATCACCCCATTCTTCAAAACTTAATAAAAATGACAACTTAGAACAGTCGAGGTCAGCATAAACAGTTGAGCCTTAGAAACAAAGGAGTCGTGTTATTATATTCTTCTGGAATGTGAGTCTGCTTTTCACCTACTTTATCTGGCCCACATTCCAAGGCCTCTTTAAAAGGTTGGTAAACAAACAGTCTTGGCAGAAACCAGCAGAGATCTGGGATGGCTGAGCTCCAAAGGTTGGCTTCCACTTCCAGGTGAACTTGCCAATTCATGGCTTGGTCCATTTGCCCGACCTGAACAGCCAGGTTGACACGCTCAGGCAGGAAGCGGGGTGGCTGCCACCTGAAGTTCTCTCACATGCAGTCAGCCCCTCTCTGCAACAGGCTTTAAAGCAGCTCCATGAGGGACAATCTTGCTTCCCATCCTGACCTCTTTCCCTAACACTCAGAACCTACTGTGTGCCCAGGTCTGTCTTAATGAACAGCCTGGCAATGAGAACAAGAAATGGCGGGTGTTCTGGAAGGCTCTCTGCAGGGATGCAGGGATTTCTCTGATTTTTGGCCACATGCTTCAACTGGAGAACATCAAGAGCCTCAGAGCTTTTCTGATGCGGCACAGAACAAGGAACTGGTGTTACAGGGACCCACCATTTCCGGAATAAGCTGTTCATATAAAATGCCTTTATGTGTATTTCGCTTGTTTCCCTTAATCATCCTGCATCTGAGTATTTATGACGGTTGCCTTGCTGGGTTGTCAGTGTTTCTTGTGGCTGAACTCTTAAGCGAAGGCATCATTACTTCTTTCACAGTGAGGAGTCCAAACGAAATTAGTTTGTCATGTGGGCAGGGCTAGTTTTTCAGGCAACTATGGTTATAAAGTGGGATAATACATGGAGCAAATAGAGCGCTCTCTCTCTCTCTCTCTCTCTCTCTCTCTCTCTCTCTCTCTCTCTCACTCTCTCTCTCACGTTGTTGTTGGTTTTTTTTTTTTTTTTTTTTTTTTGACAGGGTTTCTGTGTAGCCCTGGCTGTCCTGGAACTCACTCTGTAGACCAGGCTGGCCTCAAACTCAGAAACCCTCCTGCCTCTGCCTCCCAAGTGCTGGGATTAAAGGCATGCGCCACCACTGCCTGGATAGAGCTTTTCATTGTGGCAACAGGTGAGAGGTAAGACAACATGTCTCAGACCACACAGCTTTCTAGAAGTAGGGTGGGCCCTAAGAAGCCAGCCCTCTGCTAAGTTTCTAGTATTTTGGGCTGAGACACTTATTAAGTATGGATTCCATATTATACAAGGATAAGATTAATGAACAAGTGTTTCTTAATTGAGACATTTTTCCCTCACAAGGGAATTAGCTATGTGTTCTAGATATTTGTAGCGGAGTTCCTGGGCCCTCTGGAAGCTGACTTCCTCTGTCCAAGCCTGGTGGTCTCTGCACTGCTTTTTAGAGTAGGTCAAGAGGCACCCTTTTCAGCAGGCTATTTCACTACTTGCCAAGAATGTTGCCCAGTGCAAGACCCTCACGCAGCAAGACAGGCGGGATGAAGTCAGTTGGACCATGAGCACCGGCTGTAGTCGCATGGTTAGGAGAAGGCTGAGGGACCCCAGAGAGGCTGGTGGGTGGGGACAAGTACACAGGGGCAGAAAGCATCCCAATCATAGACAGAAGTGAGATGACGAAGGAAGAAGGGGGCATGTTGGCTGATTCAGGCTAGGATGCAGAGGCCCAGTCTCCAGGCACATTTCCTGACTCGTGGAGCCACGGCTACTAAGAGGCAGAGGATATGGACCTGAAACCAGTCCTGTCTCCCCTGCCTGACTTGTCTCAGCCCCAGGCTGGCCACTGATCTCCAGATATAGTAGGAAGGTAAAGGGAGTGGAGAAGCTTCAGGATCTCAACCCAGAGTCTCTATTACTTAGGTAACAAGCCAGACAGCATAAAAAATGACACAAAGCGGAGTTAAGATGCCCAAGAAGCGGTGGGCACGTCGCTCCAAAACTAGAAAAATAGAGATGGGTTTTCAGGAAGGATCTAAGAAAGAGGGTGGTAAAGAAGAAGGTTTTTTTTTTTTTTTTTTTTAGAATTTTTAGAGCTGTCTTTTCCCTGGTCCTGGATGATAGATAGGCAAGGCTTCTGATAAACCTGCTTTTGATAACAAATTCGTGCTGTGACGGCATCATATAACTAAAAGTGATATTCCACACCAGGCTTGAGCCCTGTCTAGGAATAAATGATACATCTAGAAAGAAAGATTTTTCTGGGAGTAACAACCCAAGCAGTAAGAACCACACATGGAGAGACCACTGAAAGTGCTTTCAAAGACTCTCCTGGGTCTGGATGTGAGAGACCACACCCCTCTTCTTCCTCCAGTTCTTTCTGCAGCTACATCATAGCACTGGCCCATCTGGGCTCTTGTGATGCCAGAAGGTGCCAGGCACATCTGACCTGGGTAAGACTTTCTTTTAATTGAGATCTCCAGTCTCCCTCTGGACAGCAGGCTCCTGTAGGCTCTAAGCTTAACCGTTCCCTTGCCGTGTTGCTCTGGATCTTAGAAGGAGGCCTGACCTCTGCCATGGAGAGCTCACATTCCTGAACTGCTGCTTGCAGAGCAGGATTCCATGCTTTCTCTTGTTATTCCCAAATCTTTGTCTGCCTTTCACTCTCCTGAATCTAATGACCCTTGACCCTGAGCTGAGCAATTCTTGAAGCAGCTGCATTTTGGGGATTCCCTGCTTTGGGAACCCAGCACCTAAGCCTGTCTAAAAAAAGTTAAGCCACTCATCCAAGATGATGAGAATGTTGAAATGAATCTCAGAGCTGACAGTGTGGCAGAGTGTCAAGGATAGTGTCTTAGTTGGGGTTTCTATGCTGTGCAAACCCCATGGTCAAAGCAACCTGGAGAGGATAGGATTGCTCAGCCTTCTGCTTCCACATTGCAGTCCATCACTGAAGAAGCCAGGACAGGAACTCAAACAGGGCAGGAACTGAGGCAGAGGCCATGGAAGGTACTGCTGATTGGCTTGCTCATCATTTCTCAGTCTGCTTTTCTTATAGAACCCAGGGCCACCAGCCCAAGGATGTCGCCATCCATAATCAATAACTAATTAATAATAACTACATAATCAATAACTAATTAAGAAATGCATAATCAACAACTAATTAAGAAATGCTGGGCAGTGGTAGCACACCCTTTTACACCCAGCACTCGGAAGGCAGAGACCAGTGATCTCTGAGCTCAAGGTTAGCCTGGTCTATAGAGCAGGTTTCAGGACAGCTAGGACTACACAGTGAAACCCTGTGTTGACACTCCCTCCCCAAAAGAAATGTCCTTTAGCTGGATCCTATGGAGGCATTTTCTCAATTGAGATTCCCTCATTTTAGATAATTCTAGCTTGTATCAGTAGATACAAAACCAGCCAGCACAGATAGGTTTGCCCCCTTGACATATACACACTGAAGAGGAGAAAGAGGAAGAAAGAGAGGAGGAGGAGGAGACACATTTCAATTTTATAAAACTTTCCAATCAAAGGCCAAGTTTCAAGAATTCGACTTTGTATATAGCCACAATGGCTGAGCAACCTGACACAGTTATTGAAAGATCCATAATATGAAGTGACCATACACTGCCATGGCGGTCCCCTGACCCAGCTAGCTTAAACTCATACTCCATAGTGCCTTGGCTTCCCCAGTGCTTTCCCATCATACCCTAAAAATTCCTACAGTTAAGAGCGTGCTACTTGATTTAACCTGATCCTTCCTAAATTGACACTGGCCCCAGTTCTATGTTACTTACTGTACCAACTCAAATATTTTCAAAAGGGGGCATGTTGCTTTTATAATCCCAGCACTCTGGTGGCAGAGGCAGACGTGTCTCTGGGTTCAAGGCTAGTGTTGTCCACAGAGCAAGTTCCAGGACAGCCAAAGATACACAAAGAAACTGAGAAAGGTGGTGGGAAGGGGTTGGACAGAGAGACAGAAACAAAGGAAAAGAGACATATAGAGAGAACTGGTGTTTTAGAGATGAAAAAAGAAAACATAATGTAAAGTAATGATACCATGGAAAGTGTTCACAGTTGACCAAAATATGAACAGTTGAGGAAAGTCCTGGCTTTTTCTTGTGCCAATGGAGGCTCTGGGCTGTGGTAGTGGTGATGACGCACTAGGCTGAGCGGACGCCCCCTGCCGGCTGCTGGCGGCATCGCCTCTCTGCTGCAAGCATCTTAGAGCTCTCTGGCTTTGTCCACCAACAGGTATGGGCAGAGCAGGGCGCCCTTGGCGATTTTTTCTCACAGCAAACGGCTAAAGCCCAGTTTAGAATGATCCCTCCTTAAGTTTTAACTCAATCTATCTCAGCGTGCAAGTTTAACTGTGACATAGCTTTCTCATTGCTTTTCTGGCCAGGGCTCAAACTAGAGAAAAGTCTCTCTTTAGCCTGAGTCTGAAAAATGTAATACTGGTGGAAATAATTTGATAATCTTTTCAAAAATAGGAATGTAGTTACTTCTGTAATTTTACTTATTAAACTTTCACCATCCTGTATGTCCATTATATGCACTTAAACGACCATTTCCTTTAAAGTAGTGGCTAGAGTCTCTCTACGACCCAATATTAACCTTAATGCTTTGCTGTCTGCCCATGCCCAGGCTGTTACCTCTCCCTTAAACATCTGGCCTGCCCTCAACCCTTTGTCCTCCACTGTGTCATGCCCTTCCCTCCCAAATGAGGCCAAGACACACAGTCACCATGTTCTGCTCAGTCTCCATGTTCTCAATTTGTGGTTGATTCTCCTCAGGATGTCCTGGCCTCTATCCATCAAGACATGAAGAGAGTTTCTCCAAAGGTCCCTTATGAGGCAGTGTCTGCTCTCATGGGACTGGATGACTAAGAGGACTGTCCCTGTCTGTCGAGGTTCTCTACATCCTGGGCAATGAGGCCCCACATCCCATCTGCCCTCATCAATCTGGTTGCC